>NC_052624.1:227384287-227703710 GCF_016161935.1 Mauremys reevesii | reverse complement strand
TATCTATTTAAAATATGCATCCATATTTTCAGTGATGATTTATTCTTTGTCCAACTTTCATTTGAGAAGAGCTTAAACTCTACACAAAGAGTAAACCCCCTACAGCTGTGTCCACAGCAACATTAACAATGCCACACAATGGCATCCTTTAATCGCATAGAAGCAAGTGACACCACATAACGAGGCAGCAATGTATTAGCACCTTTGACAATCAATCTTTAAAATGTGTTATCCATTTGATTGCAGATGTAAATCAGCATCTCAATGTTACATAGCTAATTTTAAGCTTTTAGCTTAATAGAATCTGCTCTGTAAAAATGTACGGTCTTGAGTCAGGAAAGCCTCTAGGCATTTTCTGAAGTACATCCCTATTCAGGACAGCACTTCTTTGCTTAACTGTAAGCACATGCTTAAGTACAGCCCCAAACAGGTCCTGACTTGGGGCCTACTACTGGACAGTGTTACCTCAGGTACAATTCATTTGTAAGTCCAACGTTAGGATTTTGGACTAGTATTGCTTTGTACTGGATGGGGCTTAGATGTTTTGAGAGAGGCACCATACAAATAGGTTAAGTAAATACATCATAAAAATATAAGATGGCTTAGAAAATGTCAGCTTTAAGAAAAGCTCTGTTTCACAGAAAGGATAGTCACCTGCAGACCAGAGCCAACATTAGTTATAATCGCATTTTACGAAGTTAAAATGAGTGTTAAGATTGCAAAAAATCAAGCATTTAAGCGGGTACATAGTGCCTATGAAGTATACAATATCTGTTTGCACCTATCTATATTTTATGGGTTGTACTAAGGGATGCTTCAAATGCATCTGTCCGGTACAAGAATCTGGACATGCAGCAGAAAGGGTAGAGGACATATACTGCTCCCTCTGCACACTATCAGTGGAGATGTCATGGCAGAAAGGGACCCATCTCCTCTTGAAATGCTGCCAGGGCCTGTCAGTGCTTGAGGAGATAAGGAGCTTGATTTGATTTGATTTTATTTTATTCATTCAATAGTGTTCGTAAGTTTTTGCCATTTGTTTTCTGCCTTTGTTTTGTAGCTGACCTAAGTTTCCTTCCCTCTGTGAGCCAGGAATGCGCTGAGCCCATTGGGAAGACATACCTTTTGGTCCTTCAGTATCTTGCAGCAAGTAGTTCCTGCCCCCTGCCTCACCTGATGTAGTGAGGCCCTAGCGGTTTTATTGCTCCTTGGGCAGGAGATACAAGGGTGGTGGGAATGATGTACATGAGTGCTGGAACACCATGGTAAAGTACATAGATTTAGTTGGGGGAGTAGTTACTTAGCCTTGCTATATGTCTTTTCATTAACATCTCCCCTTTCCTTTGTTTTTCAGATCTGTGGAATGTGAGAAATGTTGCTGACTCAGCACCTGGCCAGATGCTCACAGCCCTGGCAGCCCCATTAAAGTAAATATGTTGTGATGACTAAGTGTAGGTCTAAACTACAGCTTAAGTCGATTTAACTTGCATTGTTCAGGGGTGTGAAAACCCCCCCTCCCTCAAGTGACGCAAGTTTTGCGCTGTCTACACCGGCACTATATCAGTGGGAGATGCTCTCCCGTTAACATAGCTGACACTTCTCACCAAGGTGGAGTAATTATTCTGAGGAGAGAGTGCTCTTCTGTTGGCATAGCACGTCTTCACCAGACGCGCTACAGCTAGGCAACTGCGCCAACGAAGCGCTATAGTGTAGACTTGCCCTAAATGCATGTCTTAACTAACCTAGATTTTGCCCTGTGTTTTCCAGAGCTACTCACATAAGACAAAAAAAGTTGTCAAAGATTAACCTGTGTTAAGTGTTTTTAAATAAAAGTATTTTTCAATCTATTTTTGTCTCCTTTGCTGCTCTGGGTATTGGACTTTTTTTTAAAATAAAGATACTCAATATACTCTGCATTTGATTAAGTGGGTTTTAGCCCACAAAAGCTTATGCCCAAATAAATGTGTTAGTCTCTAAGGTGCCACAAGGACTTCTCATTGTTTTTGTGATTTAAATGTAAACTATCCATAAGAAAGTCCTTGAATCCATGTAAACATCAATCAAGCTCTACTGCTAACAATATGACATTCAAAATATGCTGGTCTTGTAACCATTTATAATAGGACTTAAACACTATATATTGAATATTCAGTGTCCAAGGCCTGGTCTACACTGGAGGGCGGGGGAAATCAATCTAAGTTACTCAACTTCAGCTACGTCAATAATATAGCTGAAGTCGACGTACTTCGATCTACTTACCGCGGTGTCTTCACTGGGTAAGTCGATGGCTGACGATCTCTCGTCGACTCCGTCTCTCACCCTGGTGGAGTACCGGAGTTGACAGGAGAGTGCTTGGCAGTCGATTTATCGCATCTAGACTAGATGTGATAAATCAACCCCCACTGGATCCATTTGATCCAGCTGCCCGTTATCCAGTGGGTAATGTAGACAAGCCCCAGATAAGTGTTCAGACAGAGACAGTACAGTAAATAGGATGCTCTTTATTTTTGGAAATTGGACATTCTTTTCAATTATTCACAATGCAATGGTTTGTCAACATACTGTCAGCTCATTGAGTAAGCATCTAATCAGGAATAATCATACTGCCCAGTGAAGCTAATGAAAGCTTATTTCCGCTGAACGGTTTGGATTCACAGGTACATTTCAAGATTCAAGTTAACATGACAGTTAAAACACAGTTCTCAAACATTTTCACATGCTTATATTTGTAGGAAATGCATAATTACTTATTTGTATTGCAATAGCTCTCAAAAGGCACCATTCAAACTATACAAGATACATTATGGAAGGCTTTAGAGTTTGAGGCATTAACATTTTTATAAATCAGATGACGAACAAGTGGCTCAGATTTTCTACACATGCCCAAACAATGGGTGTTCACGAGTTGTAACCACACATGCACAAATCCCATATTCATGAGTGCAAACTGGACCTGCACAAAGATGTGTGCACACTTTTGAAAATGTGGACCTTCAGGTACGGAATAGTATATTTTATTACATTAAAAACCTCTAACTCAGTGGCAGATAAAACTGCCAATAAACTGTACTTGTATCCCGGATCCTGTTCTGGATTTAACATCACTAGCACTGTCAAACTGTTATTATTTGAATGGGATGGTGTAGACATGCGGACTCACCCCTGCAGCACCTCCTGCTCGTGACTTCTGGGAATTAGCTTGTTCCAGCTTGGGAGCACCCTCTGCAGGCCGGTGATCCACCTTACCTGTGGCCCCCATGTCCCTCCCAAGACCCCGGTGCCCCATTTACCTGGGGTGCTGCCCCCTGGCAGTAACCCCTTTTAACCTCAGGGTCTCCCCATCTCAGGGGAACCCCCACCCACTATCCCCACCTCGCCTCAGTATATGGCTACTGCCAGTCATTGTCTAGCCCCCACGCCCTGGGGCAGACTGCAGTATCAGCCTACTCATCACTGGCAAGGTTGGGTTTGGACCTGCTGCCTTTGCCTACCCCTGGGCTGCCCTCTGCAGCCCCCAGTACCCATTGGCCTCCTGCTAGGCCACAGCCTGGGGCTTTCCAGGCTGGAGCTTCCCCAGCTTCTCTGCCCTTCCCCAGCCCTGCTCCACTCAGGTACCCTGTCTCTAGCTCCCTGCAGCCAGGCCCATCTCCCTCTACAAACCGAGGGAGACTGTTGTCTACCCCTGGCTTCTCTGCCTTTATAGGGCCAGCTGAGTCTGTTTGGGGTGTAGCCCCAGCTCCAGCCACTTCCCCCAATCAGCCCAGCCTTTTAGAGCTGCTTTCTCCAGCCACAGCTCCCTCCCAGGGCTGGTTTAAGCCCTTTTGGGCAGGAGCAGGGTAACCACCCTGCTACAGATGGATTCATCTCTCTTGATTCTTCTCACAGTTTTCAGCACCAGCTAATAATTAGTAGTAGAAGGATGGTCTTATGGATAATGCGTAAGACTAGGAGTCAGGAGACTTGGGTTCTATTTCTGACTCTGCCACAAGCTTCCTGTGTGACCTTAGACAAGTCACTTAATTGCTCTGTTCCTCAGTCTCCTCATCTATACAATAGGGGTAATAATATTAGCTTACCTCACAGGGTGTTCTGAGGCTTAATTCATGAATGTTAGTAAATTGCTTTGAGTTCCTTCAATTAAAGGGGTTATATGTAAGTGTAAAATACTATTAGTAGTGAAGCCATTCTACTAATTACTCGCATATAAATATAAATGGTAAATAAGAACCATGATAGAATGAAAGACCCACTTTCTTTCTTACCCATCAAAACACCCAGGAGAAATAACATACCTAACAAACTCCTCCGCTGTTCAGTTGGAAGAAGCTACATCCCCTCCAATTCCAAAATGTCTGGCTAGAAGATAGAATCCCACAAATATTGTCTCCTCAGTGCACTGTACCATTTCTATTGCACAAAAATGAAACTTCACAGAGAGGGAGAACGGAAATTATGTATAAAAGATGCAACAAAAAAGTTAAGTGCAAGGCGAACCTTTGTTGAGATAACAACGTAATATAGAAAATAAAATCCACACATTGTGAAACCAGCTTTCACAATTGAGGCTCTTGTTGGCATTTTCACTAGAATGAGCAAGGAGGTAATGGATATGGAGTGACAGGGAAAATGAATTAGCTTCTCAGAATAGGCTGAGGGATATTGGCAGAGCTGTCTGTATAACCACTGTCCATGCTTTACCCATTCAGTGGATAGACAGAGGAACGTCTGTCTCCATCGCTATCCATCCAACCTTGTAACAAGCACTAAAGGGACCTAAAAACCCCACATCCAATATACTTGCATCATAAGGTCCTAACATGTGGTTGGAAGGCACCAGTCTTATTGAGCCAAGATTAATAGTCATAAATGTACAAGACATCCTTCCTCTACTTCAGTGGAAGAGTTGCATGTGGGGTGGCTGCCGAACAGAATTATAATGAGGCAAAGAGTAAAAGTAACTGAGTAAAGGAACTAACTAGCATGTTATGCTTTTCCTACACCGAGCTTGTGCTATGGCAACTGCATGAAATTGGTGCCTGAACAGAATTTAAAAAACATCAGAATTTGTTTTTCAAATGAATACAGTATGAGTATTGTATATACTGCTGCCGGTGTTGCAGTACACAATGCCAATGAAATCTGTGCCTAATAGAAATAATTTTCAATTAAAAAAACCCTTTTCTCTCTTCTGTTCTGTGATAGAGACATGTGCCAACTTCCAGAATTTGCTGAAGCAAACTGTGACTATGACATGACATTAAAGCCCTGTCTAGTTGTCTAGTACAGAGAAAACATCTTATAATGACTGATATTTTTTGCTTAAGAAATTTTTGAAAACTGATCTTTTTTGGAAAACTTTCTGCCAAATTTGTCAACATTATCAAAATTTTCTATTTTGTGTGAAAAAAACTTTCTGCAACATTTTTAATGGCTATTTTCATCAAAAAAATTAAAAATAAAAATTTGGTAAAAAAGTCTGATAAAATATTGATAAAAATAGCAATACTAAAAGTCACAGAGTTTTTGTGAAAACCACAAAATGGATTCATTTTAAAACTCCACAAAACAGAAATAACTTTAAAAATCTCTTCAAAATAATCTTCCTATTTTCCAATATTCTCTGTATAAGACTGTTGCGTGAGGCAGCAAATGCTATGCTATGCAGGCAGCAAAACTCACTACCCTAACGGGGCTCAGAGGGTGAAAAATCCAGGAAAGTTTTAAAAGATTTTAATACTTACATTTGAATTTTATCCCTCTTCTGCCAGTTTGCTTTCTCAGTTGACAGGTAATCAGTTAGCTAACCTGTCGGAACAAGCAAACTTATTCCCATGAATAACTTCTGAATGAAAAGGCAAAAATGTCTGGCAAGCCACTTTAAAAATACTGTGGAACAAAAGTTTTGTGACACCTTTTCCCACTTGTTAAAAAGTTATATATTTTTTTTACCCATGATGTTAATCATCTTTATATATCAGGCCCTAAATTGAATGAGATAGTAGAAAAATCATAAGGTGAACCTTCTGAATTGAGCAGGTTCAAATTTTGTGTTTGAGAATATTGCCTGAGGAAGAGTGGCCTGTTTTTCCCACACAGTTTATAGTTTTGGTTTTTTTAAGACAAAAATAGTCATAGAAAATTGAAATACAAGATAAAATTCACCTCCTGAACATTTTAAAAAAATGTCCATGACAAATTATCTCCATTTTTTATCCAGCTCTCAAGCAAGAGAAAGTCCTTTGCAAAGCTTAAGATCTGAGCCAACAACCTTTACATGAGTAGTCCCTTTGATTACACAATCAGCCCCTAAATCACAAAAATAGTATTGAACTGAACATGAATTACCTGACCTTTTGGCAGCGGATAGTAAAATACAAGCATCAGAGTTCCATTTTCCTTCATTATCTGAACTGATTTAGACCATGCTAGTTTTTATTATTAAAGAACGTGCAATATATTTAAACTAATAAAGTTTCATGGATGCCTCAAACAGGGCAGATAGCTCTTCTTCGGTCTGGGGACGAGGTGATAGTTTAGTCACTCTTTCCTGAAAGATTAAAGTAAAATTGGATTACATAAGGCTTTTTGCAAAATAAACAGTGTTGCATATACAGTAGAATGTCACACATTACTCAGCATTAATCCACACTATAGATTGCACCAAATTTTGCAAACCATCAAAGCATTTAATAAAAGAAACCAGGCTAATGCGTCACCAAATGTACTTTAATCAGTTATTTTAACAATGTGTGAAGTAAACTAAAACACACTCACACACACACACACACAACATTAAGGTTGTGAAGTCAAACACTCAAAAGCTAGGAAATGCCAGAAATTAGGTTGCCTTTCTAACCTTCTTCCACATATGATTAATAGATTCCAAGGCCAGAAGGGACCATTGTGACAATCTAGTCTGATCTTCTGTATAACACAGACCAGAGAACTTCCCCACAATAATTCTTTTTGAATTAGAACATATCTTTTTAAAAATAATCCAATCTTGATTTTAAAATTGCCAGACCCACCAGAAACCTTGGTAATTGTTCCAGTGGTTAACTACCCTCACCGTTAAAATTTTACTCCTTATTTCTAGTCTGAATTTGTCTAGCTTCAACTTCCAGACACTGGTTAAGGCATGTTTTCTAATGCTTTAAAATCGTCCTTGTGGCTCTTCTTTGAACTCTCTCCAATTTATCAATACCCTTCTTGAATTGTGGACACCAGAACTGGGGATGTCAAAAGGAAAATATCTGTCATTAAGGCCACCTGCCTGCCAGATTTCAAGCCTCTGCTCCAAAGTTCAAAGGAACTAGAGCTTTCCAGAGAAAAGGTTGGCAGAATTTACATGGACAAGGCCAACATATTTTCCCCTTGCTTTGTTCTTGGTTCCTGTGGCCCGCAACGACACCTAGAATTTGTAAAATAATTAATAATGGGCTTGATACCATACACAAATGTCATACATCACTGATCATTTTAAAAATAGAGCAGATAAACTTTCAGACTGCCAGGGACCGACTCATAGCAAAAATACTGCTAACAATAGCTTGTAACAATGAATTTATGCACATAACATGAACTGAAAATGATGTTCCAGGTGCAAAACTGACATTCTTTAATTGAAAGGCACTCTAAAATCAAGCTGAAAAGATGGTTACAGTGTTGGGAATTGAAGCATATTGGGAATAAGAAGGAACTTGTTGAAAGGTAATGTACATTGGCATCGTTGTTTACATAATGTCGAGATTGTTGAATGGGAAAAAAATCAATGAGGATTATTGTTTATGATGAAATTTATTTACTGCTAATATTTGTTATTAAAATATTCATTGCCGAGTGCGATTCTCGTATAATATTATACAAGTACAGCGAAAAGGCCAATGCACTACGAGAACTGTTGTCCGAAAAACATGGAGGACAGTGCGTTGCATCATGGTCCAATTTACCTGTAAATCTATACACCTCTACCCCGATATAATACGACCTGATATAACACGGTAAAGCAGCACTCCTGGGGGGTGGGGCTGCGCGCTCCGGTGGATCAAAGCAAGTTCGATATAATGCGGTTTCACCTATAATGCAGTAAGATTTTTTGGCTCCCGAGGACAGCGTTATATTCGGGTAGAGGTGTATTTAGAACAGTCAACATACGATATCGAGCCCTATTTTTAAGCGTGTTTACTTACCTACTCTTTGTCTTTCTGATGATGCCGCCATCTTGAACGGAAGTAATTCTAAAAGTAAATATGTGTTTTGTCGTTTGAGTGAGGTGCTTTACTGAGTGTTTATATTTTATTAAAAACCCTCGGAAATGACTTCAGCGTCAAAAAAACACTCATGGAAGAAAAAGTTTTCCAAGACAAATGGGAGAATTTATATTTTTTCACAGAGACATAAGATAAAATTCAATGCCTTATTTTTCAGCAAACGATTGCTGTTCCCAAGGAGTATAAAGTGGGTCGGCACTACGACACGATGCACCGTGAAAAATAGGATACATTCACCTGAAGAATTTGAGAGGAAAAAGTCTGGCAACTTAAAGCAGCATTTGCCAAGCAAAGAAATTTCTTTTAGGAGATTAACAAGTCTAGTGAAGATTCATTAGAGCAAGTTTTGTGATAGGTGAAATAACTAAATCATCGCGACCTTTTACAGAAGGCCTATTCTTAAAAGAATGTCTTGTGAAGGCCAGCGAAATTTTATGTCCTGATAGGAAGAAAGTTTTTGAAGGCATAAGCTTGTCTGCCAATACAGTTGCCTGTAGGATAACAGATTTAGCAGATAGTGTGCAAAAACAATTGATTCAAATGGCAAAAGACTTCAAAGCATTTTCAATTGCTCTTGATGAGATTACAGATGCATCAGATACTGCACAGTGTGCAGTATTCATTAGCCGTATAGATTGTAATTTGAATACAACTGAAGAATTGCTAGACTTAATGCCACTGAAGAGTACCACAATGGGATGCGACATATTTCAAGGACTAGAAGAGTGCATTGAAAAAGCGGCGCTGCCATGGAACAAACTTGTATCTTTGGCTACGGATGGTGCGCCATCAATGTGCTCTGAAAACATTAGTGTGGTTGGATAATTGAAGACCAAATTGAACAGCCTCAATATACCAGGAATTAGCTTCACCAGTATACATTGCATTTTGCACCAAGAAGCTCTGTGTAGTAAAAGTCTACAAATGAAGGACGTTATGGATGTAGTTGTTAAAACCATTAATTTTATACGTGCACGAGGGCTGAATCACAAACAGTTCACTTCCAAGTATGGAGAGCGAATATGGGAACTTCTGTATCACACTGAAATTAGATGGCTGAATTGTGGAAATGTTTTGAAGGGTTTTTTGCACTTAGAGAGGAGATTGATTCCTTCATGAAAATGAAGGACAAGGAGGTTCCACAGCTTGCTGATGCCACTTTTATCTGCAACCTTGCTTTTCTAACAGATGTAACTGATCACTTGAATGCACTGCACTTGAAGCTTCAGGGTAGAAAACAGGTGATAACACATATGTATGACAGTATTAAGTCATTCAAAGTTAAGCTTACTTTGTGGGGGAAAACAGCTGACTGCTGGCAATTTGGTCTATTTCTCAACTCTGAATGCCGTAGGAAAAGTTGAACTCAAATCCTTGAAAGAATATGCAGATATCATTTCTAACTTACACAAACAGTGATGTGTGGTTTAAAGATTTCAAGGCACTTGAACCACATTTTCAACTTTTTTCCACACCATTTGCTGTGGAAATTGACAATGTTGCAGAGGAAATGCAGATGGAGTTAGTGGAGCTTCAGTGTGATACCACTTTGAAGCAGAAGTATGCAGATTTTGGACTTCCAGAATTCTACCTGTTTCTTTCACAAGAAAGATTTCCTATGTTATTCTCTGCTTCCGCAAGGGTAATGGCAATGCTTGGAAGTAAATATATATATGAACAGTTTTTCTCTTCCACGAAGATAAACAAATCTGTGTTAAGGTCAAGGCTCACTAATGAACATTTGCAAGCAACACTAAGATAGGTTTGATATCCTGAGACGAAACCAAGTATTGATGCTCTGGTTCATGCAAAACGCTGCCAGCTAAGTGGCCAAAAATGAAATGACTGTCAAAATTAGCACTGACTTTTTGCATTACAGTTTTAAAAAACTTAATACATTGACTTTTAATAGCATACTATTTTACTCTTTTTTTTTCATTTTTGACTATACTTTTGTATCGTTGTATGAAAAGTGATGCAGCCCTAGGGCCAGTGTGGCCTCGTGTGGCCCTCGTGATTTGAGTTTGAGATCCCTGGTATAGAGAAAAAACTAACACGCCTTACATAGTGTTAAAAAAAGGCTTCACATTACTTAGGACAAAAACTAAGGTTCTACCTAAGTTTACCACTAGTTTAACACTAAAAAAATTAGTTATTTATGGTGCTCAATGGTGTCATCAGGCCAATTTTCCTGCCCGTCAGTGGAGCGCACAGATGGGCTAAGAACACCTGTCCAAGCAGATGATGGGAGACATGACAACTGTAAAGGGCCACAATGTTCCCAATGGCTCTGGATGGAGTGCAATGAATAGAAGCTTTTACTATACCTTTAAATAGATGCAGCTTGCATTCCCTTAACACAGCCCTGGTGATATTGCCAGTACACAGAGAATGGAACTGTGGCTCTGCCTCTCTGAGCTGGTAAATTCTTGTGCCAAGGCTAGTCATCCACATCCCTGGTGCTCATCAGTGGTTGCAGCCAAATTATGGCTGCCTCTTGTATGTTTACATGGAGGCAAGGTGGGGCTAGCAAATAGGCCCTTTCTGACGTCTCCTTTCAAATCCACCCTTCCCGCCCCCCCAACCAGAACACCCACACAGGACCAGCCATTATGTTGGAACATAAACTTCTTCTCCAGGTTTCCTTGCTGTGTCATAAGCAGGATCATTTTCAACAGGTTTTCTCAAAAATGAGCTATTTCAAGTGTAAACATTTATGCTCCAAGGTTTCAAACCTCCAAACCGGCTGACTAAAACCTGTTGATCATTTTATTTCTCTGCGGCATGCATTTTATGGTGGTAGTACACTTGGCAGTGTTTGTTTGTTTGTTTGTGGTCTCAATCTGGACCAAGGTGTTTTGTGAATATTAATAGGTGGCGTTGGTGTTCCAAAGAAAACTGATGGCTGGATCAAAAGAAAAAATATCAAAGAGATAACTGTTTGAAATCCCCTTGTAGGTAACGTATTACACAGGCAGTAGCAAATGAATTTGGACCACATTATACTTTATATACTAAATCAGGGTTTGAAAACACATTAGCTCACCCCGTTACACATGCAATCACTAATTACTGCTGCAGTAAAAGGACAGTAAATTAAGATGGGCTTCTGAATTAATAATCAGTTACAGATGAGAAAAAAAAACAAGCCACAGGTGAACCTCAGCAAAGCAACAACAAAAAATATACCTCCTTGGGATGTTGTGTTTATAATTATCTGTAAAAAGTAATATTTTAAAGGACCAACATATTTATCAACACAAACTGTCAAAAAGGCCTGTCACACACATTTGGCAGGGCATCAGATTGGGAGCAAGAGACCTTGGTTTTATTGCAAATTTGCCACTAATCAGTTTGACAACTTGATCAAGTCACTTCCCCTCCTGTAAAATGGGAATGAGGACATCTTTTGTAACAGGCTTTGAGGTTTATAGATGTTTAAGAAAGTGAACATTTTTTACTTTTTTCAGCATGACAAATCTTCATAATATGTCCTCATTTACTTGGGAATTAATGAATTTTCCTCTAATTTCAGTTCATCTTACTTGAAGTGTTTTTTGTTAGTATAAAAATGTAAAGGGTATTAAAAGTGTAAACTGTTTCATTCCAGGAGGACATTAGTTCAAATTCAGATGGAGGGCAGTGGAACAAAGCCATCTAGGAGAGTATTGCAACTCCGGGAAAATCTAATGCAAAGCAAGTTTAATCATTCTTAGCATATAGCAGTCTTATAAAAGCATCAGATAGAAACTTACTTGCCTGTATAATTAGAACAGCTAGATAAAAAATGGGAACATTTTTCACAAAAAATTCTGCAAAAACATGTTCCTTTTCCCACCTGAAAAAATGTGCATCTTGGATTATTTGACCAGCTCTAATAATTAGCCTGTCCTTTTGAAGATGAATTAATGATAGATGAAGACCAAACAAAACACCCCCCCCCACACACACACACACACCAAGGAAAACCCGATCTGTACTAGGAGAAGAGAACTGACTTTCTCTATCATTCTCTCCATTTAAAACTGCTAAATGGAACATTTATTTTAAAAACATATTTTAAAAAAGTTTGCTTTTTAAGAAGAATCACCTGCGCTTTCGCCTTACCTGAGGGAGAGTGCCTTTGACTAAAGCAGGGATATCTGCTTTAGAATAACCAATTGCAGCTAAGCCATCATCAACATTCAGATCAAATAAGAATTTCCGGAGCGTGTCTGCCAAAATAAGCCCAGCATCTTTGATTTTGGCAGTGCGGATGTCAGCTCCTAAAATAAGACAAAGCCTTGACTGTAGGGTGGAGAGAGAGGAGGAAGCTGTTCTGGATTTAATTTAATCATAATAGCAGCGGCATATATTCACATATAACAGCCTGCTCGCTAAAGGCAACCCCAAATAAAAAAGGGGAATCTCTATCTTCATTTTGCAGTTAGACTAGTTTGTAGAGCTGGAATAAAACAAAATCAGAAGAGGCAAGTTCACTGCTGCTAGAAAGACTAACTGCCTTGTCAAGTTAACTTCCTCTCCCACTGTGCTTGCCTGGAAAAGCACTTCTCAGTCAGACTAATTGCTGGAAGCAGCGGTGGAAAGGAAGTTAGAGCAGATCAGGGTCAGTGGATTGTCCCTAAAAATGAATATTATGGCTAAGTGCTATATGCTCATTTTTTCAAAGCCTTGAGTTTGCTGACATCTAGAGGATGTGTGAACCAGTGACTAATGATTCCCTCCCACTTCTCAATTTTATGTTGACAAGCATTGAAAGAGAGGAAGGGGGGAGCAGAGGGAAGGAAGGGGCCTCTATGGGTGGAGCTACCTCAGGTGTTTGGATAATATATTAGTTAGTATGATATAATAATATAGATTAGAATAAATAGGTAGATTAGATAGAAGATGAGGAATTACAGTCCTAGCAACAGCTATGAAAAGGAGGTGAAAGACTCAACATTTATGGAAAAGCTACAGATGTTTCTTATAAAAAGGCTATTCCCCCTCCCTCCCTGGGTGTCCATAGCTCCGTTAGAAATGGGAAAGATGTACATGCATAAAGGCAAGAAAAACACCCCAAGTTTTATTTTTAACCATTTGGGCCAAATTCATTCCTAGTGCAAATCCAATGAAGTCAATGGAGTTACACCAGAACTGAACTTGTCTCATGCAGTTTACTGAAAAAATGAGTAAATGTGAAACATAAGTACAGGAAAATGCACTCTGGTTCTCCAAGAACTCAGTGCAACAGTCAAAACAGTTCAAAGCTACTGGGAGGACAACAAACTCATTTCAGGGGGCTTAGACGTTTGGATAGTAAAGTAGCAAGATGGCAGTGGCTATAAGGGATTAGGCAATGAAGCATGATGGAGTCTCATATGAAGTTTCATGCTACTGGAATTATTGCCACGCAGTCAATGGCCATTCTCTGTGTTGCAGTATAAAGGGCATTTAGAATATAAGGGCTTCAGGGAATGATCAGATAGTAGCAAAAGAGAAGGAAAGGAAAGAAAAGAATGAGGAAGAGAAGAGGAAGTCTGAAAAGCCAGACTAAAAAGGTGATAAAAAAACATCCCAAATGTTATTGTTCCAGTGACCAGTCTTTTGCTAACCTAAAGAACGCATCACTCTTCAGGCTGCACTTATATTTCCTTGACTGCAATAAATCTACGGCCACACACCCCTATTTCCATTAGGAGAGGCATTACGCTTTTATTTGGCTGTACTCAAATCTGCAGCTGTACATACACATAAACATGGCTGCTTGTTACTACTTTACCGCTAGGCACGGTGTTTGGCAACCTAACGTATTTGAATCAACTACTGCAGCCACTTGGACACTGAATTATGGTCCCAAAGTAAATACCCAAGATGAGAATCAACAAGTTCACTTATACACACTTGATTCATTTTATACAGAATCCTTTATATAACAGCAAAGCAGACAGTAACCAGTTGAATTTCCATTGAGGAAGTCAAATGTAACTAAGAATTGCAATGCCAGATACTCTGAGCTGGCCATATAGGATACATATTTTTAATATTTTCTCAGCCAATGTATAAGACAGAGTATTACCGTTTGAGTTATAGGTTATTATTGAAGGGCTTCTTGTAGGGACGTAGGAATTGCTATATATATATATATATATATATAATCAGACGATTTGTCCATCTAGTCCAGTATCCTATCTCTGAGTGTGGCCAATAACAATTGCTTTGGAGGAAGGTGTAAGAAACCCCACATCCAGAAATTACAGAATCATCTGCCAATAGGGGAAGATTCTTTCTAACTCCATGAGTCAATGGGTGGCATATGTTCTGAAGTAGAAGTGTCTAAATCCCTTCTAGTGTTGTATATATCCTTTTTAAAGTAAGTATAGACATGCTCACAATCCATCTAAAGGTCTAATCTTTTCTTGAAATCTACCAAGCTCTTAGTCTCTGGATATTTGGTAGCAATGAGTTGTACAGGTTAATTATCCACTGTGTAAGAAAATATTTCATCTTTCAACATGTTTCCTGCTTGCAAGTGTTTAATTGTATTTGTTTTATAATCACTTCCTTTTAGCTAATGCAGATGCAAGTACTTAAAGCTCTATGCTTTATGCTATCTACTCCTAAGTGTCTTCCCTTCTTACACACCAGAGACATCAGTCATGACTAATCTCTGCTAAATGAAATCAAGCTAATCTTCATTTCATACATGAGTTGTTTTCAATTTGAAAGTTTTCCAGTTAGAAAGAAGATTTCTAGGGTCAGCTCCTCTGCTGTCATGTGCCACATTACCAGCAGATCCTGCCTGTGAGCCAGCACACCCAGCTGCAGGATGATCACCCCAGAGCAAAGATGGAACAGGTGGGAGTACAGAGCTAGAGCAGACGTTCTGATATGACCTAACTTTCCAGCATAAGAAGAGTGGCCAGGGGGAAGGGGAGCATGGCTGGGATGTCCTTATGCTGCACCACTTCCTCACTATAGTGTTGGCCCCTTGGAGTGTAAGTTGAGGTCTAAAAAGACAGAGGATGAAACCTAAAGGCTCCTTTAACTTCCGCCTGGAGACCCATGGATCCAGGATTGGGGGAAGTGACAAAGGTGAGCTTTACCCCATCTTTACACAAACTATCCCCCCTTGTGCTGTGCCCAGCCAGACTCCAGGATCTAGCCCCAATTTTTAGATCCTGAACTATCACAACCCACTTTTTAATTCTTTATATATCGAGATTCCCCACCCCACAAAAAACTAGTTTTGAAAGAACTTTGTGATGCATGGCTAGAAAGGGTTAAACATTCTGCAAAATAAATAACCCTCAAAAGTCATGTGGGAAGATAATGTTTGTGTTTTTCTGTTTTTACATATATATGAGTAGGGTCAAGGATGTAATCAACAGTCCCTGTCTATGCTGTATTCTGATAATTCAGAGATCGGAAGAACATCCTAGCATTTAAATGAATTGTAAACACGGGATATCTCTGTATTTATCTCTCTTTGAAATGTACTGAGAATAGTGAAGGAACAAGCAAATGGCCTTATATTAATTCTATAGTTAAGTACCGGTGATGGACCGCCTTCAAAGTCATGTTAATCAGCTTTTGAACTCCAACTTCTCAAAAAGGACATGAAAGTGGATAAAAGATCCTTGGGTCCTGATTCTGTTATCTCAGATCTGCTTAGGCTTTATCAGGGAAGTTTGAGTAGCAAGAATGAGGTCCCAGTTATGCTGGTATGCCCTGAATATGATGTTTGGACATTGGACGATAGCCTATGAACTATATCTAAAATAACTCTTTGCAACTACAAAGCTCACCATCTCTGATATAAATCTGCACCTAAATGAACTGAACGTGTGTGCGTGTGTGTGTGTATATATATATGATTAGATAGATAGATCTTTTAACCATACTCTCTCTCTCGTTTTTTAATAAAGTTTAGTTTAGTTAATAAGAATTGGCTAAATAAGCTATTTATTCTTATTAGCTAATAAGAATAAGTAGTGTGTATTTGAGTAAGATCTGGCATATTCAATAACTTGGGAGGTAATGTGTCCATTCCTTTTCTTTTATGTGATGAAATAAGATTTTCAGGAATCTTCATTATATTTGACTTAGGTACCTGGATGGAGGCCTGAGGCTGGATCACTTTAAGGGAACTGTGTTGTTTGGAATTCTGAGTAACCAGTGAGGTAAGAAAGAAGCTGTTTTATGCTGGCTTGGTAAATCTAAGTATTGGAATATTGACCAGCTTTTTGGAGTTTGGCTGCCCCATTCTTTGCAGTTCACCCTAATGGAGTGATCACAGCTGGCCCCCATTGGGACCCTGGTCACAAACTTGATTTGTACCAGTAGGTTTTATGAAGAGAGATTCATACCTAGTATCTCTGCAGCCTCCAAGTGCCGTTCGGGGCACATCTCTGCTGTGAAAGTAAATACTGCGGGGGAGGTGAGTACCACAGAAAGACCATGTGGCTGGAAAAAAACAAAACACAGTGCACATTAGACAGACTTCTCACTGCTGCCACAATAAATTTGTTAGGCTAACATAATTTAAAGCTTGTTAATGTAAGATAAATACAAGAGCTAGGAATGTGTAGGAAAATGAAAACAATCAGTTCTTACCACCAGAGGATGATCGACATTATAATCCTTTGCTCTGTAACTCTTCACCAAGCCAGAAATAGGGTAAGACATTCCATGGCTGGAGAAGAAAGAAAGTGGTCAGGGAACTAGCCTGGGACGCGGGAGACCTC
This sequence comes from Mauremys reevesii, assembly GCF_016161935.1. Lineage (NCBI taxonomy): Eukaryota > Metazoa > Chordata > Testudines > Geoemydidae > Mauremys > Mauremys reevesii. The sequence goes on along the minus strand of NC_052624.1, from coordinate 227,686,714 downwards.
AGTTTAATTCCTTGCTTTGTAACACTTCCTGTGTGACCTTGGACAAGTCACTGAGGGGCAGAATTTTAAATGTATTTAGGAGCTTAAGTCCCACTGAAGCCAATGGGAACACTTCAAAAATCTTCCCTTAGTTGCTCTGTGCCTTAGGTCCTGATCTATAAACTGGAGATCTCAGCACTTCTCTACCTCACACATTAAAAGATCATGAGGTGTTCAGATACTGGGATAATGGGGTTGGCTCAAAGTACTGTAGACATTTTTCACCTTACTATCAAAATCTGGGAGCTTCTTATCATGCTAACAGTGCTTAAGGGAAAGTTTTGGAAGTTTATTTACAAAGGGGATTTTACTTGATCAAACCAAAGGAGTGCAGAGACGAGTTCAGAATAGATTAATATTTATAAGAAGTTGCAATGATTTTTTATAGAATTTTGGGTTTAGGCCTTGATTCAACACATTAAGCCCATATGTAACTATGAGCATGGGAGTCGTGCCACTGACTTCAATAGGAACAGTCATATGTACTTTACTGAACTGAAGACGTGACCGTCATTAGCTCATTTGGATGGGCATTAACATTTTTGTGGATATAATTAAAGAGCTTTAAGTAATTATAGCTCATTTTAGCCTGCAAAACAATTAAGCCAGTAACAAGTTTTATTGCACGTGAATGTGGCCTTGATTCACGAAAGGCAGAAGATTTTTCCTCTGGGTATGTTCACTAGCTTGTTATTATAGGGGTGTTATTGGTGTTTATTACAGGGCTGCACAACTGAGAGAGTTAAAACATATCATTTATTTTTAGAAGAGTGAACACTGACATTTGATTTTTTTATATAAAAAAGAAAAACATTATGCAACCTGTGCCTACAAGCAAGGTAAAGTAGGTCAAATTTTGGTCCTAGAAACTTTCATAAGACTGGACTGTTTTATCCTTCTGAATAGCAAGAAGTACCTTGCTCCACAAAGGGTCCTATCAACTTCAGTAGGATTACTCATGACATAAGGTACTCTTTCACGTGAAAAGGATATGAAAATCTGGCCCAAAGCATCTTATCAAATCACTAGTTCAGGGAGTGCTTTTCTGAAAGCTTCCTATGCAATTTGAAACAAACACTAAAGAAACAGGGTTTTAGAAAGGGGCTGACACACGTCTTCTACTCACCAAAGATGAACACCAGCATTTCCAAAGCCGATGCCAGCAAAAGCACTTGCTAGGTGCATGTTAGCCCTTGCTTCATGATCATCTGGCATTCTGACAGCTCTGTGCACAAACATTGAACACTAAGAAATCCATACCTGCATTGACTCACTCAGGAGAGGGGAAAACACTCATTTGGGGGGTAATAAAATCGGAACTAAAATAAAAATGGAAAAAGAGCTGGGCAAAGGATCAGATAGAAAGAGAATCAAAGAGAAAGTCTGTTTACACTAAGCTGCTTCAGTAAAGGCAAAACTTACCCTTCACTGTGCAGCAGCTGTGTAAATGGGATTGTATTGGCGTGGCTGCCCCACTCCAGGAGAGCAGGGGTTAAAAGCAGCCCTTGGAGAGGGCTGTGGCTGCGAGCCAATTAGAAAAGGGGTGAAGAGCTGCCACAGCTGTGGCCACACCCAATCAGGCCACAGCTGGCCCTGATATAAGGGCCAAGGGAGGAGCTGGGTCAGTCTCACTCCAGCCTTGGAGTGGGAAGGACCTAGCTGTCTGAAGGAGCACAGGGTACCTGAAGCAGAGCAGTGTTGGGGAAGGGCAGGCAGAGCTGGGGAGCTCTGGCCTGGCGAGTCCCCAGGCTGAGGCCTTGCTGAAGGCCAAAGGAAGTACTGGGGCTGCAGGGAGACAGCTGGGTCAAGAAAGGCAGCAGGTCCAACCCCCTTGCCAGTGATAAGTGGCCATCAAACAGACTGCAGTTTGCCCCAGGGAAAGGGGGCTAGATGATGACTGGAAGTAGCCACTGAGGCAAGGTGGGCTTAGAGAGTTGGGGTTTCCCTTGGGAGGGGAGACCCAGAGTGTGGGGGTACTGCAGTGGGCAGAAGCCCAAGGGAAAGGGGCACTGGGGTCCAGGAGGGACACGGGGTCTGAGGCAGGAGAGACACCGGCCAGCAGGGGAGCACTCTGAGTACTGGAATCGAGCTAATTCCCGGATGACCAGCAGGAAGCGCTGTGATGGTGAGTCTGCAATCTGCTACTGCAGGGGTGGCCAACCTGAGCCTGCGAAGGAGCCAGAATTTACCAATGTACATTGCCAAAGAGCCACCGTAATACATCAGCTTCCCCACTGCCAGTGCCTCCCACCCATCAGCAGCCCTGCCCCCTCGTTTCCTCCCCGCACCTCCTGATCAACTGTTTCATGGCTTGCAGGAGGCTTGGGGGAGGGAGAAGGTGTAGAGTGGAGGCAGGGCCTGTGGCGGAGCCAGGGGTTGAGCAGTGAGCACTCCCCGGCACAATGGAAAATTGGGGCCTGTAGCTCCAGCCCCGGAGTCAGTGCTTATACAAGGAGCCGCATATTAACTTCTGAAGAGCCACATGTGGCTCTGGAGCCACAGGTTGGCCACCCCTGTGCTACAGGGGCACAGTCCTCCATGATTGTTATGACGATCAGGGTCCAGACACCCCAGGGGGAGAACAGGGGACTGAACTCCGAAGAATAAGCAATTGCATCAACTGACTGTATACAGTATTACTGTATTGCAAACGTGTATTGAGTAAGGCTTTTTCTGAAAGACGGTGATGCACAGGTGATTAATATCATTGTGAAATGTATGTATTAGCACTGTATGAGGAATTATTGATACCTATTGATATTCGGCTCTGAAATCTGTGACCAAACAAAGGGAGTACAGGTTCTCTACCAGCCAGGAGTGAAGGCAGCTATCTACCTGTCTCCGGTGTAAATTAAGCTTTATGGAATCAAAACAATGGAAGCCCCATTTACACACATCAGTAGGGGGATGGGAAGTCAACAGGAAGGGTAGAATAGCAGAAGATCACCCTGAGGGTGGGGACAAAACAATGCATTTTTAGTAATGGAAGGGGGACAAAGACATTTTAGTTATCTGTCACTTAGGGAACAGCACTTTGATTCTGGGAATGTTGGGCTAGGGATGCTGGCAACTTGTAAGAAAGAAAACTGCTTAGACAAAGATTGTAACATGCTGAGATTAAGTTTTAGTTATTAGGAAGTTTTATTCTGATGTCGGTTTTATTTGTAACCTTTCCTATCTCTTTTCACTCTTACTTGTAATCCCACCGCTTTGTTAATACACTTATTTTTGCTTTATCACAAAACCACTTCCGTGCTGAGAGTTAAACTGAAACGTGGGTTTTCAGACAAGCCACCAGGCTGGTGTGTGCTCTGTCTCTTTGGAGGCAGCGAACTTGATAATGTCTGTGAGGGTCCAGTGAGAGGGGCTGAGCACCGCAGGGGAGACGGTTCTGGGGAGACTTAGGGCTGGAAGGGCAGTTGGTGTCACCCAGCAAGAAGTAACCAGGCTGGTGGAAGCCAGGGTGAGGGTAGGTGCTGTGGATAGGCTGCTGGTGCCAGGGCTCTGAGCCAAAGCTGAACAGCACAGCAGCACCCAGGGTAGGGGTGACAAGCCCTTTCTGGTCTGGGTGATCTTCCAAAACATTACAATTTTTATTATAGTTTAGAAACTGGAATTACGGCCACTGTTCCTTCCCTTCCCCTGTGTAGGGGTTCCTGCCTACTAGCATAAGTGCAGATCCCAGACCTCCCCCAGCTCTTCCCTCAACAGCATCTGATTTGGTGCTGGCATGGAGCCTGCCTTCAGAGCTTCAGAGGATTTGGCCACTTTCCCTCCTTGCACCCAGGTCTGCTTCAGGACTTTGATGATACAGAGACTCTCATGGGTAAATTCAACCCTATAGTTATCCTAAATAGGATGTCAGGATAACTATGTGCTATAAAAGCCTTTTAGATGGAAAAATGTTGATCCTTAGATTATAAAAAACAGAACAGCTGAAAGTTACTCACAGGCTAGATCTTCATCTCCCACTGAAGTCAACAAAAGCCTCTCCATTTGGGCTGTACCCTAAATGAGCTACTTTCAAACAAACATATAATTTTAACATCTCACAGGTGAACGTTTACTTGATGTACTTGCATAGTATTTTGTATAAATGTCCTTTCACTATATTGAAAGCCATAGAGACAGATGATAGCAGTACTTATGTGTCCTGCCTAAGGTTGTTATGGAAAAGTGAATATTAAGAGGTACATTGCTCTAGGATTTAGCTGTGCAACTCATGACTATACCTCAGGGATTCTCAACTAAATCCTCATACATTGCTTTAAAAAGTCACCCCTGAAGATCAACTTTGTTCAGCCTAACCTAGTTCCAATTTTACTGGGCATTTTATGCCTTGCTAAGAACAAAGCCGGGGTCTAGGATAGAAAATGATGTCCTAATATAGCGATTCACCTAATCTCCGGGTATGTCCACACAGCAAAGAAAAACCCATGGCTGGCCCGTGCCAGCTGACTTGTATTTGCGGGGCTTAGGCTGCAGGGCTGTTTCACTGTGTAGACTTCCAGGCTTGGGCTGCAACCCGAGCTCAGGAACCTAGAAGGTTCTAGAGCTCGGGCTCCAGCTGAGCCCAGATGTCCACACAGCAGTGAAATAGCCCTGTACCCCAAAATCCCAAGTCAGCTGGCACAAGCCAGCCATAGGTTTTTCTTTGCTGTGTAGACGTACCCTCAGAGTCTAGCACTCAGGTCCTCACCAGCATTCTTCCTGGCAGGTGTTCAGGATCAAACCTATCATCAAGGTGAAAGGTTGCTAGGCATACATTACCTTTTCAAATACTTTGCCACAATGCGCAGTGCGTGGACAGCCCAGACATCACTGATAGGGTTGCTGCCTTGGTAAGCAGGCCGGTTGATTGGATTTGAAGGGCAGGGACTGCGCATCTTGTAAGGAAGAGCAGTGTACGCTTCTAGTGCATGGCTAAAAGGAAGAAATACTTGAAAACTGAAAGGTTCCATTTTTCTCCTATACACAATCTGTCCTGCAAGGGATTTGGCATTTTACAAGCTCAGTTCCATTGAACAACACTGAGCTCCTACAAAAGGGGCATTCCCTTCTTACAGGACAGGAGATATTTAAAGACTCCAGGACTATCAACATAATAATCTACCTTCTTTTAAAGGATGACCTTAAAAAAACTGGGAGTATGATAGTCAAGAATACTGGATGGACAAGTCTCCTAGATATGGCAGTCATGAAACGTAAGCATTATTTACATTTTTAACCAATTGAAAAGCATTTAAAGACAAACCATTTAGAGCTTAAAAATAAATAACTAAACTCCATTAAAAATAATAAATTTTTCCAGACACTATAGTCAGCTAATAGTTTGAGAAATACAACAAATATAACTTTCAATACATTTGTCATCCTATTTTAACATCTGCTATTTCCTTAAGGTGTGTGTGCATAAACAAGCAGCCGTATCAATGAATCCAATCTTCTGCATATCTTCTGTAGTTAAAATACTATGATTGTTCCAATGTGTCTTTCAAAACTTGCAAGGCTTTTTGTACTAAGCAACGTACTAAAAGCACTGGTTTGGAGCAGCAATAATGCAAACTGGGCCAGTCTTGTGAGTTAAGGAAGATTGAGACCTTGTGTGCAGCGCTCAGCACCTCACAGACTTCTACAGAAAGCTTTATCAATGCACTTCAGTCCTGCTATTTTAGTCTCTCCTCATGAGAAGCAGATGACTGTCAGACAGCCTAAATTAGGTTTGCCATGTGTTGCCTGTGTTCCAGCAAAGCATTTAAACCTCCAAAGCTGGCCTCAAGGATTCACACTTCTGGTAGTTGGTATTTTGGTCCATGCATCCAATGTACATTTCATCTTATACAACTGAGTGAGGCACTTGGATTTGTTTCAAAGGGTGAGAAGGACCGAGGGGAATGGTGCATTGAAGAAACAGGAAGGTGGGACTGAGACAGACTGAAAATGGACATGTTAGGGAAAATGGTCTTTTTCTCCCTCTAAAGTACCGTTATTTGTTTTTCTAAGTTAAAATGACTCCTCCCCGCAAATCCAGCACCCCACATAGACTACTTACCAAAGCACATCAAAGCCACTGTTGGCCACTACTCGCTCTGGCATATGGATTGTATGTAAAGGATCAATCATACCCAATGTGGGCTTAATGGCTCTAGAAGCAATGCCTAAAAACATGTGAATTATAAAAGTGTGTTAATAAAAAGGATTGTTGTCAATAAACAGCACAGAAGAGAGAGTCTTAATCCTCAAATTGTAAAAGAAAAGTTAAAGTCTCAGGACAAGTGATTGCCATTAATAATAAAAGAAGGAAAGGGAGAGCCTGAAATGCATATGCATCTAAATTCTGTTGAGAAAACTGACCAAGATTCTGAAAAATATTCACTTTATCAGTCTTAAAGACAATCTTTCCGGGGGTCTGAATTACACAGGTAATGGGACAGGTTTTTCACCTCTAAATCAACTATTCAAATTCATCTTAGGAAGGTCGGTTGCTGAAGGGCGCTACTAAATGCTGGCTGATGAAGACCCTAAAGTGAAATGAGCTTATGCTCTTCATATTGTCCCAGGTTTCTACATCCCCAAAAAGTGCACCCTCACTGGCCGACTCAGCAGAAGGATGAAGATACAAAGACGGAATAGACACAGAAATTGAATTATCCACTCAGCCCTACAGTGATCCATATTTTCCATCCTAGCATAGGAGAAGGAGGAGACTGTCAACCAGCAGAAACAGAAACTGATTCCTTCCAAACAAAGAAGTCAGACTTGGTGGAAAATAATTCAGATGCTGATTTACCAATCGTTTCTGCACACCTGTACAAGGATTGCAGGTCTCGAACCCAGGTCTGCAGCCAGCAGTTCACTGCTACCAGCAAGGAATGTGGGCTGGTGAACTCCAGCTCACCAGAGACACTACCCACAAAGCTCCTGATTGGAGAAGACATCTGTCCTCTATGATTGGCTCAAACTCACTATTTAATCCAGACAGAGGCCCAAGATGTTGTATGAGCAACTAAGTGAATCCCTGGCTGACTTCTACATTGGACCCTGCCCTCTCACTTGAATCCTGATCCCTGCCTTGTTCCTGCCCTCCTGACTTTTCAGATCCCTGCTTCTGAGCCCCCACCCCCAACTATTGACTCTGACCCGTGGCTTGACTCCTGACTGTCTTCAGCTCCAACCCCTGGCTCCCAACTCAGGCTTCGACCACTAGTCCTGACCACCACCGCTGCTCTAACCACTAGAACTGACCGCCTACATCCCAGTCTTTGACAATCTACTTATTAGAACCTTTACCATCCCCAGTTAACGTGGGAACTTTGCCTTTATTTCTGATTTGTCTCATTTATTGGCTTTGGTCAGGGTTACTAGCCCCCGCAATCCAGCTGACTTTGCATGCACAAATAAAAATCCGAGGGCACAGGATGGTTATCAACTGGAAACTTGTAGTTTTTCTATGAGCTTAAGGGGTCTGTTATACTGGAGACTAGAATGTTTCCTGCAGCATGGAGCCTGCGTGAGTGGTGACCCTTGCCTGGAGTGAATTCCCCAGGGCAACCCTTTGCCTCTCAGCTGGAAACCCTCCATAATGCCCCAGCAGCTACATTGTCAAAGTGATTGTGGAATGGCCCAAGCCACACTGCTTTTTAACCTAATTGCTCACAAGTAAGCAGCCATCAGACAAGCAGAAGGAAAATTTGGTTCATTTTCTAGAATGAATTGATGTTTTGCTGCATTTGGTATCTGTGTCTTGATACTTTCGTGATGGCTCTTTAGACATGCTAATAATAATACTTACATGCTTTAGACTGACTGAAATCACAACTAATCTGAGTTAAAACTCCTTAATCTTCTCTGTTGGGCCACCATATATTGCAACATACATGGTACATTAAAGCCACCCAAAGACCACAGCAAAATCTCAGACTAGCTATAAAGTTTAAAGATGACATTTTAGCCTGAATCCTATTTTCTAGGGATGAAAAGGTCAAAGGAAGACAGCGTCACTTTCTTTTGCTGCACTGCAGGCATGAGGTCCCGAGAGGTCAGGAAAACAAACATTTGGACCCAACTATACAACAAAGAACTAGCGGTCTTAAAAACAGGAAGACCAAAAAAAAGGAAATAAGGAACAGCTGGCTGAACCCAAACATAAGCAGAATTTTCCTGTGCACTTAACATATTCCACCAAAGATTTTACTTTCCCATTATGCTTTCAAATCATGAGCTGCTGTATTATATATGCATTTCACTGCTAACATCCTTTAAAATTTCATTCAAGAGAGAAAGCTTTAATCTGCTGAGATTTGTCTGTAGCTGTTGAATACAGTGACATAAGACAGCTGACATTACAGAAGGTGTTTCTTTATCTTATAGCAGAGGAAAATGATGCAAGTTTGGAAAAGAGTCTAGATAAGTAACAGACAAAGTCTTACCAGTTTTTACTTTTAGTTCTTTGTAATCAAAAATGGCAATGCCAGTGGTTTCACTTCCAGTTCCAGCTGTTGTGGGAACTTAAAAAGAAGAAGAACAGACAATTGTAATAATGCAACAAAAAAACGTTACTCACCTGTCACCAGAGTTTTTGGAAATGGACTCTGCACAGTCACGCTCTTTGGATATGCTGACAGCGCACCTGATAGCACAATGGGAGCATCCCAGGAGTAGGAACGTGCACTCAAAGAAGATAGTATTTTAAGTTTAAACTTAGCATAAAACAAAGCACAATGTTATATAAAGAGTAGCACAGCATTTTTATCAACTTTAGAAATGGCTTTTCTAGCATAGGCGCAGTCCAGGATTATTACATATTTGTATCGTGGTAGCACCCAAAAGCCATAAAGAGTTTTGTGGCCCCATAGTGCTATGTGCTGTACAAAGGCATAGCAAGACAAGGGATGCTATGGACCCTTTAAATTACAATTAACATCTACTGCTGTGCATCCAACCTTAAACCAGGTTGTATTCATCCCTGGTGAAAGCAAATGAACATTTTGTTAATAAAAGCAGCTCTCTTCACATTTGGAAGCTGGAACAATGATGACTTGGGCTTAATGTGCCTCGGTTTGTATATTTAAGCAGCTTTTAAACTTTACTAATCACCATTCTTTGTTAATCGTCCACCTCGTGGGATCAATTGCACATGGTTTAATAAGTGTGAAAGAAAGGGAGGGCTGTTTGAAATGGAAAATAATAAAAGTGGTATGAACAAAGAAATGTGTCAATTACTAAGAGATGATTCAAGCCCATTAAAGTCAACAAGAGTTTTTCCATCACTTCAATGGGTTTTGGATCAAGCCCTAAAACCAGAATGTAACAGGTAATGAACTGGTTAGATAAATGTATCACCAATTATCGTATTTGCGACTAGGTAGGCCAATGCTAATAAAATGCTGATATACTGAACCCTTAAAACACACCGTGATCAAAAACGGAAAGAAAACACATAAGCAATAAAATGCATTCTTTATAGCATAAGGATTATATAGTTACTAGTGGGCTGTACAGATCAGAGTATTTTATATTCCTCCCATCACGATGTACTTTGGTTTGGTACTGTATACCAGACCTAGATCTATTAACTGGTTCTAATGGATCAGACAGAAGCAGTCATTTTATCCTCTGACCCCCCGAAAGGAGTAAAATAACTAACTCAAAGACGAGCAGCTGGTGATGAAGAAGAAGATCCCATTCCCATTTAAATCAATGGCAAAACTTCAATTGAATTCAACTGGAGCAGAAGCAGGCCCAAGGGGAGGGTTAAATGGTCAAAGGTAAACTTAATTCAAGAGGAAGACCTTACACAGAGCCTTGAAGGAAGAAAAACAAAACAAAAAAAACACACCACACTTCTGCTTCTTTACCTGCAATGAATGGCTTGAGAGGCACAGTAACAGACTTTCCTTTTCCAATGGGAGCATTGACGTAATCTAAGAAATCCGATTCAGGACTGGATGAATACAGGTTGGCAGCTTTGCAAGTGTCTATTACAGAACCACCGCCCACAGCAACATAGGCATCAAACTCCCCCTTTTTAGCAAATGTGATGGCATCCATGAAACTTAGAAGGAAGAGAAGATTTTGTCACTAATCATGCAATTTACAAACTTCTGCAAACACTGTTAAGCAGATGTACATGTCATTGACACATCAGAGGCACTATGGGTACATCTACACTGCAAAAAAAACGCTGCAGCAGCAAGTTTCAGAGCCCAAGTGAACTGACTCAGGCTCATGCTATGGGGCTAAAAATAGCAGTGGAAGTAGACATTTGAGTTCAGGCTGGAGCCCAGGCTCCGAGACCCTCCCTTCTCCCCAGGTTTCAGAGCCCGGGCTCCAGCCTGAGTGTCTACACTGCTATTTTTAACCCTGCAGGGTGAGCCCCCTGAGCTTCTGTCAGTTGACCTGGGCTCTGAGACTCACTGCTGGGGGTTCTTTTTTGCAATACTGATGCACCAAAAGATACTACAGTGATATGTATAAGAACCTAAATAGATAGCTTCTATTCTCAAAGTTTCGGAAGCATATAAAAAACCCAACAACAGTACCTCTGATCCGTTGGCTCCACTCGGACATCATCATACATTTGAAAAGTGATTCTATTTTTTGTCAAGGAATTCAATACTGCTTTTACTGGAGGGAGCTGGCAGAGGTTCTTATCTGTCATCACACAAACTTTTCTAGCACCCAGATTCTGCAGGTCCTACAATATCAATTAAAAAACAAAGTCTGAAATCTAGAACTGCATTATTTAAACCCCAATCCAATTAAACTGAATTATTTGATACAAAATACTAAATTTGTAATAAGGTCTTTCATCACAAATGTATATAACATCTATACAGTAAAATAAAATGTTTCACACATGCATATACAGTTATAGAAAAAGGTGTAGTTTAAAACATAACTCAAGCACATAGAATTGAGGACACATGCATGATAACGGAAGTACACTAGTAGCTGCCCCCATGAATGAATAGCCAGCAAGCCAAAGCCACATAGGTGCTAGTCAAGTTTATAGAATAAAAAATCATCTTCGATTTCAATCAGTATTTTACAATTACATTTATTTACACACCCCAGGAGGTCTAAGAGGGCAACACCAGAGAATTGATCTCGCTTAGATTTTCAAATAATGCTTATAAACCAAGTACCTAAAGCCCAGATTAAGCAGAGTATGTGCCTAACTGTAAAAGCTAATTTTTCTGACATAATGTGAACAAAATGGACCAGTTCATCTGGGTCTATGAATTGAAGCTAGGTCTCCTATATGGCAGTAACTTTGCATTGCAGCATTAGTGAAGAAGTGTGTCTCATTGCTCAGCACTGTGAGATCATGTATTTGAAGATCCTATTACAACACATACTTGCAAGGGGGCCAAGTTAAGGTTGCTATGAAGACTAACACTTGACTTTCCTTAATTCTACAAAATTAAAATCTGAAAAATTTAACACTGCATTGATAAAATATAGCTCACTGTATGCAATTTTTTTTTAAATAAGTGATCAGTAAGAATGTGAAGATAGAATACCAGCTCAGCCTTCACTACAATAATTACTGCTATAGAATTCTATCATCTACATAAATTCTGAAGTTTTTACTGATCATGGTACAGTATTCAGTCCTCAATACTATTGTCCAATGACAGCAGCTATATTTAACTTATTCTTGCTATGTACAAAACAATTTCATTTACAGTGTTTACACTGAAATTAAAACTGGCAATGCATAAGTGCCAAGAAGGGGTAATAACTGCAGAACCTGATAACAAAGACGGTGCAAAACACAAGAAGTTAATCATGACACTGGACTCATCCTACACCATTGATAGCAAGGTGGGGGAAAAGTCCTGACTTCAGTGGCACAGGATCAGAGCTCAAGGTGAACAAAAATTAAGGGCCCCAATCAATGCCCAATAAAGTTAATGGAAACTCTCCCATCACTTCCATGAGCAGTGGCTTAGGTCTTAAGTGACTGAGGTCTTGACTTTAAGGCTGAGCTGGGATTCAGGAGATCTGAGTTAATTCTCCATCTCTCGTTGAGACTTCCTGTGTGACACTGGACAAGTCAATTTAATTGCCTGACAACGTGCAAAGTTGATGTAAAATGCTACTATTCTGATTTGATGGTATTTTACAACCATTTTACAATATTGCAAATGACTGTATGTGGTGCAGGGCAACAAAGAATCAGGCCCATTATATCTAAGCCTCGGTTTTTCCATCTATAAAACGGCTTGATAACACTTCCTTTTTCCTCTACTGTGTCTGTCTTCTCTATTAGATTGTAAACTTTTTGGAGCAGGGAATGTCTCTCACTACAAATATATACTACATCTAGCACAACAGAGCCCTAATCTTTATTAAATAATTCTTAATGTTAAGGAATCTAATCTAGGGGCAAATGGAAATTTTGCTCTGAATCTAAAAGGAAAGGCAGGGCTATGTACTGTGCTAACAGGTGAATATGGCTTTTTCTGTCACTGGCAGTACTCTAGTGGCCTGTTTCCAACATCTATCCCCTACCCCTGCAAGTGCAACTGATACCAATTCCCGTAATTTATCCCATCCAGAATGTGTTTATACATCTCTTATTATTTGAGTTTGACACTCCATTAACTTCAAGATTATGTAAAATCTTCTGCAGGTGACAAACTGAAAAGTTCAAGAGAATTGTTGTTGTAGGGGAAGTGTATTCAGCAGGCTTACCCTGAGCAGGAACTCCACACACTAGAGGGTATACACACTTAGTATGCAGTGTTTAGTATGGTCTCACCGTCTTTCCCTTTAGGTTCCTTTTTCACATGTGCATTGTATATTCAAATAGCTTCATAAACACCTAATCAGAAAAATGCATGCGCTACATTTTTTTATATTAAAAATGTATTTTTCTCTTGGTCTGGAAAGCTGAGAAATATTTTTAAATCTCCTATTTATTGTTTTTAAAAGGTTTCCAAAATTTCACTTAGGCTGAAGACTGGGAATTTTCAGCCCAAAAAAGTTTTTTTTTTCTTTTTAATCATTAAGAACAACAGAGTATATGGGTTAAGAATGAAAGTTTCAATACTATTATCTAGGCGCTATAGCAAGACAAATAATAATTAATGATACCACCACACTTGTATTTACTACTACATATTTGCATGTGTGTAACTCATATTATAACTATTTGTTACAAAAAAGTATATTTTCAGTTCCATATACAGGATATTTAGTCTTAAGTCTTTTAAATTTGATGTACAATACAAACATTTCTGTAATCAGCTAAAATTAATGTCAGTTGCTGGTAAGTATCATCATTTCATTGGAAAGTAACATTTCATAGGTGAAAGATGTACCAGATAAGAGCTTACCATGCCTACTTCTTTAGTGACACCTTCTCCATATCTGATATTTGACACAGCCATCTACAAAAATAATTAAAGAATACTTGTTTTAGAAATATAACTACACTGAACTCAATCCAAATGCTTCAATTGTGAATACACCATTTTAATAATTGAAATATCTTTTTTAAAAGGCTACACTTAAAGTTATATAACATACCAAATCTTCTCTCTAAATGGAAATATACATATTTATTAAATCTACCTCAAAAGCATAGTCTGTTCTCCTCAAAGCAGCATGTTCAGGAGCTGGAATGGAAATTAAATAATAGCATTAGCAGGAAATTTGATATGTAAAACAAAACAAATCATCATTACAATTTTCAACAGTTTCAGCTAAGGAACTCCCTGGCTTTAAAATGTGATTTTTAAAAAAAATGTGTTTACATATTGCTCCTTGTTTGACTTTTATATCTCCATTTTTGTTTGGGATCCGCTTGTTTTGAGTCTGATTTTTCCAACCCTTACTCATGCTGAACACTGGCTCAGACCACTACTGATCCTGCAAACCTATCCATATAAGTAGTCCCATTGACGGGCTAGTTTGATATATGTTGACATAATTGAATAAGAATGGAATTTTTAAAAAAAGATAGTTCTTTGTTCTTACATGCTCTGAATAAGTTATCAGCAATTTTGCATGTATTTATAGCTAAAATATTTGCTAAGACTCTCAAAAGATGAAAGATTCATTTCAAATGATAATACAGACTCCAGTATTTGCACAGCACTTAGATTCCATGACATGTGTGTTATATCCAGATCTAGGAGGTAGGTATACGTTGGCCTCCAAGGCAATATTCATTACATATAACACATATTTGGGTAAAAGGCCCTATTTGTACACAAGAAACTGAAGAAAGATTGGTGTCAGGATTTACAATGGCCCCTTGCTCTGAATAGTATGGAAATCCTACACTTTCAGTCATCTCATCTCCCCATTGCCAAATCTTTCTCGTACAAACCTGCATACTCACAAGTTTGCCACAAAATTGAATAAAGAGAGTATCAGAGACAAAAACCAAAACGATAAAATATTCTGCCCTCCCAGCAAATGATCAAGTCATTCCATATGTATGGAATATGAAGTGGAAACTTACTATTTGGATTCAGATCCAATGAATGAAGCCATGATAATGAGCCTACAAGTGCTTTGCGTTGCATTAGAGTGCTGATCCACAAGACCACCACAAACATTAGGATCCCTTTGTGCGCGCTCTATTCAAGCTCAGGCCTGCTACAATCAGTTGGTCCATTACTGCCCCTTGCCAGGCTGTACACGTTTGACCTTTCCTAGTGTTGGAGTCTATTGCTGTTTCAGTAATTAGTCAGTCTGAGGACGAGGACAAGCCCCTTACATCCATTTCCTTTTGATGGTAAAATAGAAGTTCTGCTCTTGTATTCTTTGGTACAGCTTAACTTTTGTTAAGGACTTTATTGTGCCATAAAAACTGTATTGCTTCTGCAGAACACTGGCATGAAACAGACATTTTTCAGACAGAAGTTGCTATTAAGTCATTCCCCACTTTTTAGAGATCTATAGAACTGATAATAGCCTTGCTACTCTGTATCATCAATTTTTGCTGTAGACTGTAGAGTATACAGGTGGGATTCCTACATCATGTAAACTTCACCTTCAGTCAGACCTGTCTTGAATTAACTCAATAGGGCACCAAACAGTCAGGAGACCTCAGATCTACTTCCAGCTCTCCCATTTTCTTGCTGTGTGATGTTGGGCAAATAAATTTACCCTCTTGGTGCTTCAGTTTCCCCATCTGCAAAATGGTGATGGTAATGCGTATGCATCTTTGTAAAGCTCTTGGAGATCTCTGACTGAAGTGAATTGAATAAGTGTTAAATACACCACTACCCCAATATAACACTGTCCTCAGGAGCCAAAAAAATCTAACCCGTTATAGGTGAAACTGCATTATATCGAACTTGCTTTGATCCGCTGGAGTGCGCAGCCCCACCCCCCGGAGCGCGGCTTTACCGCATTATATCTGAATTTCCAGAGCCCCAATCCTGCAACTAGGTGTACCTGAGAAAGCACTTTCCATGTAAAACTCCATGGCACACGGATCTGCTCTATTGAAACTAGGGTGACCAGACAGCAAATGTGAAAGATAAGGACAGGGAGTAGGGAGCCTAATATAAGAAAAAGGAGCCTATATAAGAAAAAGACCCAAAAATCAGGACTGTCCCTATAAAATCGGGACATCTGGTCACCCTAATTGAATCTGATTGCAAGATCAACAAGGCCTAACACTGGAGATGAAGAGTTAAAGACGCAGGTTCAAATTTTCATAAGTGGCTAATGACTTTGAATGGCTCAATTTTTGAGAACCCAGCTTGAGTTACCTAACCCTTGACCCTAGCCCTAAATTGACCCATTCAAAAATCACTAACCACTTATGAAAATTTAGGCTATAGTTTTAATTTCTATTTATAACACAAGTCTATTCCAGGCATATTTCCAGCATTTTAAAAACAAACTTACAGGATGTATTCAATGATTATGAAAGGACACTTCATATATAAAAATGATGAAATCAGATTTAATACTTATAGAATTAAAAGTGAAATACATATATATAATGTTTATAATGTTCCTTTATACATGATTGGGGAAAATATCCAATTTCATATTAAAATTAGGGCTGTAAATTAATCACAGTTAATCGCATGCGATTAACACAAACCAAAATAACTAGATTAAAAAGGTCATTAATTGCAGTTTTAATCGCACTATTAAACATTATAAATATTTCTGGATGTTTTTCTACATTTTCAAATATATTGATTTCAATTACAACACAGAATACAAATATTCTTCAATTCACCTCATACAAGTCCACTCAGTCCTACTTCTTGTTCAGCCAGTCAAACAAGTTTGTTTACATTTACAGGAGATAATGCTGCCCTCTGCTTATTTACAATATCACCTGAAAGTGAGAACAGGTACTGTTGTAGCCAGTGTTCCCTCTAATTTTTTACGTCCACATGCAAAATGAGTTTTCATATGTGCACCAATATGGAGGTGATGTATGGCAAGGGTGGGGCCGAGGGGTTCAGAGTGTGGGCGGGGGCTCAGATGGTGGAGGTGCAGGGGTGGTGGTGAGGGCTCTGGCTGGGAGTGCGGGCTCTGGGGTGGGAGAGTGGATAAGGGGATAGGGGTGCAGGAGGGGGCTCAGGGTTAGGGCAGAGGGATAGAGTGTGGGCGGTGATGGCTCTGGCTGAGGGTGTGGGCTTTGGAGTGGGACCAGGGGCTTGGGGTGCAGGCTGCCTCGGGGCTGTGGCAGGGAGAGAGGACTCCCCCCAGCCTTCTCTTGCTGCAGCAGCTCGGGGCCAGAGTGCCTCTCCCTGATTGTGGCAGCTCCGGTGGGGTTGGGCTGGGCCAGGCCAGGCCAGGCCAGGGAAGGGGCTCCTCATCCCGCTTGCGTGGCCCTTGATAGCCTGCTGCGTGGCCATGCAGCTTAGAGAGAACTTAGGCTGTAGCCAACATTGCCAGGTATTTAAATGCCAGATACGCTAAATATTCATATGCCCCTTCATGCTTCGACTTGTAGGCTCTAAAGTTTTATATTGTTTTGTTTTTGAGTGGAGTTATGTAAAAAAATTTCTACATTTGTAAATTGCAATGTCACAATAAAGAGATCTCATACAGATATAGTAATGCAGTGAATTGAAAAATACTATTTCTTTTGTTTACCTTTTTACAGTGCAAATATTTGTAATAAAAAAATAAAGTGAGCACTATATACTTTGTGTTCTGTGTTGTAATTGAAATCAATATATTTGAAAGTGTAGAAAAACATCCAAAATAGTTATAATAAATTTAAATTGGCATTCATTATTGTTTAACAGTGAGATTAATTGCAACTATTTTTAATCTCATGGTTAATTGTGATTTGAAAAAAATTGTTTGACAGCCCTAATTAAAATGGGAGTACTTGTGGCACCTTAAAGACTAACAAATTTATTTTAGCATGAGCTTTCGTGAGCTACAGCTCACTTCTTCGGATGCATAGAATGGAACACACAGACAGGAGATATTTATACATACAGAGAACATGAAAAGGTGGAAGTATGCATACCAACAGGAAAAGTCTAATCAATTGAGATGAGCTATCAGCAGCAGGAGGAAAAAAAACTTTTTGAAGTGATAATTAAGATGGCCCATAAAAGGTGTGAGGAGAACTTAACATAGGGAAATAGATTCAATTAGTGTAATGACCCAACCATTCCCAGTCTCTGTTTAGGCCAGTGTTAATTGTATCTAATTTGCATATTAATTCGAGTTCAGCAGTTTCATGTTCTCTGTATGTATAAATATCTCCTGCCTGTATGTTCCATTCTATGCATCCGAAGAAGTGAGCTGTAGCTCACGAAAGCTCATGCTAAAATAAATTTGTTAGTCTTTAAGGTGCCACAAGTACTCCTGTTCTTTTTGCGGATACAGACTAACACGGCTGCTACTCTGAAACCTAATTAAAATGGTTTTTACTTGTTTTTGGTATTGATTGCATACATTTTCTAAGTATGCTATATTTATTATCACTTTGCCCTACCTCTGTTGTAACTTTTATTGAATGCAAGCCTGAATTTGAAAAAGTGAAAATGCAGAATCATTTGGGACACACACATTAAGGATAATCTTACCTTGAGAGTAAGTGTGGGAATGAGCGGGACACTGGCATCTAATTAAACAAAAAAGAAATATCTGTTTAAAAAAAGAAATAGAAAAGCAAAGACTTTAACAAGTCTACATCTTAAGAGCAATTGTCATGTCTTGTAAATAATTTATCTTGCCATCATATCTCACAAGATTTGTCACAAACAGGGACTGCCATCTAGTGTTTCACATAGGTAACTACGATGTTTCTTTATTACACAAATGCTGAATTGTTAGACCCTAATTTAAATGTGTCTGAGTGCAGCTTAGGTCTGATTTTGGTGCAGTTTAAATTAGTTCCTCAAACCATCTGTTGCTTAAATTGTACTAGGAGAATAGGTGCCTATGGAAACACCAGAGAACATGCCTGAAGTAGAGATAAAACTTCCCTACCTCACAGGAGTCAGAGTACATAGTAATAGAGGCCACAGAAGAGGCTAAATAGGCAGATTACTAGAGGGGTGAGGATCCCAGGGAAGAAGAATCACTCCACTGGAGAGTGAGGAAGATGTGATGGTAGTAGCATGAAATTTGCATTAAGCAAAAGCTTCTTGTGTTGTACTTATGGAGTCCTAAGGAGATGGGTGCGGAGCAAGCCCTGCACTTCTGTTGGGCTGCTGTGCAGCAGCCACAAGGCATAGTTAGGTCCGAGTATTGTGAAAGATGAAGTTACTGCTGCTAGTTCTGGGGACAAGAAGGGTATCCCCTATCTGAAGATTTTAAATGATAAAAAGATACCTTTCCAAAGCTCTAGGGGCTCTAATGATTCATTAGACAATACACTGATTTTGATTATACTCAGTTTTAAGAGTGGCCAACTATACTGAGACCATCAATGCCAGTGTCAATTAGGAGGTGATGGTTTTTGTGATGCACACAACTGGGAAATATATGGTTTCAGCAATCACTTACCATTTCACTACTACTGCATTTACAAAAGAAAAATAATCATAGTATGTCCAATATTGGGTTGTTTGCCCTTCTCCAGATTAAATACGTGGTCTTAAGAAAAAATACAGACAGTGGTACATAGAGGTTGGATAATCTGCACTGAGGAGTCTGGCTATTAGCCAGAATGGGCAGGGATGGTGTGTCCCTATCCTATGCTTGCCAGAAGTTGGGAAATGGCCAACACGGGATGGATCATTTGATTACCTGTTCTGTTCATTCCCTCTGAAGCAGCTGCATTGGCCACAGTCAGAAGACAGGATACTGGGCTAGATGGACCTAGTATGGCCATTCTTATGTACTTTGGCCCAAATCTACACTTATGTTTAGACTACTGAGAGGCAGTCAGAATGGACAGATGTATGATTAGATTTGCTCACCCTGGCCTTTTTGAGAGAGTATTTCTTCAGGTGATTTTGTATTAGTAGTTTGTAACAGCATGTTTGAAAGCCTTCATATGACACCCCTTCATTTTGCTACTTTGACACATGCAGTGCACAGGCTAATGCCAGCAGCAAGGCCTGAGCACAAGGTTTTGAGGTGGATGAGAGAGATGATGCAGATTTGGATTAAACAGCAAGACTAGTTCTGTCCATTGAGAGCACCATGACACACAGTGAAAGAGACTTTCTTCCTTTCCTGCAGCAAGGGTACCTGCTCCTGCCCCTTCACAGCAATAGACATAAAGAGAAAAGGCATCTGAGGGGTTAGTCATCTCCCAATGCAGGACAGAGAAGGCAGACACGGTTTGCTGGACGTGGGGTGGGAATCGTCTCCTATGCATTCATGCTGCTCCCAGAAAATACACTGCAAAAGGAACAAGTTTCTAAATTGCACACAGTCCTGCCTCTGTGGAGCTTGCAGATCTATGAAATGTGTTGCAACAACATTCTCTGGCTCTTACTAAAGAGGCTTCCAAAGTTGACTTATCAGCCGTCTCATGTCACGTACCCTTCCTTCCCTCCCTCCCCCCAAGCCCGGCAGGCCCAGGGGATCAGGGAAGGGGACGGTGGCAAGCCCAGAGGCAAACACTCACGCTGCGCGCTGCAGCTGCCTTAGCAAGTGAGCGACTCTCTCCCGTCCTCCTGCCATCGCGGCGGCTGCTGGGGGATGGCAGGGCACCAGCAGGGCCTGCCGGGAAAGCGAGCGGCAGCAGCTCAGCTGCACACAGCATGCATGGGAGAGCGAGGGGGCGGGCGGGACTGCAAGTTATTTGCTGAACTCTCTCCCCTCCCCTTTCTGTGGGCTTCTCCTGCTGGATCCGGCCGCCACATGACAAAGTCGGCTGCAGGGACACGGGTTAGCTGGATCGCCTTGAACGCCCGCCTTTGGCTACCTGGTCCATTTGAGCTAAGGCAGAGATCCGGATCACTGATCTATGTATTTGGCTATACCAGGGGTTTTCAGCCTTTTCTCATTTGTGGACACCTTTAAAAAAAATCAAAATAGAGGTGCAGATCCCTTTGGAAATCTTAAGTCTGCAGCCCCTCATGTGTCCACAGACCAGAGGCTGAAAACCACTGGTGTTTACTATTGGCTTGTTCACCCAGCAGAATAGGGTACTTACAAAATTTCAACAAGTTTATAGTGTTATAAGACTGTCCATAAAACACTTTCAGTGGTGGATAGGTCCTTAAATTTTGTTTGTTTCAGTGTTATAAAAGGATGGGAGAGGTCCTGAAGCTACCAAAAATGTTTTAAGTAATTTATGGACAGCCCCTATCTGAGAAAAATCTCTCCCCCAAACAGAATCCTTAGTTTTTCCGGCACACCTCTGCCTCACTTATTGTTCATTTCATAATGAATCAGGCATCTGGTGATGCCGTAATTAAAGTTTTGATTTTTCCCTCTAAAACCTGCCTATACAAACTCAAATTATCAAAAATGGGCCCCAATCCTGCAGAAACTGAAAGTATATCCATAACTCTAGGCATTAGTTCTACTGACTTCAATTTAGCACATACATACCTATTGGGTTCCGGAAGCCCACCCACTGCTAAAGCATCCCCCTCCCTCAGCCTCAGGGGAGGATCTATAGGACCTCAAAACCCAACTGAATTCAGGGGACAACTAATAAAAGAACAGGGACAGGAGTGCGGTCAGAAGGTCAAAAGAAGGGAGCCTGATGGGGACACCGAGCAGAGAACCCCGGACAGCGCCCACTGCTCCTCGAAGGCGTCAAGGGAGCCGGTAGACGCTGCCCAGAGGAACTCTGCTCGGATACGTGAATGGACAAAGGATCAGAAACAAGCCCCCACAGTCCCAGGGGTCTCCATTGGCCAACCTCCTCTCCCCAGTTGTGTAGATGGCCGTTTTAGCCAGGGCTAGGAGGTTGACCAGGAGGTCCTGTGACTTTGTGGGGCCACAGATAGGGAGTGCATAGAGAAGGAGGTGTAGCACATACATATGCAGGCTTGAGGCCTTAGACTGCTATGAGGCAGAAAGCACTTTTAAAAAAAATAGGTCTCTCTTCCTTCCATAATGAGATTAGTCAGAAGCAAAATTTAAAAGCCAATGTAAAAGACAAATAGCAATCTCCCAGTTTAGGAGACTGACCTGAACAGTGAAAGAGTGCCAATTACTTAGTTCAAAATGTGGACTAATAATTTTTAAAACCATGGGTCGTATTTGAATGCAGACAGTAAGTGGAGAGAGATCCCTAGACAAAATGTGAGATGTACTTTAGAAATAAAGGCATCCCAGAAATGCAATATTAATATTGCAATCAACACACATCAGTTTGATTAGTCCAGGTGACAGGGCCTACAATTAATTTTTTAAAAATAGGTATGCTCCATCTTTCAGAATCCAGCTGGTACTCTGCATTCTAGGAAGCAAAGGGGTGTCATATTGACAGGTACTTATAAAAGTAGCATGGGAAGAGGGCAAATGGAGACGTTACATTAGACCTGATTAGGGTTTGGATATCCCCTCCATTCCCTTGGAGGAGCAAAACAGTATCCTAAAATAATACATGTATGGTTGAATTGTTGGTTACAGAAATATAACTTTTTTTTTAAGTCATTATCTGCTAAAGACTGATATAAAAAAAGCCAGTGTGTAAATTCATGGAGGTGGTGTACTTTTTATAATAGTATTTGCTCAAAAAGCTGCCTCCATTTTAACATTACGATCTCATAATTATACCAGTAATCAGACAGGTCTTTTAATTATGAGTATTAAAGGCTTTCAGCCAAAAAAATGTCTACCCTAGGGTAAAAAAAAGACAACAGCTCTTAATACTTCTCCCATTTCTGAAATCTTTTAAAGACTTCAGTTTTCACAACTAGCAACAGCCCTGGGGGTCCCACTCCCTATATTTTCCCAGTATAGCCTCTCAGAGATCCATATCCTGAGCATTTTTAGCTCTACAATGCTAATAATTAATGGCTATATCATCCCTCCAAAATTCTTGCGACTCTCAAAGAAGATCTGTTGCATTCTGGCTGTTGTGCAATCTGGATCAAATTTCACAGGATATGCTGAGACTAGAGCAGTGATTCTCAACCTTTCCAGACTACTGTACTCCCTTCAGGAGTCTGATTTGTCTTGCATACGCCCAGTTTCACCTCATTTAAGAACTACTTGGTTACAAAATCAGACATAAAAACACAAAAGTGTCACAGCACACTATGACCAAAAAATTGCTTACTTTCTCATTTTCCCCATATTAAAAAATAAATCAATTGGAATATAAATATTGTACTTACATTTCAGTGTGTAGTATACAGAGCAGTTTGAACAAGTCATTGTCTGTATGAAATTTTAGTTTGTACTGACTTCACTGGTGCTTCTTATGTAGCTTGTTGTAACACTAAGCAAATATTTAGATGAGTTGTACCCCTTGGAAGACCTCTGCACAGATCCCTGGTTGAGAACCACTGGACTAGAGTTTAAGCCTGGGCTTGAAACAGTTGTCCCTTTTACATGGCTACAAGTGCTGACTCACCTGTTGTCCCGCCAATGGCATAGCTTCAGTGACTACATCCAAATGAACTCTTCAACAGGTGGCAAGTGGGAAAGTAGTGACACTCTCAGTTCCAACCACTTGACCAGAATGACGGTACTTAGAGCAAAACCATTAAGTATATGATGTTTACACAAGTTACATGCAGTAGATACTCCATTACTCAAGCCTTCAAATCTGTGTCATCCAACCCCCATCCCAATCCTTCAGCTCCCTCCAACCCCACTCTCTTTTCCTCACCCACAGTACTTTTGCTAAGAAAAGCTGGGCCTATGCAACATCTGACTGGCTTGTGTCCAAAGCATGTGAACTGAGAATCTGCAATCTTAGGAGTAACAACTTTTTCAGATAGTGTTAATATTTTAAAGTATGTAAACCCTTCCAGTATGAGCTTTCACTTGATTTTTCAATTAAAGAGCAAATTCATAAAAAAACCAACATTCCTTGTGGAAACAAGGAAGTTGTGGGAACTAGAGTTCCTATTACCTCATTTAAACTTTAAAATGTGTCACTTAATTTCAGTCTCTCCCCCCCAGACTCCTGCCCCATCCAACCTCCTGTTCCCTGACGGCCCCCCTGGGATCCCTGTCCCATCCAACCACCCCTTCTCCTTGTCCCCTGGAACCCCTGCCCCTGACTGTCCCCCCAGCCAACCCCCCTCCTTCCTAACTGCCCCCCCAGGACCCCTCCCCCATTCAACCCCGACTGCCCCAATCCCTATCCACACCCCACCTCCAACCACCACCCCAAACTCCCCTGCCCTCTATCCAACCCCCCCTGCTCCCTGCCCCCTTACAGCGCTGCCTGGAGCGCCAGTGGCTGGCGTAGGGTGATCAGACAGCAAATGTGAAAAATCGGGACAGAGGTGTGTGTGTGTGGGGGGAGGTAATAGGAGCCTATACAAGAAAAAGACCCCAAAATCCAGACACTGGTCACCCTAGGCTGGCAGCACTGGAGCCGGGCCATGCCACTACCACCATGCAGCTCAGAGCACTGGGTCAGCCCAGGCTCTGTAGCTGTGCTGCCCCAGGAGCTCACAGCCCAACCACCCAGAGCACTGCGCTAGCGGCGGAGTGAGCAAGCTAGCTGAGGCTGCAGGGGGAGGGGGTCAGCAGGGGACGGGAGGGGGTCAAGCCTCATGGGCCAGGAGCTCAGGGGCCGGGCAGGACAGTCCCGTGGGTAGATGTGGCCTGCGGGCTATAGTTTACCCACCTCTGCCTTAGAGACTAACAAATTTATTTGGGCGTAAGCTTTCGTGGGCTAAAATCCACTTCATCAGATGCAGAGAATGGAAAATACAGTAGACAGGTATATATACACAGTACATGAAAAAATGACACCCCCCCCCCACTTGGTAAGGCAACTCCCCTCTTTTCATGTACAGTGTATATATACACACACACCTGTCTACTGTGTTTTCCACTCCCTGGATCTGATGAAGTGAGTTATAGCCCACAAAAGCTTATGCCCAATAAATTTTAGTCTCTAAGGTGCCACAAATACTCCTCATTGTTTTTGCTGATACAGACTAACACAGCTACCACTCTGAAACCTGTCACCATTCAGGATAAAGAGTTGCTTTTATTCAGAGATTCACCCTTTCAACTTATAAAGGTGCTAAATGTCACAACTATCCAAGATCTTCTACAGCCCTCCCACAGAAATCAGATGAATATTTCTGCTGTTTCTAAAAAGGCTAAAACAGTAGAAACCCCATACACATTAAGATAAGGAGTGCCAGAGAATGTTTTACACAGTTAAAAAAAATTTGTTTTGCAGATCACGTTTCTCCAGAGAGAGAAAGAGCAAGAGCACATGCTCTACAGCTAGGTGAAGATGTATAACTCCTGCACAGTCCAAATCAGTCAAGACCACAGTATGGTAGCAGTAAAGTTGAGTACACATGTTATTTTAAATATACATTAGATCCCTTCTTATCCAAATCCTACCAACTGGGGAAAGGAATTGGAGCTGAACCTGTCTCTCTTATCTTATTGGAACTTCACCTCCATCTAGCTGGGTGAGATACCAGTTTACTCTCTGGAGAGCAGAGCCCAATCCTGTTGGGGTAGGCAGCGCTACCTGTTGTGCCACTAGCACACAATACAGCTACATGTTTTATGCTTGTAAAGGACCCCAGCTCAACTGCCACAGGACATTAGAGGCTCCTGTCCCATCTCTCCCTCATGCCATACACCCCCCCCCCAACTGACGAGCAGACAGCTTGACAAAGGCAGGTTTTATTGATAAATAGGAGGGCGAGAAGGGGATCCCCAGCAGGGGAGCAAGCCAGCCCCTGGGATCCTTAGCAGCTACAGACAGCACAGCTCAGTCCCATGCAGCCCCTCGGAACGGGACGGAGGAGGCGGCAGCTCAGTGTCCCACGAGCCCCCCAGAGGCCTCCCTGGAAGCTCCGTGTCCCCCACAGGCCGCGGCAGCCCCCGCGTCCCTCCGGGCTCAGTGTCCGGCAGGAGGAGCCCTGCGCCCAGCTCAGCTCCTCTTTCTGCCCGCCGGGCGCTGCTGCTGCTGCCGCCGCCGGGCCCCGCCTTTCTTGCCCTTGCCGCCCGCAGGCCCCTTGCCGCCTCCCGGGCGCTGCCGGCCCCGCTTGCCCCGCTGCCCGCGCTTCCTGCCCTTGCCCGCGGCCGCCTGGGCGTCCTCCTCGCGCAGCTGCTTGTTGACGGCGCGGGTCAGGTCGAGCGGCGGCTTCTTGCTGCCCAGCCCCCGCAGCAGCTCCAGCTGCCGGCTCCTCTCGGCCGCCAGGTCACCCAGCAGCGGCTCGAAACGCCGCTTCTTGCCGCCCCTGGGCGGGGGCGCGGGCGGCTCCTTGGGGAGCCGGGGCTGGAAGCGGCCCAGGGAGGCGGTGGAAACGCGGGCCACTTGCGTGGCGCGGCCCAGCTCGGCGCGGCTCTGGTGGCCGGTGGGGTGGAGGCCGCGGCCGGGCAGGGCGCCCCGGGCGATGTTGCGGAGGCGGTTGAACTCGTTGCGCGCCACTTTCTCGCGCTTCTCGCGGAGCCGCTTGGCGAACTGGTCCTCGTGGGGGTCGGCGCCGGCCGGCACCTCGATGAGCCAGTCCCGGGCGGGGTCCCCGCCGGCCCGCTCGTAGCCCCAGCGCCGCCGCCACTGCTTGGCCGCCTCGTCCCACACCAGCGACGTGCGCTTGCGCCGCCGGATCCCCTTCAGCCGGGCGAACTGCTCCCAGCGGGTGGGCGGCCGGGGCCGCGGCAGGGGCTTCTCCCGGGGCAGGCGGTAGGAGGGCTCGGGCAGCTGCGCCACCAGCGGCCCCGTCGCCCCCTCGGCGCGCCCCGCCGGCAGCCCCCACAGCTGGGCCACCAGCAGCTGCGTGTTGTCCCGGGCCAGCGAGAGCAGGCGGCTCTCGCGCTGGGCCCCCGCGGCGCGCGGCATCGAGGGCGGCACGTTCCGGTCCAGCGCGAGCAGGTTCCCCAGGTCGAACTCCAGCTCCAGCTCCTTCTCCACCGCCACACTCCGGTGCGGCTGCTCCGCGCGAGCCAGCAACTCCTCCACGCACAGCGCCGCCATGGCCGCGAGACACCGGCCAACCGCACCCCACGTGCGGAGGCTTCACCCGGCTGGAGAAAGGTTAAAGGGTTCGGTTCCGGCTGGCGTGGGGGCACCGGATGTGTGTATGGACCAATGGGCGCGCCCGTAACCGGGAAGGCCCCCTTTACCCAGAACAACAACTCCCAGAATGCACCGTCTCCGGCTGTGCTTAACCACGTGGGTAACGTTGCCGCGCTGCCCCCTGGGAGCTGTAGTGCTCTAGGGCTAGCTGCTCAGGCCGATAGTTTGTATTGCTGCTGGGATTTGTAGTCCGGCTTCCTGTCCTGGGTGCGCGTTGGGGCCTGTAGTCTAGTCTCCCAGGGTTCGGGCTAGGAAAGCAGTGCATTATGGGAGGCACAATCTGCACAGTTCTGTTTGCTGGCTCCTGTAGTTTTACTGAGCCATAGTGACTCCTACTGGGTGAAGGGGAGACTAAACCCTAACCCCCCCCTTTGTGGTGGCTGCTAAGAGTGCTAAGAAACGTGGGGTGGCCATAGACTGCCTGTAAAGGCTGCATGGAAATGTAATTTTGGAGGCCTGGGGATTGGGAGCCAGAGCCCAGTTCTGCCTTGGTCTGCCCCAGACACTCAGTAGCAGGGGCGGCTCTAGACACCAGCGCGCCAAGCAGGCGCTTGGGGCGGCCGTTTCCCGGGGGGGGCGGCATTTGGCTCCGGTGGAGCTCGCCCGGCATGCCTGCGGCAGGTCCACGGAGCCGGGACGAGCGGACCTGCCGCAGGCATGACTGCGGCGGGTCCCGTCTTCCCGCGGCTCCGGTTGAGCTCCCGCAGGCATGACTGCGGCAGGTCCGCTCGTCCTGGGCTCCGGTGGACCTGCCGCGGGCATGCCGGCAGGGGCTCAACCGGAGCCGCGGGAAAAGGG
The DNA here is from genome assembly GCF_016161935.1 of Mauremys reevesii. Classification (NCBI taxonomy): domain Eukaryota; kingdom Metazoa; phylum Chordata; order Testudines; family Geoemydidae; genus Mauremys; species Mauremys reevesii. Next base: position 227,659,269 of record NC_052624.1, on the reverse strand, counting down.
GACCCGCCGCGGGACCGGGGAAGGGCGGCGCAGCGCTCGGCGCTGCTTGGGGCAGCCCGATTTCTAGAGCCGCCCCTGCTCAGTAGGATTTATTCCTGGAGGTTTCAAAATCATCACATGACATAATCTTTAATTAAAGATTAATCTTTAATTCCTGGAGACTTGGCAAACCTACAGTAGTACACACACGTGTGCTGTTAAGCTGCAACTGTGTCTGCCACATGCTTCCCTGAGGACTGTATCTGCTCTGCTAGTACTGACCTAGCATCACCTACACATTTTATCCTTTCTGGTCTGCCTCTAAATGGGTTTATCAAACTTTTGTCAAAATATTTCTGCCTAAAAATACATACATTTTCCAAGTCTTCACTTATTTAATTTTTAACACATGTTCATTCCATGTATCACAACAAAAATATTATCTATCTATCCAGGCTCGCCCCGGCCCATATTTACTTAGGGCCAAATTCTTCTGAGTTACACAAGTAAGATTCCATTGCAATTGTGTAACTGAGAGCAGACTTTGGACCTAAAATCTATGGCAGGATCCAAAATGAGGATGGGGAGGGTGAGGGAAGGAACGTGTAAAATAAATCAGGGTATACATGAACTACAGAGTATACATGAAACACCACACACACTTCTTTTTGTAGATTAGAGGAAACTGCTCTGCTCATATTAAAAGGCAGTGTGTGATCATTTTCCTTAAATCTTTTTAAACAACCACTACTGGCATGCAGTTGTTCAGACTGGTGACAGGTAGTTCAGATTTGTCTTTCTTGTCCACCTTTCTGTCTTGCTGCTGTGAAAGTGAGTAGAGGATAATGGAAGTGCCTACACACTGCTAATGAAGAACAGAGTTTTTATCCTATGTTCTCAGAAAATATATAGAAGAAACAGAAGATAGCCAATGCATATTATTAGCGGCATGGTATAATTACGATGGAGTTTTCTTTCTTTTTAAATCAACCCACATACCACCTGACTGCTGCTCACATATGAAGTATGAGTAAGGCTACGATTTAGTCATGGAGGTCATGGCAACCATGGATTCCATGACTTTAATGGACTTCCAATGCAGTGGCGTAGCCAGGTTCTAAGAGCAGGGGGAGCAAACATTAAAAAGGCGCCCCCCCCCCGGCTCCTCTTCTGGCCACACCCCCCTTGGCTGGCTCCTCCAGTCGCGCCACCCCCCCATTGCTCCTCCGGCTGTGCTGCCCCCCCGGCTCCTCTGGCTGCGCTGCGGCCATGCTGCACCCCCCTTCAAGCCTGGGGTGCGGCAGCCCCCTCCCAGTTCCAGCCCCGTGTGTGTGCAGGGAACAGAGGGGGTTACAGCCTGGATCGGTGTTACAGGGCCCGGCTCTGCTCAGGGGTTCTGACCCCTCACGGCTGGCCAGGAACGCAGCTCCTGGCGGGTCCGAGCCCCTTGGGCAGCAGGGCAGTTTGGGGGAGTCTGCGCTCCAGGCTGAGCGCCGGCCACCCCAAACTCATCCCCCGCTTGCCCGGCTCAGGCCAGGTGGCAAAGAGCCAGAGGCTCCCGCCTAGGCTGACATCCCCGCATGCCTCTGTTCTTCCCTGGGGCCTGCCCGCTTCCCCTCATGCACCCCGGAAACAGGGGCGGCTCCAGGCCCCAGCACGCCAAGCGTGTGCTTGGGGCGGCATGCCGCGGGGGGCGCTCTGCCGGTTGCCGCGAGGGCGGCAGGCGGCTCCGGTGGACCTCCCGCAGGCGTGCCTGCGGAGGGTCCGCTGGTCCCGCAGCTTCGGTGGAGCATCCGCAGGCACGCCTGTGGGAGGTCCACCGGAGCCGCGGGACCAGCGGACTCTCCACAGGCACGTCTGCGGGAGGTCCACCGGAGCCGTGGGACCAGCGACTGGCAGAGCGCCCCCTGCGGCGTGCCTTCATGCTTGGGGCGGCGAAATGGCTAGACCCGCCCCTGCCCGGAGCAGCAAGAGAGCTGCCAGCTCCATTCGCCTGTCTCCTTCCCCTTCCTTGCCCGAGGCCACCCTCGCTCCTCCGGCTGCACTGCCTCCCCGCCGCATGGCTCCTCCGGCTGTGCTGTGGGCTGCCATGCTGCCCACCCCATGGCTCCTCTAGCCGCACTGCGGGCTGCCATGCTGCGCCCCCTCTCACTCCTCCGGCCATGCCACCCCCCCCATGGCTCCTCCAGCCATGCTGCCCCCTCCCCTTGGCTCCTCTGGCCGTGCTGCCCCCCTTTGCCTGCAGGAGCCCAGTGCCAGCCCGGCAGGCCAAGCTTCAGAGTGGAGCATGGGCCCCACTCGCTGGCGCCATGGTAACCCCTAAGTAAGGTGCCGCTTTTGGAAAATGTGCTGAGGGGAAGCGGCTGCTTCCCCTGCATCCCCCCTAGCTATGCTACTGCCTCCATGACTTATTTGGCTTCAGTTGTTAGGGGCTGAAGCTGGGGCTTGAGGTGGGACTGTGTGCCCCTGCCCTGCAACTGAGGCTGGAACCAGAAATCTGCAGCCCCTACTCTGCAGCTTGCAGCAGGGTCTGCAGCTGAGGCTGCACACCCCTGCCCCATGGCTGGGCTGCAGTGGGAATTGTGCACCCCCCTCGCAGCTTCCTAGGGCCATGCACTTCCCTTCTGACTGCACACCACAGTTGCCAGCTTTCACACGGTAAATAAGCACCCCAACTTTCACAATAAGCCAAAAATCAAGCTAATACCATTTCAAAACAAGGCCAAGACAAGCCAATCCCTAAGAACCCCAACACTCTATGTGACTGCATTTTTTCCATGGGTTTGGCATGTCAGCTGCACATCCCTGTCCCTCATCTGCAGCCAGCTCCAGAGCGGGAAACTGTGCTCTGCCCTCCGCTATGGTCACTGGAGCCAGGGTTCGGCCTGTTAGTCCCCACCATGGGTCTCAGTTCACTCCCGCCTCACCTAGCCCTGCTCCCAGTTAATTTTAGTAAAGTCACGACAGGTCACAGGCTCAGTGAATTTTTGACTATTGCCCATGACAAAATCTTAGCCTTAAGTAGGAGAACCACTGACATAGGAAATGTCCTGGGTTTTTAAAAACAGATCAATGCCTCTCTGGACAATTTTTTTGGTTACCACAAGAAGGCACTATATTGCATATTACATTGTTTTCACTTCCCTGGACAACTGATGTTTTCAGCCAGAATTACAGATTTAAGTGACTTTAAGAGAGTTTTTCTCGTCTTTTTGAAGGCTTATGGGCACTATTTCAGAAACATGGGAAATATTTACACCTGGGTCCTGCATAAGAAAGTTCCACTGCCATGTTTTATTTTCCTCTGTTTTACTAATGCTGTAAAGTATTAAACATTGGAGCAGATTCAGTGGCACACTTTGTTTTGTGCTGCTCCAATGACACAAAGCAGCCGTAAACCTGACCTAATCAAGTTTATGGTTGTTTTGTACCACTGGAACAGCACAGAGCACCGAAAGCATGCCAATGCATTTGGCTTACTTTTTGGAATGGTAGCAAGAATCAGTTTGGAAAAAAAAAATTGAACTCCTGAAGGCAAAAACTCCAGTTTTGGTAATTCCTATTTAGGATTTAATTCCAGCACTCCTATCTACTCTGAGTAGTATCTAGTGAAGTCAGTAGGCTTGCTTACCCACTTCATTACACCAGTTTTACTCTGGTATGATTCCATTGCTGGAGCAACCAGGCTATTGCTTGAGCTTCCCTATGTCTCACACACTTCTGACAATCATTTCAGCCTAGGGTTGCCAACTCTGACTGAAGCTATTCCAGGAGATTCCCCCCCCCCCCCCGCCCCACGTGACATAATGTAATTTTCTTAAAATATTCTATTAAAATCTTCTGGATTGCTTTCAATAGTCACCAGGAGATCAATGCCGATTCCAGGAGACTCCAGGCCAATCCTGTAGGGTTGGCAACCCTATTCAGGGCCGCCCAGAAGATTCAGGGGGTCTGGGGCAAAGCAATTTTGGGGGACCCTTCCATAAAAAAAAGTTGCAATACTATAGAATACTATATTCTTGTGGGGGCCCCTACAGGGCCCAGGGCCTGGGGCAAATTGCCCCACATTCCCCCCCCCCCCCCCCGGCAGCCCTGACCCTGTTTCAGCCCCTTGTGATTGTTGGCAGCCAATGTAATTTATGCTGGGGAGCAGATCTGGCACACAGCTCAGCGGTGCAACGGTGACCTTTACACCCTCTTTTTCATCCTCCCTCTGGTTTGTGCCAAAGAACTGGTTCAGTTTGTAAGTCTCTGAATACATGATTATACAGAAACCATTATAAGCACTTGTGGTAACTTGTAGATGAGGCCTTTTTCTATTTAAAAAGAAATTACATGCCCAGCACATTATATGGAGCTTTGAAGTTGTGGCACAAATAGGTCTAAAAGTGTAACAATCTTTTGTGGAAATAATATACCCCATGGTTTGGTAATAATACAAGTTTTTACAATGATCTAAAGATGTATGTACACAAAGGCTCTGAAGGAACTGTTTGAATCTTTTATATAATCAACATTTCTTAAATCACAGCAAAACTTCCTCTGACTTCAGTGTGGCCATAGACTTCAGTGGTGTCAGATTTCACCCTGTATACATTTTTATATAGTGATTCCTTAGTACTGCACATACCTGTTCCCTCCGTGTGGGATATATATCTGCTTAATTTACTGACGAAACCAAACTGAAGAGCAAGCTGTATTCTACTCTGCCTCAAGTATCATCAACTAAATTGCTAGCTATTAAATCTCTGACTCCAGAATCTTTATTGGTTTTGATAGGGATGATGCAGACAGGAAAAAAGTTTGATTTTGTGATAGCAGGCTCTGAGTGTAATCGTGGCTGTTGGAAAGATGCTTGACTGGATTTGTAAACCAAATAAAATTGGACAGTGGAAGTCACTGATGACAGCCTGGGAAAATATGAAACAATGAGATGTGATTTTTAGAGATGGTCGTTTTTTAACCACAACCACACTTTAATGTTAAGGTCATAACATAAAAACAAACACATAACTCCCCTGTAAGTGTGTAGGAGCCCATCCATATCCAAAGGAAGAATCTGGCTTCTTATAAAAGAGGGACAGATAATCTTGTGGTTGAAGCATGGAAATGGCAGCTAGGAGATGTGAATTCTAATCTCACTTTTCCCCACATTTCATGACAACTATATAGGATTCTTGGGCAAGTTATTTAGGCGGAAATTTTCAAAGGTGCCCACTATTTTTAGGTGTCTCAGGTTTTAGGAGCCCAGCTTTAGAAACCTAGGTCTAATGTTCAGAGGCGCCAAGCACCGATAGCTCCTACTGATTACAACTGGAGTTGTAAGTACTCAGCACTTATGAAAATCAGGCCTTGATGTCTCAAGTTGGACACCCCAAACTTGGAGGCCCTCAAATTAATGGACACTACAAAATTTGGCCTCTCTCTGCTTGAGTTTCCCCAGCTGTTCCATGTGCATAATAATTGTTACTTCACAGAGTGTTGTGAAACTTACTTTGTTATTGTTTGCTAAGTGCTCTGGGATTTTCAGGTTGTATTTAGATGCTATGGTGATTCTGGTTTATAGATTTTTACTCACTTATCACCGTGATATATATCTGGACACTTGTACGAAACCCTAAGATAGACATAGACATACAAAATTAGACAGATGAAAAAGGTGGAAAATGCTATAGATATGAAAAGTGTAATCATCGTTTTTAAACATACTTTGTTATACGGATGTACTGCAGTGGTTTCCTAGTCACTGAGGCTGGGATTTTCAGCAGACCTAATGGGGTTAGGCACCCAGGTCTCATTGAAAGTCATTTGGAGTTGGGCAACTGACTCCCGTTGAAAATCCCAGGCTGATTTCACATATCAAGTCCAGTTTTTAGAGTTGGGCACCCATTTGGCAATTAGGCATCTACACTAGATTGAGAATCTAGATGTAGAAATGAAAATGCACATGCAAAATTGGCTACCCTGCCTTAGACACCCATATTTGATAGTTTGGTCCACCATGGCCCCAATCTTGGGAAGTACTGAATGCTCCCAGCTCTCATTGTTTTTAATGAGATTTGAGGATATTCAGCATCTTGTAGGAAACATTCAGCAGTATACTGGACTGAACTCCAGATAAGCTACAACATCTAGGTTGTAGCTGGGGATTAATCTAGGGAGCAAAGTGCACCAGTCACAGGTAACAGATTCTTTACTCTTCCAGCTATGTAAGGTATTAATTATGAGGCTAGTGAAAACATACATAGAGTCATGAAGTTTTTATTTACTACTTAGATACAAGAAATTATAGAAAAGCAAGAGAAGTACAGGAACATGTAGGTATTGTAAAGCACCCTTTAGCTCCCGGCATTGTATTGTGAATGCTTACAGCTTAGGCTGGTACAAGATAAAGCAATTCCCCAATGTTGACATGCTTACAAGCTGAGGGAAGCCAGTGGAGATGAAGATGAAACAAAGTAAGTGGAGAGTGCATCATAGGAGGAGGTGACAGTCCAGACTTCTGCCTTCTTATCACCCAGTGGCCTACCTTTGGTGTATGCCAGGCATGGATGGCATGCCCCAGTTCCGGCTGTGAATGCGGGATTATACCATCTGCCCCCCAAACAAAATGGCGTAGTGCGAGATCACGCCGCATAGGGTATACCACTGCCTGACTAAAAATGCCACACCATGCCACTGTTATCACCCTAATGTTCCAACTGGGGATGGGCTTGACAACCTTTTATACATCTTTTCCCATTCCACCCACATACATCCAGGACCATATCTGATCAAGTGTCAGTCCCTATTTACATTTGGAATTCTGGGAGACCAATTTTAGAGTTCTGGTTGTCCATATGTGTTATTCCGGTTGACTATAATTCCATTTCCAGCTGTTAATCCAGTCATTCACCTCAGACCCTTTCCCAGTAGTTTTGATATGTCAATGTGGTTAGCTCTTACTGCAAAAAGCCCTTAAGATGCTACCAGCTGTTTATGGTTTACCTATTTATCACAAAGTGCATTGCTAAACTATCACAAGATCCATATTACTAAATTCTAGGCCTCGCTGTAAGCCCTTAATACTTAAGACCTGTACCCGAGCCTATTTTTTTAATAAATATATGTTGGTTCTTCTACCTGCTGTTACAGATTCAATAACTTTCATCATTATTTTATCCAAAACTATAGACCCTCCAAGATCAGGTAAAGGGTCGATGGTCAAGAAAGGATAAGATGATAAGATGTCAGCATCTATTTTCCTGTGTTTTAAAATTTTTATCATCAAAAAGGAAGAGAAGAAAGGGATTATATAGCTTAATCTTGCATTTCTTTCCTTCTGTTGGATTGTGTTACAATTTGAAGGTTGCTGTACAATAGGGCTTTTCTTGGTATAAATCATAATATTCATGTTCATTCTTTTTCCCCCTCTGGTGACACTCCACTAACTTAGATTTACTCTCCAAACTTTTGTCAGTTACCTCTGGATGGCAGTAGATATAGTTACAAAATGATTCAACCAATTCTTAAGCCTGCTCTGAGAAAAGTACTAAGAGTATTTTTTTCAGGAAAGCTCAGTGTACCAGTAATTTAGTAAAATAGCAGAAAAGGGGCCCTTAAAATACGTACACTCTCTCCAAATCATTCCTCTTTATTAAGTTATGGTTTTAATTCAATATTGCTTGAAGTAAAAGTTTACTTTTAAGGATTCCTTTATATGACAGACTTTATAAAAATTATTTGCTCATCTGGATCTAGATTAAATGCTGAAATCTGTGGGCCAAATTCTGCCCTGCATAGCAACAATATCCTAAATTACGACATTGTCCAGCTCCTAACACCAAGGGCCTGTAGATGGTACTGCAATCCAAATAAATAATAATAATGATTTTGGCTTTAGATAATACTTTTCCTGTTCACCATAACCTCTAAGTACAAATATATTAACATGCAAAAAAAATGTGGGCTATTGCAATTTAGATGATGATTTTGCCTGAGAAAGGACTGTAGGACTAGGTCCTAAATCAGCACAAACAACAAAATATATTTGGAGCCAAATTTTGCTGTGATTTATACCCTCTTCGGTCTCCTTTGTTAATGGAGTTGCAGAGGATATAAGTCAGTTCAGAATTTGATCTTCAATATGGTCTGTAAAAAATGAGGATAATACTTCCCTACCTCACCGGGAGTGTTGTGAAGATAAACACGTTAAAAGATTGTGAAGCATTTTGCGATCTACTGATGAGAAGGGCTATATAAGAGCTAGGCCATTATTATTATTTTATATTTAAACTACCCCTGCAAACAGAATTACTGAATATACTTTCAAGGCAGTGTGATCATGGGGGGAAATACATGCACAAGTCCTGCTCACAAATAGCAAAATGTTCGTATGTGTGAGTGTACCTCCCACACGCTACTTTGATAACGTACCCTGTAGGTGTCCATGTAAAAGATACTAAGTGCTATGTCACCAATGTGATGTTTCAATTACATCAGTTACAGTCACTTGCTAACCTGTTTTCTGTTGACAATTATCAATGAAAGGAAAAAAACCTTTTGGCTTAAACCTTTTTACACACAGTATTGCAGCACTTTATGTGTTGAATCCAGGTTATTAGGCAGCAGACAAGCAGGGTTTCCATTCACAGACAACTGCAAGTGACTCATGGAAGATGAGAGTCATTTACGAACAGTTGTACACTCTGGTACCAAGTGCATAGGTTGTTCTCCACTTTAACACAAGAAGAGTTGTGTTAACACATAAGTTATTTGATTTTAAATTGCACAGCCACCTAACAGCACTCAAACTGGCAGGAAGCTCTCTGCTCTGACCAGCAGTCAGTGTTCTGCTTTCTGTTTAAAGGGTGACACTTTGATCTAACAGCCAGCCCCCCCCCCCGCCCCCCGCCATAACAACATCAGCTATTCTGCACAGTAGTATTTAGTCCACGTTTCCCTGTAGCATGCCTCTGTGTCCTGCATTGTGCTCATCTACTGCTCCATTCTGAGTGTGCTGGCAGTACAGTAACATGGACTAAAACCTCAGTCTCTGAACCTCAGTGCTCTACATTGGTGCTTCAGAAATTGGGGTTCTAGCCACTTCACTTCATTCAGTCCCGGGACAGGAAGCACAAGCAGTGAGTAGCGGTGAATGGAGCAATACAGATAGGGGACTGTGGGAGACAGAAGGTATGTCTACAGTGCATGCTTCTTCTGGCGGCATGTAGAGTACATACTCGGATAGTCCCCCACAATACAGGTATAAATAGCAACGTAGATGGTGAGGCACAGCTTAGGTGAGTAAGACTCACCTGAAGCCTGTGAATATGTATCCAAGTACATACCCTATAGGGCTCTCTACTTGCCCAAGCACTGCCTCCCTGTCTAGAAGGCCACTTTTAGCAATGTAGTGTCCCACTACCTCCCCCTTGCTGGAGCCTTCTCCAGCAAGACTCCAACAGTTGGGAAAGGAGAGGGGACCTCAGGTGGCGGAGAAAGACTCGGCCACAGTAAAAGGCTCTAGCAGCGGGAAGCTGTCATGTACGTCTGTACCAGATATGGACTGGCTACAAAGCTTGCTTAAACACACCACATGTGTTCATTATAAAATCCTTTAATGCTCTGCCCTGGTTAAGGTTAGCTTTAAATAATGTATTTTACACACAGCGCCACCTAGTGGCTGAATAGTATAATGCCGTTGAGCATTTTATGCCAGAGCCTGTCACTGATACAGGCAGGTTTGCACCACTGTGTGGATAAAATAGGCTTTTCACCATGGCATGTAGCTACACATACCCTACATGCCACCACCTTTTTGTTCTGTGTTTGTACAGCAGCTAGCACATTAGCACCAGGGGCTACAGCAATACAAATAATACATAAATAAATATGTAATATACAATCTCTTTGTAGCTTGCAGCAGCACTGAATACAAATACAACAGCTCCTGAGGATACAATTGGGGTAGATTGCTCAGCATTACAATGACTCCATTCATTCTTCTCAGACAGGACACAGCGATTGGTGATGGGTCCTCCCCTCCATTCCCCGACCCCACCTGCCCCCGTCCAGGGCCCTCACCTGTAATTTATGCAGAGACCTATTCTTTTCAGTTTCCATCTGAGCCCACTGGGAGTGGTTTTGAGATGCCGTGGGCAACACCCAGCTGTATATTTCCTTCTTAACAAACACAACCAGCTCCATCATCAAGGTGCGACAAAGCCATAGCGCCCCCTTTCTGTCACCATCTTCCAGTCACTCAGATTTATAACCTGAATGTCAACTTTGCCTCTGCTCTCTATCAGACCTTGAACCCATCCCCATTAAGCAAAGCACTTCCTTAAGCACATATTTAACTTCTTTGCTGAAGAGAGATGGATTTAGAACATGCCTAAATACTCTGCTCAAGCTGTGCCTCTGAACTCCCTCAGCTAGGCTATGTCCAAATCTCCTGCTCCTACCTCCATAACATTTGCAAAATCTGGCCTTTTCTCTCTATCCATACAGCTAAACTTCTCTTCCACAGCCTTGCCTTCTCCTCTTAATTACCGCAACTTTCTTCTCTCTGACCCTCCCAACAGCCACCTTGTCCCCATCAGGTCCATCCAAAATACTGCTTCTAAGATATTCGTCTTAGCCCGTCATTCTGATCCTGTTACTCCTTATTGCCTTTTAATCCTTCACTGCATTCAGTTCAATTTTCATGTCCTCATGTGTAACCCTCCTGCTAGTAAGAGTTGGCAGAAACAAGGGGCGGGTTCAGTATCTAGAGGTTCCTTTTCAACAATACAACACAAACCTGGCTCGAGCCCCCACCCAGTGACCTAAGACAATTACACACCATCCGCTGGGTGCCTCTATACTTCCTCTCTCGCAAGCACAGAGTCTGAGTGTAGCAAAAGCTTTTAATAAAAGGAGGGAAGTAACTCAGCATTAATTTGGGAAAACACTGCAACTAGGATTCATAAACATAAACCATGAGCAAAAGACCCACCCCCAAGTAAGTTGGGCAGTGTCCTGTTCCCAGAGGTGAAAGTAGGCTGGTATGGGCCGGTACGGCGTACCGGTAAGAAACCGGTACCAGCCTGTATGCAGCCGACGTTAAAGTGCTGCCGCAGCAGTGCTTTAACATCACTGCCCTTTTTGCACCCCCCCTCCCGTCAGCGGCCCTGCCCTGCCCCGTCTCTATATGGTCGGCTGTGTGCCGGCTCTTACCGGTACGCCGGACTGTACCATACCAGCTTACTTTCACCTCTGTCCAACACCAGCCACAAGTGATCATTTGGACAAGCAATCCCATCATGCTGAGCACCTAGGCAGGTTAGGTGTGCCCATGCAAACAAGATCAGCTCCTGAATTCTTTTTCCACAGCTCACGACTAGATGTCAGGGGAGAGCTCATTCAGACTCTGCTTACACATGTGTAAGGCCCTTCACAACTCAGCCCCTCCCTACTTATCCACTCTTGTATCTTATGGCCCTCCATCTCCCTCCATTCCCCACTGAGCACTGGGCTGTGCATGTCACCTAATTAACTCAATAGGGCACTGACCCATGTGTTAGGGAACCCGGGTTCTATTATCACCACGGGCACTGACTTGCTGGAAAATCTTGGGCAAGTTGCTTAGTCTCTCCATGCGGTAAGTGTGGATGCACCAATACAGCTAAAATATGATTGAATTAAGCTTACAACTCAACCATGTTTGTTGCTGTGATGCGACTTGGCACTCTGCTCCTATCTTCTTGTATAAATTACTCTGACTCTTCTGGTCTGTAACCACCGCTGTGTACTTTATTTGTATTTTATTAACCACCACCCCCTTACAGTCCTGTGCAGAAATTCTTATTTCCAGTGTTATGCAATCATAAGAAATGGAAGAGCTCTCCCTTTACTGGGGCCCTGCTGGCCTTTCTCTCTCTTCTTTTCCCCTCACACTTCCTTCCCGTGCTCCTTTTCTACTAGTGCAATTACTGGCCTAATTAGCTCCTTAGCTGTCCCCAACCCAGGCTGATCTAATAATTAGCCACTCTTTCCCTCAGCCAGGCCTTCTCTGGGGGAACAATTGGATTTACAGTGACCAGAGTGCTGGTTCAAAGGCTTGGTCTCAGCACTCTGACACAGTTGCACTCAGATCAGATGGGAGGGTCACAAACTAGTTACAAAGCCCTGGTTGTACATGGAGTGCAAATAGAGCTATAGATTGGAAAGCAGTCGTTTTTACTTACCTGGAAAGTCTTTGCTTTTCTGTATTTCTCATGCTACATCAATGACACCACAAATGTGTCCAGGCATAGAGAATATAGGAAAGGAGAAGGGAAGCCAAATGGAAAAGTACTTTATAAAAGAGTTGAAAAGGATCAGTAGGGGAGGAGGAAGAGAACAACATCTCCTAAAAATGAATGGTTTGAATGATTGCAGCGTTTCCTTCATTCCAATTTACTCAAGCTGTGCAAAACAGCCCTAACTAGAGAACATTCTCATTACGTTTTCGCTGATTAGTGCAGGGGGGAAAAAAGCTGTAGTTGGTATGGGAGCAGTTGTGGCTATTCAGAAATCTTGGTATGCAGTTTTATTCACACTACAGATTATTATGATGGGGAAATTACCAGATACTAACCTGGTCTTCTAAATTAATCCTCTAAACTCAAGCAACTGAGTAAAGAGAAAAATAAATGGATACTATCAATCTCTCACTTGCTAAAAAACGTAGTTTCAGATTGGAAATTTACTGATCCATGTTTGTAATCTTAATGGATTCAACAACTGTCCTCAGTGCTTCATAAGAAAGAACTGCTGTATGTATGCATGCATAGACACAGGCATCATATGAAATTTATATCGACACTACAAACTTAAACACTGCAATTTGAGGTTCTTTGGAAACAATTTATAGTATTGTTTTATTCATTCACATGTGATGTTCACCTATTGTATTAAACATAGCACTGTAGATTGTAAATTTTTAAGGAAACATGTTTGTAAGCCTGAGCTTTCCTATTAAGGCCTACATTGAGCAAGGTACTTATGCATGTGCTTACTTTAAGCACATGGGTAGTCCCTTTGATTTCAAAGAGATTATTTACATGTTTACAGTTAAGCACATGCTTACACATCTTAGTGAATCAGGCCCTTGATCCCTCTCTTTTGGAAACCCTGATTATGTGTTCCATGACATATGTAGATGTAACTGAGCAGAACATAACCCAAGATCCTTATTTGATTTTCTTTATTATCATTCTGTAAAATTCAACTAAATTATTGCAAACCTGCCCCTCCATGCAAATGTCTGAGATATTCAGGTCCCAGAATAAGCTGCCCTAAATCTTCCATTCTGCCCTCTTTCCAGGGCCGTATTATAACATTGATTCTTAAGTTGAAGTTCCCATCAGCATAGGAGTTCTGCCTAGAAATTAATGGCATGATCTAGCCTTTGCCCCATGGGATCCAGGAGTCAAATATTGCTTTTAGGTACACCAGAACCTAGGGCAGCCCCAGTGAAATGAGTGTAGTTAAGCTGGGTTTCACTTCAGTGTACATGAGAGCATTCTCATTTGGTACCGTTGTCCATATGGTCTGCCAGGAGGGAATCTGGGGCTTTTGATGCAAAGATAAAAGATGACTAAAGCTAGGCTGGTGCTAACTAAGGGAACCAGTAGTAACTTGTCTTCAGCCCTGTTATACCTCCAGCTCCCACTGAACTGACTGGAAAAATAACTGTTGCCTTCAGCCTTGATTGCAAGGTTGCCAAGCACAGGCCTACCTTTAAGCACATGAGCAATCTCATTGACTTCAAAGCTTAAAGCTAGGTATGTGCTTAAGGACAGGTTGCCAGGTGTCCAGTTTTCAACCGGAACACCCTGTTGACTGTAGTGTGAACTGGGGCAGGGGTGCCGGAACAAGGGGCCATGGCTCCATCTCCCACTTTTTACTGGCTGTAAGGACAAGTGATGGGGGAGGGGGCAGAGAGGAGTGAGCAGGAGGCAGGGTCTTGGGGGTTAGAGCCAGCGTGGGGGCGGGGCCTTGGGAGAAGGTGCAGTGTGAGGGTGAGGGCAAGAGGGGAAGGGGCAGTGTGGGGGTCTCAGGGGAAGGGGTGGTGTGGGGGCGGGGCATGGTTTAGGCACCGGTGGCCCCCCACTTTTAGGAAGCTTCCACCTCTCCTGAACTGGGGTTACATTTTCTTTGAACAGCTCTAGTGCCCTGATATTTGGGACCAGGGACTTGAAATGTGGCAGAGGATGTCAGGGATGTGCCTTTTTTTTTTTCCTGCCATCTCCATGAAAATCTGCCCAAATCCAGTCTCTGAAAAAAATCACCATTTGCACATGCTCAATAGAGACTTCTTTGGCTTTAGTAGTTAAAATCTCCAAAGATCCTGTCCACACTGGGCAGGCTCCAGGCTGGGTCTGAGCAGGACATTTCCTGCAGGTGCATCTGTGGGATGTGCCAGGGCCAAGGCACCTGAAGGGAAAGCTAGGATCCTGTCTTTCCTGTGCTCTCAGTGACTCCTCTGCCGGGCCCAGGCATCACGGAGGAGGAAGCTGCCTCATTCAAAGATGGGGGGGACAAGAACAGAACCTCTCTGTGTGGTAGATTGGTACTAGGACAAGAGGGAAGGAGACTGAGATTGGAGGCTGGTGGAGAGAAGGAATATGGGACTGGGAGTTAGCGTGTGTGGAGACTGGGGCAGGCTGGGGAGACAGGGAGTACTGTGAAACAGCACTTGGGGGGTGACACAGAGATAGGACGAGGAGCCAAAAGGGCAGCTGAGACAGAGAACCAATGGGCTGCGGGGTATTGGTGAGAGGAGGCAGATTTGATGAGGAGCTAGGGTGCCAGGGGGAAACTGGGACTTGGGCTAAGAGACTGGGACAAGGATCCAGAAGGGAGGAAGGAGGACTCTGAGATTGGATGAGGAACCAGGGGAGGGTGATTGGGACTGGAAAGGCGTGGGTATGGGGAACATGTGTGGGAGGAGGTAAATGGAGACCAGGGTGGGGAAGAGAGACTGATTGGAGGAACCAGGAGAAGATGGGGACTGGAAATGGCTGGACAAGGAGATGGGGTTTGGGAGGTGGAAGTCTGAAGAGGTCAGACTAGACTTGCTGAGCGAGAAGACTGGGATTGGACTGAGAAGTCAGAAAAGTGGAGACTCGAATTGGCTGGTTGAGGAGAATGGGAATGGGATGAAAGACGGAAGGGGAAAAGACAGGACTGGAAGAGAGATAGATTGGAGAGAAAGGGGCATATTTAAGAGGGGAAAAGGGCAGAAGAGTCTCTGCCCACTACAGCACAATTCCCTGCAGAGACTAGAATGGACTCAGAATTCCTCTGAGGTCAGCTAATATCCATGAAACCCATTGGCAAAGTGGTAGAATTCATGCCCCTCTCTGCTTAACGAGCAACTGTGAGATGATTACTGGAGTGCTAACTATGGAATGAAAAGTTTGGATTTGTGACATTATAAGTAAGTCATCCTCCCCTATTCACATTCTCTCCTTCCCCATAAGGACTGCAACATCACATGTCAGCCAGACAGTCAGCAATCATTTATGAACCATACATGACCTCATCAGCTATGAAGAACCTGATAGTTCTCTGCATCATTGAGACCTGGCTGGCAGACTCTGCAAATCCTGTGCTAGCCCACCTTGTCCCCACAGGATGCATGCTACATCGCCGACCCAGATAGGCCAAGAAGGCAGGTGGCATTGCATTCATCTTCTCTGCAAACATCAAATCCAAAAGAGGTGCCTCAAGTTCAAGTTCATTCAAATTAATTCAGCTGACAAAAGAAACCAAAGTCAATGCTAACATAGATTTTACACTCACTCACAGACCACCACTTCCACCTTCTTGGCTTGTTGTCCTGGAAGATTTCAACATGCACATAGGCAAGGCCACAGATGCGAAAGCCCAAAAACTCATCTCTTCTTTTCCTCTCTAGGATTTTCACAGGTCATCTTTAGTCCAATCCCCATACTTTGGATCTGATCTTCAGCCTAGATGTCAAAGGTGCAGTGTACCCCAGGTTACTAGTTTTACCTTAAACCACCACTCCTGTAAACCCCACAGCACTTGTGAGCACTTATAATAAAACAAAATAAGGTTTATTTAAGTAAGAATACAGGTTTAACTAGAAATAAAAGAGTGGTGGAAACAAGTGGTTACAATACAAAACAAAACATAAAATGCAAACCTGGGTCTATATGTATTAATAGTTACCTTTCCTATCTAATAAAGTAGATGTTCCCTAGAAAGTTCAGTCTTTTGCAGAGCTGGCTGATTTCAGCCAAACGAGGATCCAGATGTTCATAAATGCCTCCCTGATCCTCAAGGGATTTCCTCAGTGAATGGATCCAGAATGTCCTTCCCCATACTCTGTTATACTGAAAATAGTCTTTTGTTTCCATTCACAGACAGCGTGGAACCACTCATCGAAGTTTCTTCTTAAGTGATTTTGACTGTTTGTCATCTCTGATGGTTTTCCCATTCAAAGTCTTTGTTTTGCACAAGGCTAACCAATTAACCCTTTCATTTCATCACCAGCCAGCCAGTGTGGGGTGACAACTCCCTCTTGCCCAAATGGGCCATAATCAAAACATCTTGGTGACTAATCTTTACTTTTCACTCCAAGTCCATAAATCATACTTGATTCCTTGCATATGACCCTTATGTACATTTCACAATTATTATGAGTCTTGATAAGTTACAAGCTTTCTGTTGACATCTCACATGCTATCTCTTATTGATAAAGACCCTGCAAAATATGTGTTTGGTGTAATGCGTTTGTCAGGTCTGGGGTGAGAGCTGTTTACAAAGAGTAGGGGACCCTTTGCCAAGGTGTGTCTGTGTCACAGTGGTGTACACTTCATGAGGCATATTTGTCCATTGTATTATCCTACTTAAGTCAAAGTTACAAGTAGCCTCTTTTGCAGGTCCTGTATTGGGAAGGGCTTTCTTCTTAGTACATTTTCCCTTGTTATTGGCTTCCCCATAATTATTCTTCTAAAATTTGCAGATTAGAGCTGGCCGAAACTCAGAATTTCTGTTCTATGGGAAATTTTAACATTTCACAATTTGTTTTTGTCACCAATCAAAATAAGTCAAAATTTTAAAATGTATCACAAAACAAACATTTTTGAAATATTTCATTTCAGTAGTGTCAAAGCATCTTGTTGAAATGTTTCATTTTGACTTTATTTATATTGTTATATATTTTATATATATATTTTTTTGATCTTGTCAAATCAGCATTTTCTTGCTCACGGAAGACTATTCTGTCTCAAAATTTTTGACCAGCTGCCCTGCAGATAGACTAAATCCTCCACCATCTTCAGTTGGTGCAGCCTTTATTTGACTCTGGTTTAATGGAACTAAAGACAAGTTACTCAAATGTATATGCCAAAAGGAAATTGGTATGATGGTCATTAATTTTCTTGCTGCAGTACCCATATGTGTAATATTATGCAAATGTGCTATTTGTTTTAAAGAGTATGTCAGGTGAGTTCTGCTGTATCATAATATAAAAACATAGGAATATAAGAATGTCTATACTGGGTCAGACCAATGGCCCATATAGGACAGTATCCTGTTTTCTGACAGTCACCAATGCCAGGTGCTTCAGAGGGAATTAACACAACAAGCCAATTATTCAGTGATCCATCCACTCCCAGCTTCTGGCAGTCAGAGGCTAGGGACACTCAGTTCCACAGGTTGACTGTGCATTTTGTGAAGAAGTACTTCTTTTTGTTAGTTTTAAATCGGCTGCCTATTAATTTCATTGGGTAACTGCTGGTTCTTGCATTATGTGAAGGAATAAATAACACTTCCTTATTCACCTTCTCCACACCATTCATGATTCATAGACCTCTATCATATCCTCCCTTAGTCATCTCTTTACTAAGCTGAAAAGTCCCAGTCCTTTCGATTTCTCATCATATGGAAGCTATTCCATACCCTTAACCATTTTTGTTGCCCTTCTCTGAACTTTTTCCATTTATATATATATCTATATCTTTTTTGAGATGAGGTGACCAAAACTGCTTGCAGTATTCAAGGTGTGGGCGTTCCATGGATTTGTATACTGGCATTATGATATTTTCTGTCTTCTTATCTATCTCTTTCCTAATGGTTCCTAACATTCTGTTCGATTTTTTGACTGCTGCTGCACACGGAGTGGATGTTTTCAGAGAACTATTCACAATGACTCCAAGATCTTTTTCTTGAGTGGTAACAGCTAATTTAGACCCCACCATTTTGTCTGCATAGTTGGGATTATGTTTTCCAATGTGCATTACTTTGCATTTATCAACATTGTATTTCATCTACCATTTTGTTGCCCAATCTCCCAATTTTATGGGATCTCTGTGTAATTCTTTGCAGTCAGCATTGGACTAACTATCTTGAGTAATTTTGTATCATCTGTAAACTTTGCTACCTTTCCTCTTTTTCCAGATTATTTATGAATATGTTGAACAGTACTGGTCCCAGTACAGACCCGTGGGGGACACCACTATTTACCTCTCTCTTGGGTGACCATATTTCCCAAAGAGAAAACAGTACACCCCCAGCCACTCGCCTAAGGTCCCCACTCCTGTGACTGTTGTCCGTGGCTACAGCCCCTGGCTAGAACCCCTCAGAACGCTGTCAGCCTGTTGCTGGAACCTTGCTGCCCCCACCACGTTCCTCCACACCACACCCAACTTTTTTTGACAAAAGTGGACATTTGTCCTGTTTGCTCTTGACAACTAATCAAGTGAGCAAGAGCAAATGGGACAACTGCCTCCCTTTGAAACAAAAAATTTGAGACAGGGCTTAAAAAAGGGACTTTCCCAGCCAAAACAGGACATTTGGTCACCTTATCTCTCTCCATTCTGAAAACTCACCATTTATTCCTACCCTTTGTTTTCTGTCTTTTAACCAGTTACTGATCCATGAGTGGACCTTCCCTCTTATTCCAGGACTGCTTTAAATTTAGAATTTAATATAATTTTAAAGTATCAAGCTCATAACAGATGCATATACATTTCTGGGACTGTAAAAAAAGCAAGTTTTGACAAATTGGGATACAATACTGCTTAGCCATAGTAAAAGTACACTGTAAAACAATACATTAAAATTTAAACAATACAAATGTTCATTTGTTTAACCTAATATGCTTTATTATTTTCCCATTTCCCATTGAACTTCTATTACTTTGTTTGCAAGGCCAGTGATTTTACTGATAAAACCTGGTCTACACTAGAGAATTTTAGCGTTTGCAGAACCAGTTCAAGCCCTGGAGTGCTTTTAAAACACACTATGGCTGATTCTGACATCACTTAAATTGGCATAAACCAAAAGGAACTCAATTTTTGTCAATTTATGTCTTGATGGTTCTCGGGCTTGGACAGCTGGTTGTTGTTCATATTCTGCCACCTGCTTCTTGTTCTTGATCTTCTTATTCTTATTATCTTTCTCATCCCCTTGACTATCAGAGTTCATTATGTTATTAATGTCAGCCCCTCAGGTAAGTGCATTCCACATCTCATGGTAATGCTGTGGAACATACAACATGCCAGGAATAGTTTGTTAATCTTTCAGGAACGTATTGTAATTTGCCACTAGTCCAGTGCAAACACTTGGATCTTATTTTAAGAAGGCAAGATGCCTTCGTTATGACCATTCTGGTAGGCCCAGGATTGCTGTAGCGTTTGTACTGTACCCTTATTGGAGCACTGTCATAGCTCCCTAGCCCCTTAGCTATTATTTACTTTGTCTGCCTCTGTGCCCAACAGTCTCTGAATCTTTCTCTCACATTTATGTTCTCCTTCACGTTTGGGTTTCTTTTAAAATTAGTTTGGAATGGAGTTCCCTCATGTGTGTTGCACAGAGAGCACCCGTAAGCGGCTTAGCTTGCACCCTGGCATAGCAGGGTCTCTGTGACTATTGGTCAAGAGCAGCTTGCTCAGGGGGCCTCTCAGTGCTTTTGAAAACACTAGTCCCACCATCTTGGAGTGATCAGCACCCCAGAAACGCACAAGGGGACTTGAGCAGCACTAAATGTCTGTTCTGAAAACTTCCTGAATGCCCAAGCATGCTGCTCCCCTGCTGGAACATGCAACAGGCCACATGCACTAGAAAGCAGAGGCTTTGGAACTCTTGGCTTTGATGTTTTAGGAACTCTCAAGATGAGTGGAAATTTTTAATAGTCAAGGCATTCACAGGAATGTGGTTAATGTTAGTGTATGTTTAAGCTGCTAACTTGTTATACTGTGGATGGAGGATTCTTTGAGCATGAAATTCTGAAAAATGCATCTGAATTCTCTTTGTTAAAATAATATCTCATTGATGTGAAATAAAGATTAAAGGTCAGCTGTCAAATGTAGCTGTTAGAAAAAAAAAATCTCCCATGGGTTCGTGAAACCTTTTAAACACATGACACTTTTGATGAATAGAGAAAATTTGATCAATGAATCATTAGGAGCATTATGCCTGATAACGGAAGCCAGGCATGTCACTGGGAGCCTTTTGAGTTCTTTCTGCTCATGTGTTTCACGCACTTTTGTTAACCTGTAGCATCATTGTTGATCGCTTGCTAATGTGATGATACTCTACCCCATACTCAGATTTTAAAATATTTGAAGTCCTTTATTGGGAAATGCTTACTTAATAAATTAGTTTATACACTATTGAGACTCAAGATAGTTCTTTAATACAGTGGGAATGCCTGCTCTTGTTCTATACAATGATCACTATGATAAGTATAATTAATAGAAAAATATCCTGCTATGCATGAATTTGGAACTATCTGGGCTTGATTCTCTTGTCACACCAGTTTTACCTCAGTGTAATTCTACTGATTTCAGTGGCGTTGTTTCTGATTTACACTGGTGTGAGAAGAGAATCAAATCAATCTTTATTCAGGTCCTGAGGATGAAAACACATTTCACTGTTAATTCTCATTTACACAATGGCATTTACACCTCTCTGGCAGTTATAAATGACATTCATGCTCACTTAAAGGTCCTTTTTACATAGTCATAGAGATGTAAAGTGGCCTTTTTTAAAATGAGACTCAGGGTCCTTTAGCTTTGAACTTTCTCTGCTTTTTTCCCCCCAACTGGTGTTTAGGGCATGATTCTAATCTCATTTAGACTAATATAAATAAGGAGTAAATCCACTGACCTCACAATAAAATCATGTGAGTTGGAAATACAGACAATTGCCATCAGCCCACTACCCTTGCTTTATAATTTCTTAAACTTAAATTAGTTTCTTTTTCAGAAGCATAATGGGATAGTCCCTGTTTGGGAACCAAAGTTCAAAGAGCACAGTAGTTCAGATTTTTTGAAGAACAGGATGTGATATACTTAGTAAAACAGCTGTCAATGTGTGAAAACTGAGCAACTCCTTCTCCTCCGCTTTGTTTAATTTAACGGTTGTCCCATACTTTCGTGCAGATAGATAGCAGAATTATAGAATCACAGAAATGTAGGGCTATAAGTAACCTTGAGAAATCATCAAGTCCAACCCCCTACACTGAGGCAGGGTCATATAACCTAGACCATCTCTGACAGGTGTTTGTCCAACCTATTCTTAAAAATCTTGAATGATTCCACAATCTCCCTTGGAAACCTATTCCAGAGTATACTACCCTTGTAGTTAGAAAGTTTTTCCTAATATCTAACCTAAATCTCCCTTGTTGCAGATTAAGCCCATTATTACTTGTCCTATCTTCAGTGGACATGGAGAACAATTGATCACAGTCCTCTTTATAACAGCTCTAACATATTTGAAGACTTATCAGATCCCCCCTAAGTCTTCTTTTCTCAAGACTAAACATACTCAGTTTTTTAAAACGCTTTCTCATAAGTCAGGTTTTCTAAATCTTTTATCATTTTTGTTGCTCTCCTTTGGACTCTCTCCAGTTTGTCCACAGCTTTGCTAAAGTGCGGTGTCCAGAGTTGGAATCAATACTCTGGCTGAGTCCTCACCAATGCTGAGTAGAGCAGGATAATTACCTCCTGGGTCTTACATACAACACTCCTGTTAATACACCCCTGAATGATATTAGTCATTTTTGCAACTGCATCACATTGTTGACTTCTATTCAATTTGTGATCCACTATAATCCCCAGGTCCTTTTCAGCAGTACTACTGCTTAGCTAGTTATTCCCCATTTTGTAGTTGTTTGTTTGATTGTTCCTTTCTAAGTGAAGTAATTTGCATGTATATTTACTGAATTTCATCTTGTTGAATTCAGACAGATTCATCAAGGTCGTTTTGAACTCTAATCCCATCCTACAAAGTGCTTGCAAGCCCTCCCAGCTGGATGTCATCTACACATTTTATAAGCCTACTCCATTCCATTATCCAAGTCCTTAATGAAAATATTGACTAGTACTGAACCCAGGACTGATTCACTAGATACACCCTCCCAGTTTGACAGCGAATCATTGATGACTACTCTTTAAGTAAGATCTTTCAACCAACCTCATTTTCTAGTGCAGACTAGGCCTAATTATCTGCACTAGTTCCAAGATTTTTCCCACCTCATGTTTTTTTCCAACAGGGTATCCCAATTGCACTTGTTCATCAAGAACCCAAAAGAATAAATAAAATAAAGCTATTATTTTGGAAATTCTGACATTAAGGCTAAAGGGTCTGATGCTGCAAAACCTTACTCAGGACATTAATCCCATTGTGCACAAATGTAGGGTCAGAGCCTCAATAAGTGAAAACTGGTATAGTACCATTGGTGCTACACCAATTTACATCTGCTGAGGATCTAGGCCGTAGACCTCGTTGTATGAATGGGGCTGTTCATGTGAGTAAAGGTTTGTAAGGATCAGGCTCTCTGTAGCCACCTGTGCATTCAAATAACTTTTCTCAGACCCTGCAAAAAGTAGTTCATACTGTGCTGAAAAAGGTCACAATGACACTTACTTTTCAACAACTGTTAATTAGCATATTATTTGGTTCTTCATGTGTCACGTCTCATTAAATGATCTATGCTGCTAGCAGTTATACAAGTACTGGGCTGTGCTAATGCTATCAGAGTAAAATTATGTTAAGAAACCCTAAGAGCTGCACAGTGTAGTTAGTAAGTAATATATAAGTGATTTGTGAATTTCTGATTTTCTTCCTTAAGGCTTACTCTCAGGGTGGAATAAATTTTTTTAGTACAAAAAATAAAATAAAAAATAAATCTTTATGGGCAGTTAATGGGAAGTATCTCTATAAAAGCAGACAATGTCCTGAAAGCCCTAGTATTCCATTGATATATATTCTTTTTATTATTTAAACTGTCTTATATCTAGATTTCAAATCACACAATAACTGAAATTGAGTAACACTGTCTTTTATTCCAGACTTTTTTCTGAAAAATGTAATTGCTCCAAAAACAAGTTTTATACTTTACTTTTATTTTTTCTGTTCATGTTACAGCAGAACTCAAATTAGAAGAACTTTGCCCAGAAGTTTGTTAAAAGATAGGGCAAATAATTGTAAAAAATACTTTATGTAACAAATTTGAAAAGGTAGAAAGAATGGCAACAAAAAATGATTAGAGGTATGTAATAGCTTCCATATGAAGAGAGATAAAAAGACTGGGACTGTTCAGTTTAGAAAAGAGACAACTAAGTGGGATACGATAGAAATCTACAAAATCACGGTGTGGAGAAAGTGAATAGGGAAGTGTTCTTTACCCCTTTACATAAACACAAGAACCAGCAGACACCCAATGAAATGAATAGGCAGCAGGTTTAAAGCAAATATAAGGAAGTACTTCTTCACGCAACATACAGTCAACTTGTAGTATTCGTTGCCAGGGGATGTTGTGAAGATCTAAGGTATAACTGGGTTAAAAAAAAGAAAGAGATAAGTTCATGAAGGGTAGGTCCATCACTGGCTACTAGCCAAGTTGGTCAAGGATACAACCCCATGCTCTGGGTGTCCTTAAACCTCTGCCTGCTAGTAACTGGGAGCGGATACCAGGGGATGAATCACTCAATAATTGCCCTGGTCTGTTCATTCCCTCTAAAGCACATGGTACTGGCCACTGTCGGAAGACAGGATATTGGGCTAGATGGACCATCGGTCTGACCCAGTATGGCTGTTCTTACCTTCTTTAGTTTCAATTCATGGGCAGAAAAAGAAGTAGTTGTTGTTTGGAATGATTTTTTGAATAATTCTTGCTCTAAAGCTTGTTTGTGAAAAATTGATTTAATCTGGTCTGATTGGGTCACATGATAGCTTTGTTTCATGACTGGAGAAATATGAATAGCCTATGTCTATATAACCCATGTCTGCTGAGTGTGGCACTCTGTCCCCTCTAGTGGTGGCTAGACCACCTAAAGACTGATGAGCCTGCTACACCCTTAGCTAAGAGACATGTGTCTTTTAGCTCACTCAGTAGAGGCTCTTGCACTAAGCTGCAAAAGGTCCCAGATTTGATATTGGCTGCGCAGACTCTTGTCTATCAGTGTTACAGCTACTCTGCAGTAAAACACTCTCAGCTGGCCCAGGTCAGGTGACTTGGGCTTGCAGGGCTTGGGCTGCATGGCTATAAAATTGCAGTGTAGATGTTCTGGCTCAAGCTGGAGCCTGGGCAGGAAAACTCCCTGTGTGGGGAGGGTCCCAGAGCCCAGGCTCCAGCCTGAGTCCAAACATCTACACAGCAATTTTATAGCTCTGTGAGCCAGAGTCAGCTGACCTGGGCCAACTGCTGGTGTTTTATTGCAATGTAGACATGCCCTTAGAATCAAATTTCTGGTGCAAATGCTCAATTTGAAATTCATCTTTGTGAATATCCTACAATTGTTTAAAATTCACTGATTCCATGAACATTCCTTCCAATTCAACTCATTCACTAGAATATCTATGGGAAGTGATCCCAGAAGGAGAATTAACATGGTCAAATTTGTTTAAAAATTCAAATGGATATTCACAGAAGTTTTTTGTAATATGTGTTAAAGTCTATTTGTTAGCACTGAGCTATAAACAACAACAAATTAAGGCACAAATGAAGCCACATAAAATCATAAATATGCCATCTGAGATGTTTTAATGTGCACTCACCGCCTGTGAAAGGATAGGAGAGGATGAGAAAAAGACAGTGATCCAACACGTTGGGTTATAAAGTCCATTCTTCTTTTTAGTTACAGCCCTTTTCGCTACTCTGAGTATTATTAGTCCTACAAGTAAGTTGCACAGCTTATAAAGAGTTGCAAACAACATGGTGTCATCAGGGGCGGCTCTACAAAGTAGGCTGCCCCAAGCAGCGCCGCTGCGCGCGCCCGCCCCCCCCCCCGGCGGGTCGGTCCTCCCTCCGCTCGGCCGGCTGGGGCGGCGGATTTGGCTCCCGGGGCCCTCCGCCCGCCTGCGGCAGGTCCACCCGGCCGGACGACGGAGGGGCCAGCGGCGCGCCTGCGCGCCTGCCGGGGGAGCTCAACCGAGCCGCCGGAAAGACCGCCCGCCCGCCGCAGGCATGACGCGCCGTCCCGCCGTCCCGGGCCGGCGGACATGCCGCGGGCGCATGCGGCGCCGAGCACCCCGCCCCCCCCAGCGCCCCCCGCGCCGCTTGGCCCTGGGCCGCCTGGTGCCTAGAGCCGCCCCTGGGTGTCATTCAGTCCAGTGAACTGGAATCTATGCTATTGTTGGAACAGAAAAAACTATGGATTCCAATCTTACCTCTATTGAAAGCAAAGGGAGTTTTCCCATTGCTCTCAATGAAAACACAGGATTGGGCTTCAAGAATAGAGGATGA
This sequence comes from Mauremys reevesii, assembly GCF_016161935.1. NCBI lineage: Eukaryota > Metazoa > Chordata > Testudines > Geoemydidae > Mauremys > Mauremys reevesii. Next base: position 227,633,558 of record NC_052624.1, on the reverse strand, counting down.
GGGGCAAATGCCAAACATGTATATAGAGGCACTTGTGATTGTTTGTCCCCACTGGGTCATTGCATGTACAGATATCTATTAGTGTATACAGTTAACCCACTTGCATTTGCAAATAAATCTACAGCCCACATTCACTATGCACTCTCTCCCCATTTGAATGGCTGGCTGACACCCTGAGTTCCATATACTTAGTTCCCTAGAATAGACCACATTCTTTTAGTCTGTCATGTCACTCATTACACATAGGTCAGGACCACTAGTCCAGCAGTCATAGCTAGAGCTGGTAGGAAAAATTCTGATGAAACACATTCAGCTGGACTTTGCCACTTAGCGGCAATTGAAATGTTTCGCAGAGATGGTTTGATGTCACTAAAGTTCTGATAGAACCTCTTTGCCAGGAAGGTTTTAACCTGCCATCTGGCTCCTTGCTAGACTAAGTTGTGCATTGCTGGGGACCCCAGGAGTCAGCAGCACAAGAGCAACCTGCCATGCAGCCTGTCCCAAGGCTTCCAGGATTCAGAGCCCTGGAGGAGCTGCCATACAGACTGCCCCAGAGCTGGGGCTCCCTTCAATTTTGTGCAGAATTTTGAGGGTTTATTCCCAATAGGACTGAAACTAAATTTCAGAATTTTGAATCCTCTGCTAAAGAATTACCTTTCTCCACCCAGTTCTGGCCATGACACTTTGTTTTCAGATGAGCCATAACACTCTGGTCCTGATTACTATAATACTTAAAGCTCCAGGCTCACTTTGTGAGAATTGGGGTGTTAACTCTAGTGTCTTGGCTAAATGCCATTTTAGGTAATTACATTCTGCATACATATATGCCCCTGAAGTTTCATTTGGAAAGGTATTTTCTTCAGTTCTGTGACATTCCCCAGGGTACAATCTGGACTATTGAAAAGCTGTGTCTCCTCACTTCTCCAGTATGGGGTGCCTTTTTACACTGATTTGCTGTGAGAGCAACCACTCCTGGTCAGCTCCGACACAGCCTCCAGCGTGCAAAATCACTCCCAGCTGAATTACATGAATGCTCTGGCCATCCATTCATGAATTACATACAGGGCGACACCAGCAAACTCCAGTACCACCTTTCCCCAAAAATGTGTCTTGTACTGCCCAGCTCTGTACTGGACAATGCAAGCTCATATAAAGTGCATCGTTTCATCAATGGAAACACGATGTGCACAAACCTTGTTATCTCAAATGGAGGTTCCCAAACATTTCAACCCCAACACACTGGTTTAGATGAAACAATAAAACAAGTTTATGAACTACAGAAAGATAGATTTTAAGTTAATACAAGTAATGAGGCATAAAAGTTAGATTTCATTACAAAGAAAATAAAAGATAAAACAGACTGATATCTAACTTAGCAAGCTAAACAGATTCAAACAAAGGTTTTTCTCACCATATGTTCCTTACAGTCTTTATTGGCTCGAACCTCCAGACCAGGACCCCTCCCCCTGTTCAATATTTCTTCAGGTGCTGTTGCTGCCATGAGCAGAGAGAAGTAGAGCAGAGAGATAATTTGTGTTGTGCTTGTTCTTAATCCTCAAGGAGGGGAGAATAATCTCCAGCTGGAATTCAGGTGACAGCCAATCTGTTTACACAGGAACCCGCAATTGTTCTATTGTCAATATGTAGAGTTCTTGCTTAAACCTTTCTTTCAGCTGAAGAATAGCTAGGTGTGGTGATGGTCCACTTGACTTTGTTGACAACTGGCTGAGGAACTAGTTTGTGCCTGCTTTTCTAAACTTGGAGCATTTAACAGCAATGTTATACAGTAGAATCTTATAACTTTACAAACAATATTGTTACACATTTTACCCGGACAATAATGTTTAGTAAATTATGAGTGTTCAAATGATACCTCACAAGGCATACTTTGTCCAAAATGTATCATGGTCTTTTAAAAAGGATGAATATAAGGGTGCAGACTGTCACAAGTTCCTCTACCAAAACTGTTGTGTAGTGTTGCTATGTACTGGTAAGTAACTGCTTTGTTTCACCCCAAAGGAGGCTGCATTTCAGAGGTGTTTGAAACAGGCCTAATAGCTCAGTTCAAATTTAGAAACAGCTGTAGGTACAGATTTAGGTGGAGAACTGTTACTTGCCTTTGCTGCACATGTGCTCATGAAGAGCCAATCCAAGCCCACTGAAGTCCATGGAAAGTGCCCTAAAAACTTCAATCTGCTTGAGACCAGGCTCTCAAGTAGGTGCAGTCTTGAAAGGGACACTCAGGGTATGTCAACTGTGCAACCAGACACATGCAGCTGGCTCCTGCCAGCTGACTTGGGCTCGTGGGGCTCAGACTGAGCTGTGGGACCCTTTCATCTCGTAGGGTCCTAGAACCCAGGTTTCAGCCAAAGTCAAAACATTTACACTACAATTAAATAGCTCCTTAGCCTAAGTCCTGTGAGCATGAGTCAGCTGGCACAGGCCAGCCACAGGTGTCTAACTGCAGTGTAGACATACCCACAGTGCTTTGCTGTGGTTGGCAGGCAGGTCAATGAAGTCCTGCGGCTGCAGCCTGGGAAACACTTACTGCAATGTGATTGGTACAGCCTGGACCAATGGAGTAATGGTGGAGCTAGTCTGTTAAATTAAAAGAACTATTCTGTTAAATTTGCAGCTGTGACTGGCAGAGAGAAAGGAGATGAGGTAAAGGAGTTTTACTCTAATTTTATTCCCTCATTCTTCTGAGCAGGTCATTGCCCCAGGTGTCCCAATGTTAGACCCACTACAGGCTGTAATGCGCTTTAACATGAAAGGAGATAACTTATGTTTATGTATCACTATTGTTATTCAATAGCATATAACATTATATATTTTATATGTATATTTACATTGTTTAAAAGAAAACTTGTACAACTTTTTTTGTTTTTTAAACAAGCCGGAGTAAAAACATCTTGGGATCTAGTTTTAGGCCAAAAAAAAAGTCAACTTGACAAGAAGTTTGAAGCTGTTGGACTGTGACTTACAGGAAGAGAGAGGAAGTGACAACAGGAGCAGAATCTCATATGTTTAAAAAAAAACAAAAACCCACACGGTAGGAAGTTAATTACCAGATGCATCTGAAGTCTGCCTTGGTGATCATGTCCATGGTGTGGCCTAGATCAGAAAAATCTGCTTGTCCTGCTACACTTGTTTCTGAAATGTATTAGCACTGTCACATCCCTGGTTGCGTTGTTTTCATTATTCATGACAGAAAGTTTGGGGAGAGCGGCAGAAGAGAGAGGGGACAGTGTAGTAATTTGACAGTCTTAATTATGAATGTTTAAGAGCCATTTAAATGTGCTCTCTTTTATCACCTAATTTCCTATCAATGACAGCACTTGTCTCATTTTTCAAATCAAAGCTTCCTCAAGCAAAATGCTTAGAGATTAAATAGCTTGTGTGTCCTATTAATCACAGAGGGTGGGAAAAGATCCATCAAACGATCTGAAATACTTGAAAGTGCTCAGTTCTTGTGGTGTCTGCTCCTCCCATGTCTCACACAAGGCTAGTTGCCTCCTATGAATGATCTTTGCAATTCTCATCCAGAGATGGTTTTGGACTTATCTTTCTTCAACAATGTGCCAATGACGTCTGAATATTTCCACAAAAGACTAGACTGATGGGGGTTATAAGTATATAAAAAAAAGCAGTTGTGCTTCATTGGGTAAGGATTATTTTGCTTAACAATAGGTCAAGATGCAGCAAAGCAGCATTGCAGTTCAGCCAAAAATGGGTAGGGACTCTGATTGTGACACTGGCAGGCCAGATGCCAGCTCTTGCCCAGGCTGCAGGCATTAGCTAAGAGATGACGAACTCATAGCTGGAGACCAGACCAGGTCACCTGTTCGGTTAGTTTTGCTCAAAAAATAGGTATTAGTCTTATAAGAATGTATTTAGCATTTAGACTATGAATTGCTTGTAAGTTGCTGCATGCATTAGTCTCACTTCCAATGTCTGTATTCCATGCTAAAAGAAAATATGTAAGTTTTGCTTTATAACTTTGAAAAAGTTTACTTTGAACTTGTGAGCCCAGACAGGGGAATCATCCATTGTTACCCAACCAGAAGAGCTATCAAAATCACAGGGGCCATCAAGGAACATCGCAACACAATGGATTAGTCAATGGCCCTATTGCACCTTGGAAATGTTATGTGGAAGGAAGCTTGTTCTGTGTACTTGGAAGCTGAAGGAAGGAAATAAAACAAAGTCATAGGAAATTTTTCCATCTCTCTTTTTAGTTTTAACTTTTACAAGGCCAGAGACTCTAAACTGAGGCAGAGATCCCGAGGGGCTACCCCTAGATCTACTCTGAAGGGAACTTTGAATTAACAGATCATTACAACTCTGTCACTTAGGATTTAGATCATTCATTCGTGTGTATAAGTTTGCTTGCTTTAACCTGTAAATAACTTATTTCTTCTTCTTAGTTAATAAACCTTTAGATAGTTTATTACAGGATTAGCTAAAGGCATTGTCTTTGGCATAAGATTTAGGGTACCACTTGATCTGGGGTAAGTGACTGGTCTCTTGGGACTGGAAGTAACCTGAATAAGGTGTGATTTTTGGTGTAAGTGACCATTTATCACTTAGTCATTTGTCTATGTGGTGAGATAGACTGGAGAGTCTAAGGCAGTGGTTCTCAAACTTTTGTACTGGTGACCCCTTTCACATACCAAGCCTCTGAGTGCGACCTCCCTTATAAATTTCAAAACACTTTTTTATATATTTAACACCATTATAAATGCTGGATGCAAAGCGGGGTTTGGGGTGGAGGCTGACAGCTCGCGACCCCCCATGTAATAACCTCGTGACCCCCTGAGGGGTCCCAACCCCCAGTTTGAGAACCCCTGGTCTAAGGGGATGGTCTGTGACTCCATGGTAAGACTTATAGGGATCCAGGAGTTCACATTTGTTACTGGTTTGGTGAAATCTAATTATAGAACACATGCCACCAGTTTCAGGTGTCTGCCCTGTTTTTGACAGTCTGCCCTGAGGTAGGCACAGAATTGTGAGATACACAAGACAGCATGACACCGATATTCACACCCGGTGCATTGCAGAAAAATGGCTTACAGCTGGCATATTGGACTAACTTAATCCTTAGTCTAACTCTAATGAAGATACCAGGGATGAATTTGGCCCATTATCACAGACACGCTGTTCATTCTCACTGGTAATTAAATGTTTAATGGATTTGTTTTAAAAAGGTTGCTTGATTTGGAACATAAATATTAATGCCAAGTGGTTATAGTATGAACATTGCTGCTGCATTCTATATTACGAGGCTATATTATGCATGGCCCTAAAATGGGTGTAAATTAACTCTACCAAACCAGTGGTATGGTGGACCCATGTTTTGAATAGCAGTGCACTCTCTGTCAGAGAGCCCTCTATTGATTCTCCAATAGTAACATTAACAATAGGCAGTAAGACGGGTGCTGGAACAATTTGTATAGTGGGGGCATTGAGAGCCATTGAACTAAACTGTAAACCCTGTATATAATGGAAACCACTTCAAGCCAGGGTGTGCAGCAGCACCCCTAGTTCCAGCACCGATGGACAGAGTGCTGGAGAGAAGGTGATGTGCCTAAATATGCATATCATGTCCATTGATTGCCAGCCCCTCTCTAGCAGTGGCTCTCCAGGGTTCCTGTCCTGGAAGGCTGCAGATGCATATGGCTAAAAACAGTGGGTAAAGTGTTCCAAGTTCCTCAGGAGGTTCCTAAAGTTAAACACCTATATCTATGTTTAGGCAGCTAGATCAAAGTGGCCTGATGTTCAGCAGTGCTGAGCACCCACAACTCCCAGTGATGTTACTGGTTGCTGAGAGCACTCACAACCTCTGGAAATCAGGCTGCCTATATTTAAGCACCTAAGTATGGAGTTAATTATTTAACTTTGAAAATTTGGGCCTTTATTTTAATTAAAAATATTAGCCTGTGTCCGATATTTAGACTTCAGCTTCATGGATCTAAAGTTGGAAGAATTATAATCCAGCCACTCATTAGGTAGACAGATTAAAGAAATGGTGAGACTGCAACATTTCGAAATGGAGTGACTTTTAACTGCTTCTAAGTCTTAAGTCACTGAATGAATTTTCAGGAAAGTTAGCGGTAAGTCCACTCTTTACCCTATGAATACCTGTGGTGAGTTTGGTGCGATACGCTGAGAAGTTAATCACTGTCTGAAAAAATGAAAATCTAAGTGAAAAATTTCAGCACAACCTTAGCTATTAAAATTATAACTGACAGTTCTACAATTATATGCCATAGCCAGTGTGGCCAAACTGTGGCTCATGAGCTGCATGCAGCTCTTTTACAGTTAAAGTGTGGCTTGGAGCCGCCCCATGCACCTCCCATTCTCCACCTGTCAGAGTGCGCCAGGGGAGCCTGGGGCTTCTGCAGCAGGGTGGTAGGACTAGGGGCTTTAGCCCTGCAGGGAGGGGAATCTAAGGGCTTTAGCCCTGCAGGAAGGTGTCGGGGCAGAAGCCCCATGCCCCAGCAGATACCACCCCGTGGGGCAGCTTGTGCATGTCTTGTAGCTCTCGAACTCCTAAAGATTATTGTGTGTGGCTCAGAGGGTCAGTAAGTTTGGCCACTTCTATAGGATTGTCCATGACACTCCCCCTCCCCCCCCCAAAAAATAAAATAAAATAAAAAAAACCTTAAAGCAAAGCTATAGTTTTCAATTCCATAGGAATTTTCCATAAGGAAAGAGACTAGCTGACTAAGAAAGACAAGAGGGAAGAACTTGCCTGATGAAACAACTCTCAGTTCTGGTTGCTTGGGGAGAGACAGGTCTTTGTAGGCAACACGCAGGTCGAGCCCAACACGGCATCAACACTGACTTTACTCAATTCATTTTACTTTGAAATAGAGACCCAGCACATTTGACTATTAAGGAGACAACTACGAGTCTGATTAAATTTTTCAATCAAAATTGTTACCTTTTGTTAATTGAAATGATTATCACCCCAAGCACATTAACTGTGCTGTTCAGTCCAGTGTACATGAGCTCACCAAATCATGTCCTTTATACAAAAGGTTAAAGTGGGTCAAAAATAAATTGAGTCAGTGACCTTTTCCAGTATTTTCCCCCTAGGCACATCCTAATGTATTTTCTCTTTACAGTGGTTCTCTGTACTGTCATGATTTGCAGCTTTTTTAGAACACTAATTAATTCGGCTGAGCACTGCTGATCACTATCATGAGAGCCTTGAAGCACTTAAGGTGCATTGGTGAAAGATAACCATATTTCAAGTGTCAAAAGGCAGCCACCGTTTCACCACACCAACTGAATGAAATCATCATGTCATGCCAGGAGCTTGCATAACATTAATCACCTTTACAGACTCCTGGGCCTGAAGCCTGCCTGTGTATGGATAAGGAGGTAGGAGAAACATTTCATTAGCCTTTTTTATAAAGTGACATATAAAAAGGCAATGAGTTATATGGTTATTACTTTTTATTAACTGGAGTTCAGTTCTCTTTGGCTATAAGAACAGGGACTGCTTGCACCTGTAACTATGGCTTGATTTCATTTACACTTAGACTCTTTTGTACTGGTCTATCAGACTTTACATTAGTGCCCCTTTATTCTGCTCTGGTAATGTAAATGAGAGCCAGGTCCTATGTTGGGCGTACATTTAAGATTAAATCTTCTCTAGACAGCTCTTAGCTGTAAAGACAAAGGCCCTGATTCTCTACAGCTTTACACCTTCTGTGGATATTTATCTCTGTGCAAAGTGCATGTAAAAAAATTCCCAAATCAGAATGGTAGTATTTCCCACCCACTTCTTGCACAGTTGTAAATGACTACACAAGGTCAAGGCAGTAGAGAATTAGGATCAAAGGGTTTGAGTCTATTCTGACTTAAAATAGTGTAAATCAGGAATAGCATCATTGACATTAATGTCCGCCTACTGGAGTGAGATCAAAATCAAGCCCTTTGTTTTCTATGATCCTTTTAAATTCTGATAGTGCCATGTGACCTTCAAGAGATGAGAAGAAATTAGCACAATCTGAAAATAGTATTTCATTGTATGGTATAGATGAAGCCAGTATGTGTCAGATATTCCAAATGCCATCCTGCATTCTATGCCTGCCCAGAACTCCCATTGAAATCAATGGAATTTTTGAGTGGAAACCAATACAGAACCTGGCCCTCTGCCTAGCAACTATAGATACCTTTCATTGCTGATTGTAATATCTTGAAAATCTGGGCCACATTTAAAAATTAGGGTATCTAACAAACATTGTGAGCCATCATTTATATTTCCTTTTATATCCGCAACTCCATGCCCAAACATCCTGGTCCCTCCACATTTAATGGTGCCTCAAAACCCTTTCTTGAGCCAAATGTCACTCTCCATAATGCAACCTCAGCAACCTTTGAATTCAGTAAATATTGATACTGTTTTTTCAATTGGCAGCGCTTGGCCCTGGGAGTGGAAAATTATTTTAGAGCGGTCTTATTTTTACTGACAGAAGCCTCTATGAATACAGTACAATAGGTATGTAAAATGTATGGAATCTGAATTCGGTTTTATGGAGATTTGCTATTGGTTTAGGGTGCAAAACCCGCTGTCAAAACTCAGTCTAGTTTAAAACCACATCCAGACCATTCAGTTTGTATATGGTGCATTGCTACATCACTGGTGAATTTTTCCAGCAATTACTTGTCTGAAGATGCTCTTAAAATAACTGAATGGGATAATGTATTTTATCCATAAGAACAAAACAGCTGTATCAGGAGATGTGTAGGAGGGGTTAACAAAGCTGATGGATGAATTTTAATATACCACTTTTTAATACTTTGTAAAACTATTACAATGTCTCTGAAAAGGTCATCTCCAAGTTTAATTTTTGTAATGGACTTACATTATGGCCAGGAGAACAAAACTAGAGTGAGAAGTTTATCTAGAGTCATCCACCAAAAGCTATTTGTGTAAATCTTCATACAATTCCTTCCTCTTTATACATGGAACAGCACCTTCTCTGCACAAAATACAGTTTCTACAAGTCACACAGGAGTGAGAAGTGAGAGGAAAATAATGCGGATCTTGGGTTTAAACCATTAAATAAGAATATTCATTGAAATATCTAGGGCAGGGGTCCCCAACGCGGTGCCTGCGGGTGCATCTAAATGCGCCCGCGTCCTGGCCCCCAGTGGAGCATCCGCCGAAATGCTGCAGCATTTTGGTGGCGACACCTCTCAATGATACCGCTTGCCGCTGACAAGTGACGTCATCGAGAGGTGTCACCACCGAAATGCCGCATTTCGGTGGGTGCTCCACCGCCGCCACAGTCCTTCGTCTGGCACCCGCCAGACGAAAAGGTTGGGGACCACTGATCTAAGGCATGTGAAAATAGTTTAAATGGTATACAGACCTATAAAATGTCAAATTTTATGTTTTAAACCAGCAGTTCTCAAACTGGGGTCCACATGTCATGTCCCTCTCTAGGAGGTCTGAGAGTCAAATCTGGGACCCCCAGCCCTGCCGATCAACTCCTTCCCCTCCCTCCTAGTGCCTCCTGCTTGCTGTGGAACAGCTGTTCACCAGTGATGTGCAGGAGCCACTGGGAGGGAGGGGGAGAAGTGGGGACAGGGTGTGCTCGGGAGAGGGAGCAGAAAGAGGCAGGGAAGAGGAGGGGCAGGGCTGGAGCGGAGGCAGGAAGAGATGGGATGGGGGTGAGTCCTTGGTGGAAGGGGTGGAGTGGGAACAAGGCCTGGGCCTGAGTTGGGGTTAAGCACACCCAGGGAAAATTAGAAGCTGGTTTGGGGGTCTGTGAAAATTTTTAAATCAAAATGCGGGTCCTCAGATTGCTAAAGTTTGAGGACCGCTGTTTTAAACAGTTTCCATCTTGATGAGCTTTTAAGGTAAAAACAAATTCTGTCAGGTGTAGATTTCAGAAGATAGGTTGTCTGACCTATAGCCCATTTCCAAAATAGGAAGGTTACTCTAATTGCCTGTTTATAAGAACATTTGTCTGTTTTTACATTAGCAGAGGAGGAAGTGGAGACGAAATGTATCATGTCTGAAATTTGTACTTTGCTGATGAGTGAATGTTTGAGTGACTGGCTTTGTTAGGCTGGGATTTTTCCCATTAGTTATTTTATTGGGGTTTTACACTTAATTTTCTATAAACTGGTAACATAGGACCAGATTTTTAAAAGTATTTAGGCACCTAAAGATGTGCCTAGAGGGATTTTAAAAAATGCCTAGGTGCCTTTGAAAATCCCTCTAGGTATCTAAATATTTAGGCTCCTAAATACTTTAAAATCTGGCCCATAATGTCTTAAAGACATTTGAGCAGATAAGACTATGCCAACTTCCTCAAAACTGGTATTGAGTCTGGGTTTTTTATATCTTTTGGCAGAGGGAAGATGTGGTGTCAAAGACCAGATCTCTGTGATAGAGAAAACACTTTAAATTGCTGGTTTGAGCAGAACTTTTCCAAGCTGGTGCTCATTAATAATGACCTAGTCCAAATGTGACTGGTCTGAAGTTGCCTGGCCCCAAGATAGGTCTTGCACCTTATTTGTCCGAAGACCTTGGAAGGGGCTGCCGCATGGCAGAGCTAGAGAAAGTATCCAGGGTAAGGCTGAGAAACTTCAGCTCTTGGGTCAAACAAGCCTTCTGAGGGAAGACGGGGGAGAGAAGTAACAACATCAACAAACAGGCCATTTCAGCCTTTGTCCGGTCTCTCTCTCGGTACCTGAAAGTCTGATAGCAAGAAGCGCTTACTGAGCCAGCAGAAAATCCCCACCTGGGTCCTTGTTTGTAGTTCTAGCACCTACTCTCTGAGAGTCCAGACAACAGAGAGCTGAAATTTTTGCAACTCCCATCCAATCATTTTAGGTATCTTATTTTTTCTTATTCTGTTTTTTCATCTTTTGTTTAGTTCAGAGCACTGGAGAAATCCCAGCCTTTTTATTTTAGGGTGTGAAAGTGAGCGCGTACTTGTGTGCATGTGAGAACACTTTTAAAACTGACAGAGAAAGAAGCGCTCCACAGATTTAAGCCATTCTAAACATTGTCTCCTGAAAAATGTCTTTGAAGTGTGTTCTGTCTCAAAAATCTTGAGAAATTTGAGATTGTCACCTGTAATTTCTGGGTAAATGAAATTTGTCAAATTTTGTTGATTAAGACTTTTGATAAAGTCTGTACTATAAGATCTCTGCTGGGAGCCACCACTTAAGAACTGAAATCTTAGAAGGAAGCCTTATAATTGGCTCTGAGGTTGTGGTTAGACACTAGATGATAATAATGTGGTTTCAGTATTATACTGCTTAACCAGATTAGAGATATGATTGACTTTGCTAAAATAAAGATAGTTGGTTATAAATCCCAACTGAAGTGATGCCTTAGAATTTATATAAGGATTGATTTTTTGGTATTAATTTGATGATTTAACTCCAATCCAGTATTGAGATTAACTTGTTTTATTTGTTAAATAAAACTCAAAGAAAGATCAAATTGGTAAAGTGCTTTATTCTTAGTTTATTAAGAATAGCTTAGTTTTGGTGATCAACTAAAATAAAATCAAGAAAATGTAAGAGTTTACTTTATAAAATAAAAACCGGAAAGTGACTCATTTTGTCCATTAGGAAAATTTGGTCCAGAATCTTTGAGGACCTGTGATGAATACCAGCTGGTCTAGAAGCCTCACCAGCTACCCCTAATAAGTATATGCCTCTAACAGAGGTTTTGAAGAAAAGAGTAGATAGATTATTGCAACTATAGGTCAGCTTCATCTTTCATACTGGCACAGAACACAGCTTTACATACCAGTTTACTCTGATATTGAATTAACAGGTTAAGGGCAAAATAGGAGCAACGTGGTATCAACATATGGATGAATTTTAGTGAGTTTGATATTTTGTATTCCTGTGGGGTGAAAGAGAAAAGGCAGCCTTGGGGTTCTATTTATTGGGCCATATTCTCCTTCATGTTTATGGCTTCTGCACAAGTCTACCAGCACAGGAAGCCCACAAAAGCCAGCTTCAGAAATGTAGTGATGTTCTTATTATAAGGTTCACAGCCGACACTCTGAGAAATTAGATAAAGAACAATCTTGCTGGAAGGTTGAATTGTAACATATTTCTTTAGAGTTCAGGATGAACACGCACACAAGAACCAGAAAGAGAAAGAAAGCAGGCTGCTCCTAAGGCAGCAAGACACAACTCACCCTACCTTGCTTTTAGGAAGCAGGACCAGGAATCCATCCCCTCATTCCTAAAGAGACAGCTTGCAATTCCAACACAGCTTGCAGTTCCAACACCTTCCTCAATATACCACACTTACCTATCATAGAGCTGGTGTAGCTACCTCCTCTGCCTCCCTCCCCCAAAGTTTGCAAAGTGCTTTGAGATCTCCAAAGGAAAGGCAGAATAGTATAAAGTATTAGTATCCATCTCAGCCCAGCTCAAGGTGTTGGTAAATGTTAAAGGCTCTGGTGACTTTGCCACAGTTTGATTCTGTTCGTTACTTCCTTTTTATAGTTGCTATTTCCTATTTGGTAGTTTAGATTTAAAAGAATCTCAACACTTATGCCAGTGTGCAGAAGACATTGTTAATCACTGCTGAGTTCTCTGTAACTAGTTTGTTATACAGTGTTATTCCTGTTTGCTGTTCTACTTATCTCATTTAAAATCAATAGTTCCCACATATAAAAAGCGAAAGGACCGGATCTATCTCACATTTACTCAGTAATCAGAGATCTACCTCCAATACACTTCACATTTAAATTACTTTGTCTAGAGTGGGTGGATGCGGAGGTATAACATTACTTATGGGTCAGAGCTCCAACCTGAACTTTCTCAGTCTTTCTTTTAGCATCTCTACTTTCAGCTATACTTGTGCACTTAATGCAGGAATTTTCTAGCTTGTCACAATGTCAGGGTGAACTGACAATTGGGACAATGCATTGTCCCACTCCTCTTCTCGATTCCTTCAACTCTGCCACTCCCTAACACCTGAAACAACCTGCCTATTCCACAAAACTCACTCTTTTCTGTTGGATTTCTGCTGAATCGCTACAACAATTCTGTGTATTTGCACTCTGGGGTTTAACCATTAAAACTGAACATAACAAATAATATCTCTGTATGTTTGCATACGTCTCTTAATATTTAGGGTCAAGTTACACAGTCAGTGAAATTGTGTAGACTTTGCTACAGTATAAGGCACAGGGTTACTGGTCCCCTTAAGAGGTAACAGGGTCCAGTCCCACTAGTGACTCATTCAGTTCTCCTCCCAGTTGGAGAAATTAGTATAGCTACATGACAGGAAGGTCACTTGGCTAAATCAGTCCAAGGTTGAAGATAAAAGAGGCCTCCTGAAGAGAAGGGGAGAGGGCAGATAGCTTGTAGAAGAGACTGTCTGCCAACAGCACATCACCAGGAGGGCTGTTGTACTCCTGAACCAAGGAGAAGGGGGACTGGAAGGGCCAAAGAATTTGTATTCTGAAAAGAATTACTTTGAGCTCACAACAGGGGATCTTACTTTAAGTATAATGTCCTGCGAGCAACTTAATGCTAGAACCAAGAGGGAGCTGAAGGTGGGGTAAATGTAGGGTCACACTCTGCCATGGGAGGGCTTGCTCAGGGATGTCACCCTGCTACCCTGTATATGCAGATATACGCAAGGAGCTGGCTACTAGTGTGCACAGGCTTCAAACATTAACCAGCACCATTGCCCCTTACTTGCAGTATCGTCACAATCTCTCAAATTAGACACAAAATGAGCCTTATTCTGATATCACCCCAGTGTAAAGGAGAAGTAACTCCTAAAGTCAGTGAGCCAGATTCTTTGACTGGTGTGAATCAGGCTAACGCCATTGACTTCAGTTGAGCGAAATAGATTTACACCAGCTGAGAATCTGTTTGCAATGGAGATAGATCTCACACCAGTTTAGAGTGAGCTGAGATCATGTCCACTGACATGAACATAGTTAGAGATCTATATTGAACTATGTGCTTGGAGAGAGCACCAAAGGTGTGGATAGCTTTTACAGCTGTAAAATAAGACAATCTCTCTAACCCAAGGATCTTACCATCTAATATATATGATTAACACAGTGAATAAAGACAGCATTCATGTGGTGATGGGAGGGGATTAATGGGATGGCAAAATAAAGGGATAAGAGGAAAATATTTTTTTTTATGTTTCATATGCTGGAGCGTTGGTATAATTTGAGTTGCCATCTAACACTAGCTTCTCGGAGTTTTTCACTTTAATTGTCCAGCTTGACCATAGGTTGGAGTGGAAATGGTAAGCGCCTGAGTGGAGGTTAGTAGCAGAGTGGTAGCCACAATAGGTTAGTTTTGAGCAGGGATATGTAGGAGGAGAGTGAGGTCACGAGGCACACTGGGAGTGAGGCAATTCTATAATTATTTGTCTTATCATAGCACCTATAAGCTCCACTCTTGGGCCAGGGCCCCACTGCGCTAGGTGCTGTACAAACACTGAACCAAGAGATAGTCCCAGCCCCATCAAGCTTACATTCGAAGGGTCTGTGTACACTGGAGCTGGAAGGTGTAATTTCCAGCTTGGGTAGACATAAGCGCCACTAGCTCTGATAGAGCTAAAAATAAAAGTGTAGCCATGGCAGCACAAGCAGTGGGAGGGGTTAGCCAGCAGAGAACTATGTTTTTGAGGGGATGTACTGGTGGCAGCTGGCCTATTCCACATCTCATGCTGCTGTTCTCATGGCTACAGTTCTATTTTTAGCATGCCAGCATGGGTATGTCTACTCAAGCTGGAATTTATACCTCCAGCTTCAGTGTAGACATCCTGATAATAGGCAGACGCATAGTGTGAAAAAGGGATCCTAGAATGGAAGAAGGAGACCAAGGTAAGATGAAGATGAGTGGTGATAGCAAAATGAAAACAATGAGGAGTCCGGTGGCACCTTAAAGACTAACATTTATTTGGGCATAAGCTTTCGTGGGTAAAAAACCCACTTCTTCAGATACATGGAGTGAAAATTACAGATGCAGGCATTATTATACTGACACATGAAGAGAAGGGAGTTACCTTACCAGTGTTGATAGGGCCAATTCAATCAGGGTGGACGTAGTCCACTCCCAATAATTGATGAGCTCTCAATGCCAGGAGAGGGAAGGTTACTTTTGTAGTGAGCCAGCCACTCCCAGTCCCTATTCAAGCTCAAATTAATGGTGTTAAACTTGCAAATGAATTTTAGTTCTTCAGTTTCTCTTTGTAGGCTGTTTTTGAAGTGTTTTGTTCAAGTATGGCTACTTTTAAATCCGTTATAGAACGTCCAGGAAGATTCCTGATGTCCAATTTGTATCCGTTTATTCTTTTACGTAGATACTGTCTGGTTTGGCCAATGTACGTGGCAGAGGGGCATTGCTGGCACATGATGGCATATATCACATTAGTAGATGTGCAGGTGAATGAGTCCCTGATGGTGTGGCTAATGTGGTTGGGTCCTCTGATGGTGTCGCTAGAGTAGATATGGGGACAGAGTAGGCAACGAGGTTTGCTACAGGGATTGGTTCCTGGGTTAGTGTTTCTGTGGTGTGATGTGTAGTTGCTGGTGAGTATCTGGGGGGCTGTCTGTAAGCGAGGACTGGCCTGCCTCCCAAGGCCTGTGAAAGTGAGGGATCGTTTTCCAGGATAGGTTGTAGATCATTGATGATGTGCTGGAGAGGTTTTAGCTGGAAGCTGTATGTGATGGCCAACAATGTTATGTTATTTTCCTTGTTGGGCCTGTTCTGTAGTAGGTGACTTCTGGGTACCCGTCTCACTCTGTCAATCTGTTTCCTTGCTTCCCCAGGTGGGTGTTGTAGTTTTAAGAATGCTTGATAAAGTTCTTGTAGGCGTTTGTCTCTGTCTGAGGGATTGGAGCAAATTCAGTTGTATCTTAGGGCTCCCTAATTATTATTATTACTTCCAATTATTGGGAGTGGACTACATCCACCCTGATTGAATTGGCCCTGTCAACACTGGTAAGGTAACTCCCTTCTCTTCATGTGTCAGTATAATAATGCCTGCATCTGTAATTTTCACTCCATGCATCTGAAGAAGTGGTTTTTTTACCCATGAAAGCGTATGCCCAAATAAATCTGTTAGTCTTTAAGGTGCCACCGGACTCCTTGTTGTTTTTGTGGATACAGACAAACATGGCTACCCCCTGATATTTAGCAAAATGAAAGGTGCTCTGCGTGTGCATGGCTGGGAGTGGGGGTGTAGTATGGGAGGGGAAGAGAATAGAGATGAAGGTAGGAGTAGGCTTGGAATAGTTTTAACCATGGAATTTGATTGGGTAGTATAATACATGTTATAGTATATTGGGTAGTATAATACATGTTATAGTATATTGGGTAGTATAACACAGTTAAAGTAAATGCTGGCATGGTGGGTGCATGTCTGCCCGTACACAAACACCTACCTAGCTTCAACAATGTGCCATGTTTCAAACATTTTAGTGGCATGTAACTCCAGGTCAGATGGTGAATCTCTCATGGCCTGCCCCTTCTAGTTGCAGTGAGCTAACATGAGAATTAGAGAGCAGAGGGAGCATGCTGGGAAATACTGAATTAGCCTTCACATGGAGAGGAAATAATATGGAATCAATGAGGCCACTTTTGATATTTGTCCCCCTGCTCATGTTGAGTCTTGATCTAAAAATAGAAATTCTATTAATTTGATAAATATGCAGCATATGTTTAATACAATCAAATTAAATGTATAAGTCTTGAACATGGACTATTGAAACAATGTGAATTCATAAAACTCCAGGTAATCTCCCTCTGGGGATATAATGTCATACTGTTACTTATTAGTAATTTTTTCCTGTCACTTCTGACTTGACTAATTTAAAGAAGCTTGCAGCCATTGCTTTTCCTCTACTCGTTAACAAACTTATTATATACATCAATGCATAAGGCAAGACTGGATATTCTCAAGCCTGAAGCCAGAAAAGTGATTTCTGATTTACCTAGATTGAATACTGCCCTCGTTTTTCACATGGCATTTTGAGGAGTCTTGCTAGATCCATGGGTGCAGGCAGGCAGTAGATTTTAAAATGCATGTTTAGATTTAAGATACAAATGCATTTACAATTTAAAACAAAATATTTAAAACAGTTCCTTCATGTCGCTGCCAAATTCCAAATGCAGAATTTCAGGCCACATTTTTAGCAGGGATCTCAGGCAGTACGTTTAAAACTTTGGGATGAAATTCTGGCTTCAGTCAAGTGAATGGCACCGCACCCTCCCGCCACCAAATTTCAAGTACCTGTTCCAAAGCTTAGGGACTCAATGAAAGCTGCAAGTGTTTTTTAAAAAAGCATGGGAAAAACAATTATTCTTCCTTAATCTCATTCTCGGAAACAATCAAACCATTCTAGCTGAAACATTTCAAAAATTTCAGCCTAAAGCAGATAGCCAGCATCGAAAAATCCAGCCCCAATGGTTAAAGTTTGGCAAAGTTATATTCAAGCAAAAACAGAGTCTTAAGTGGGAAATGATGGGCAATCTTAACTCTAGTTGTGTCTATAATACTGGGGAATTGTGGAATAGGTCTGAAATCCATGGCTAGAGCCAAACTAAAAGAAACACATTGCCACATTGTAGCAAGACAAAGAAAAATTACCAGCTAGGCACCCTAGACCATTTTAAAAGGAATTTCTGTCCCACCTCTAAATCTGTGGGTGCAATTTTACTTTACCAAATTTCAACTTACAGAATTTCTTACCCACATT
Organism: Mauremys reevesii; assembly: GCF_016161935.1. Taxonomy (NCBI): domain Eukaryota; kingdom Metazoa; phylum Chordata; order Testudines; family Geoemydidae; genus Mauremys; species Mauremys reevesii. The sequence continues at coordinate 227,615,823 of NC_052624.1, read as the reverse complement.
TGAGGATGTAATTTTTCCTATTCAAATGCCACATATGAAAATTGTACATAAAAATAGCGCATGCAATTTTTGGAGGTCAATTTGAAAGTTTGTCCTCCCTGAGGAACAAAAAAAAAAAAAAAAAGCCAAATCAAAATACTCCTCCGCTCACAAGGTCCTTCTTCCTCTCTGTAGTTAGAGGAAAGGCCAAGGGCGCATTTCAATTATTTTTGTATGTTTCTCCTGCATTCTGACTGAACCGTCTCAATGAAATAATTAAATACCAAAAATAATGAAAAACGATGATGCTGGTAGAAACGATTGAAATAATCTACGTTAATACATTTCAGTTAGGACCAAAGAAGTCCCCAAGGTTACTTGAAGCTGTAGGCTGCTTGTAGGAATTACAAAGATATGCACAAGTGGTGGACCATCTGGACATGTGTCACTGTGGTTATGGGGCCCACTTGCTTTATCAGTAGGGAACTGAGTAAATGCCACCACCTAGCAACAGACAGCCGTCTTCTCTGAAACCATTTCCTCCCCTCGCCCCCCAGCTGTGGAATTAGCATGGCACACAGTGAGAGAAGCTCCCACATTGAAACTCACGAGCTCACACACCAACAAAATGAGATGCTGAAAGATTGTCTGTCACCCGTGTATCCATAGAGACAACACATTTGGGGAAACTGCTACCTTTTAAAACAAGGTATCACAAAAGCCATGAATTATTTATTAGTTCAATTAATCAGCGTGGACCAAGGATGGTGAGGGCTGTACAATAATTACTTATTGATTTGCCTTTTCTCCTTCAAACAGCTTCACAATTTTGGTACAAGACAGGAAAAATGGAATGGGGTCCCATTTGCTTTCAGTTTTGGTTACAGCAGAGCTGGCGTTACTGATAATGAGGCTTCAGCTTTGGACATGTGCAAATATTGGTGCTGGCACTACAGATAGAAAGACTATTTGCTATAGCACAGAGGCTGTAACCCTGTTATTTTCAACAGGCATGTTAGGCAACAATCAATAGCTCCTCCTCTGCTTATGCCATTTGAAAGTCTCTGGGGCCTACTTATGACGTTCACTTGTTTTTTGCACTTGCTCTTAAGTCATATTCAAAATGCCCCCAAACTTTCAAATGATGGCTGCATAATTGTCCTGCATATTAACAATAAAAAACCCATCCAGCTGCAGTAAGTGACAACCTGTCTTGCCTCTTGCAAGGAAGAGGACACAGCTAATGGCTGATTTATAGATTGTTAAAAAGCTACATGATTGCTGCAAATTTCCAGTCATAATAATTGCCAATTAATTTGAAAGTAAATATCAGGTGTTTATTCTGATTTGTACCAATGGCTGTGTCATGATGAGTTTCCTGGAAGTAAAGAGGAGGCAGCTTGAGAGGGATTTACACTCCAGGTTTGTGATTTAGATGTTCTGTTACCAAATTGTCATTTCAAACTACTGATCTTTGCAGTGCTTAAAAATACAGCCAGCAAGCTTCCTGCATTAACATCCCAATTTTAAGATTTAAAGTGAATTTCAGATTTGATCACACACCAAACGATTAACTATTTCAAAACAGATAAGAAACTTTAATACCATTAGTAGAAAAAATCCTCAAACTGCTGGAGATGCTTTAAAAAATCGTACTGCTCTTCAGAGCCTCACAGGGTCGAATGTGACTATTACTGTCAAACAGCAAGTTACAATACAACGTATATACTGTCTTTAGTCATTACAGGCTCTGGTCAGGAAAATGTCAGGCCAATACAAGATGACAGATTTCCATGCACATAAGGATATGTACACACTTCTATCATAAGAATAGCTTGAGGCAGACAAAAGCCAATATGACAAGCACTGACATTTAAACTTTGAATAGACATTACAGATTTTTAAACAGAGAAGCAAAGATTTTCTCTAGCTGGTGACTACCATACACTCTACTGTATAACCTCAGGTTACTAAAACTCCTAGCTTCACTGTAACAGGGAGCGATGGACCATTTGCTTCCTTGTGTCCTTCAGACAAGTGATTTGATCAGATTCAGCACCAAGCCACTTGTTTTACACTGGTATAGCTCCAATGGTTTAAAACGTGTTATTCCTTTTATTAATTCTGGTGTAATTAGAAATCACTCTGTGGAATCCATTGGAGTTGTACAGGTATAAAACCACTAAGTGATAGGAGAATCAGGGCCATGGATTACATACACAGGTTGCTTGCGAAGAAACCTGGAGCCCATGTTAATGTCACTCCCACTACCCTACCTCCCTTGAAGGCTCTGGGCACTAGGGTGAGTCACAACTTTGCCAGGGGAAGGGGTCACACTGATCCAGGAGAGTGCAATGATATCTTGAAACCATCGTTGTATCCCATCAGCTGGGATGAGTGGAGATCTGGCATAGCCAAGGATTTGGCCCATGGATTTAGCCAGACATTGGGTTGGAATATTCAGCTAGTCATTACTGGAAAATTCATATGCGTAAGTTCAGGCAGCTTCATAGTTGTATAAGCAGAGCTGGTCATGCTGCCTGTGATTAAGGTTGCATGACACTTCCCATTATAAGACTGTTTTCAGTTGCTTATAACCAGGGCCGCCCAGAGGGGGGGGCAAGAGGGGCAATTTGCCCCAGGCCCCGAGCCCCACAGGGGCCCCCACGAGAGTTTTTCGGGGCCCCTGGAGCGGGGTCCCTCACTCGCTCCGGGGGGCCCAGAAAACTCTTATGCGGCCGGGCGCAGGAGCTTTTTCGCTCCCGGTCATTCGCTGGTGGGGGGTCCTTCTGCTCCGGGGCGGAAGAACCCCCCGCTGGCGAATTACCGCCGAAGACGGAGCGGCACCCGCCGCCGAAGTTCAGCTCGGTCTTCGGCGGTAATTCGGCGGCGGGGGGTCCTTCCGTTCCAGCGGGTCTTCGGGGCACTTCGGCGGCGGGTCCCGGAACGGAAGGGCCCCCCGCCGCCGAAGACCCCGGGCCCCCGGAATCCTCTGGGCGGCCCTGCTTATAACTTTGCTAGACTTTTACCATTCAGGCTGAAATTTGCCATGCTGGGAGAAGACAGACTGGATAAGAAATCAGGGGAGGATGGTGACTCGTGGGGCAAGGAACCTGGGGAAAGGAACCTTTGGAGGAGATAGGACTAGGAGTGGCAGGGGAAAGACAGACTGAATGAGCAGGATGAGTGTGGGGAAAAGAGACTAGGTAGTAAGGAAACTGGGATTGGGCCAAGGAGTCAGCAAGGAAGGAAGGGTAGGGGAAACTGGGATGAGATGCCAAAGGGAGGGAAGATACAGGACTGGCTCAGGGACAGACTGGTAGGGACAGAGAAGAAGAGGTCAAACTTGGGGGACGCAGGGGCATAAGGGCCTTTGACTGTAAGTGCTTACTCCCCTCCAGAATCTGTAATAGAACCCAAGATTTTTGAGTCTCACCATTCCTCTGCTGACAGCAAATCTCTGTGCTCTGGCAGAGTGTCTCATATCCATCTACACCTGGTACACATAGAAGCTGACAACCTATTACTATCTGCTACACCATTAGATCAAGTGGTAGCATCCTGTTCTGCATGGATCTATAGGCTGCAACCCTACTGACACCCCATGTGGATATCAATATGACAACAGGATAGAATTTTCAGGTTGCTTTTTTCCAAAAGCTAGGAAATTACACAAAAATATTAAAAGAACATTATGAAGGTTGCAAATGCATTCAAGTTAGGAAATGCCAGAACTAAGTTTGCCTTAATTCTGCCTCCTGTCCCCCCAACTCCTGTGCATGTGCATTTATGATACAATCTTTAATTACAAGATAACATACTATTTTTCCCCACAGGCAACCTTAATTCCAGCACTTCCTAATTTGAGTGCTTGACTTTGCAAGCATAATGTTCTTTTAACATAATTTGTATGTTTAATATATATATTCTTGCTCTCTCTCCTTCTCAAATAAAAACAGGAATCGGAATTGAGGAACACTGTGCCACAGATGGTCAGAATTAGACACATCAAGGGCTTATTAAAAGCCAGTTATGTGATGATCATTTGGTTCAATCAGTGAGTCTCAAATATTTTCCAACACTCCATTTGGGATGCATCTTCAGGAAGCAATTATCAGCAGTGAATTAGGGAAAGTTTGACAGTTAAGGGTACTTACGTTTAAGTGTTATTTTGAAAATATTTTTGGTTAAGTGCTAACACTCATTTTAAAGTGTCATTTAACAGCTACGATGGCATTTCATGCGGGAGGTGAGCATACAGCAACAAAGGTGCTACTCCTTCAGCATGACACATTCTTTTTATGCAGTGGAATGGGGATTGTGATAAGGGTTCTTTGTCAGTACCCTGGGTGGCATGAGTCATAAAATAATGTGTTATTCCCCTGGGTGGTATTCCCAGTTGGATTGTAAATTTAATTATTGCCAGTGCACTCACAGGTATTTGTCTACCTCATATCAAAATAAATATTTCATTTTTCTCTTTTCTATGAAGAAAGATACTGTTTAGCAGCACTAACTTTGACTTGTGTTAGATTCCTGTAAACTAGCCTGGGCCTTCTCTGCCTACCTAGGTGTTTCTATGGCCCTCACCACCAGAGTGGCTGAGTGCTTTGCAGACAATTCATTATGAGCATAGCTACAGAAGCAGCCATAGAATGTAGACAGGAAAAATATGTTCCTCTCATAAGTTAGGACTTGATCCTGCTCCAGTGAAGTCAGTAATTTCAGTGTGGGCAGGACTGGGTCTTCAGAGAACTTAGCAATTGTATATTGCTCCCCAGGAAGGCTAGATTTTACCTGGTGTATAGCGGGGGATACAAGTGTGTGAGGGAGTGCTCTACTCACCACTAGGATGGTACCTCCTCCTCACCATTCTGGGGATTAGCTTCACAAGGTCAAAACCCCTTCTCACAGTTGCACATAGGGTTGTCAACAGTCTAATCACACAAACCCAAACACCCTTGCCCTGCCCCAGCCCTGCCCCTTCCCTGAGGCCCCACCCCTTCTCTGAGGCCCTGCCACACTCACTCCATTTCCTCTCCCTCTGTCGCTCAATCTTCTGCAACCACTTTCATTGGGTTGGAGCAGGGGGCTGGGGTCCGGGCTCTGGTCTGAGCCTGGGGCTTGGAGTGAGAAAGGGTGTGCGGGATGCAAGCTCTGGGAGGGAGTTTAGGTGCTGGAGGGGGCTCAGAGTTGGGGCAGGTGATTGGGGTGCAGGAGGGGGTGAGGGCTCTGGGAGGGAATGTGGGTGCACGAGGGGGCTCAGGGCTGGGGTAGGGGTGAAGGAGGGGGTGATGGGTGCAGGCTATGGCCAGGAGGCACTTACCTCATGCAGCTCCTGGTCAGCAGCACAGCGGGGCTAAGGCAGGCTCCTTGCCTGCCCTGGCCCTACGCTGCTCCCAGAAGCAGCCAGCACGTCCGTGGCCCCAGGGGGCTTTGAGCACTGCCCATGCCTGCAAGCACTGCCCCTGCAGCTCCCATTGGCTGCAGTTCCCAGCCAAGGGGAGCTGTGGAGTCAGAGCTTGGGGCAGTGGCTGTGCGCAGGGCCTCCCTTCCCCCTGGGGCCGCAGGGGGATACCAGACACTTCCAGGAGCTGCAGGGAGCCTGCCTTAGCCCTGCCAGACTTTCAGAACTTAAAATCTCCCAGTTTGGCTTCAGTAGCCTCCAGGAGATAGGGCCTGATTCCAGGAGACTCCCGGCAAAACCAGGAGAGTTGGCAACCCTAATTGCATACCCTCTTTCCATTCCCCACACTCTCCAGGAGCTGCTGCTGCATCTTTGTGACTCAGTCTTCCAGGCAGGTCACTAGCCATACTTTCCCCTTCCAGGGTATCAGTCTTCTTCAGCAGTCCTACGCAGTCTTCCCATTCACTGCCTCAGTGCCACTTCTGCAGTGGCTGGCAGGGAAACCTCTACTCTGGGTTCCAGCTTGGGGACCATCTAGTCAGCAGCAAAGGTCTGTTCCCTTCCAGACCTTACCACCTTTCCCTGAGCTCTTTCCTTACCCCTCACCAGCATACTCTCTCTCTCTCTCTGGTTGCCAACCTCTCAGCTCCCTCCTACACAAGAGGGACTGTAGGCTACCCATCTCTGCAGCCTGTCTCTCCACGCCTTCATACTCCCAGAGAGTGACTACAGCCTTTCCCAGCAGACCGCTCTGCTGCCAATTTCCTGTCTTTATAGTCATTCCCTAGCTCATTCCTCCTCAGCTGGGCTCCCTCATTCAGACAGCCACATGGCCTGTGAGGTTAATTAGCATCCTTCTCCATCCACATTAACCCTTTCTGGGCAAGTGGGGTAAATGTCCCATCACAAGGTGGGAACGGGCAAAGAGCCTTTCTTTCCTCCCACTTCTATCCCTTGCACCTCACACAAGGGCTGGGGCTAATCACAATGCTTGTGTTGGCACAATGCCTTCCTTGGCTCCGCACCATTCCGTATGCTGGGGCAATATGACTAGTTTAATATTTGCACATTCTCCCCACAGTTAAGTTGAACGTTTACTTCTTGTAATAACCATGTAATTACACATATCAGTGACAATTCCACTTTACTTTTTCCTGCACATGTGAACAGCTATTAAAGCTAGTTACTGTTTGTGATTAGTGCTAGTTAATGTTCGTGGAGCACTTTGATCATGTAAAGCTCTGTAAGTGTTTAAAATGAATAGTTCTCTCATATTATATTAAACAGCATCAAAAATTGCTTTATTTCTATTTTCTTGTTCTCAAAAGTGTCCATCATTTTTATGGGCTCAGGCAGACACCAGGACTGGAAAATTTCAGTATGAAAAGAGAAAATTTTGGAAAGTTATGAGCAACCAAAAGAGGCAGGATCTAGTATGGAAACACGTATGCACCCCTAGCGGCAGCTGTCTCTTTTACTCCTGGAATTCTACATTATTATATAAGTAATTCCATTTAGAGCTAGGTGAATAACAGATTTTTTTCAGTTCACTGACAATTCCAAAAGATGGAAAAAATAGTTTTGGATCAAACCAAAAACATTTTTTTAACTGTTCAGCAAATAGCAAAGTCGTGTGTGTGTGTGTGTGTGTGTGTGTGTGTGTGTGTGTGTGTGTGTGTGTGAGAGAGAGAGAGAGAGAGAGAGAGAAAGAGACCCACTGAACCTTCAAAGGTTCATAGAGCCTGACCCAAAGCCCACTGAAGTCAATGGGAATCTTTCCATTGATTTCAATGGGCTTTGGATCAGGCCCATTGATGAGGGCTAATGTTCACTGGAGTCTCTTCAGTTGCTTTAGTACCTAGAAATATTTTGGGCAATATTTTCAGGCTTTGTATGCTATGGACCTGATAGGGTAGATCAGAGTAAATCTGGAGTAAGCTTATTGAAGCCAGTGGCCTGATTCTCCCATCTGTTACACCAGTTTCCCACTGGTATATCTCGAAGGAAATCAGTGGTGTTATCCAGGTATAAATCTGGTGTAATAGAATTAAGAATCAGGCCCACTGACTCATTTATGCTGGTTTAGCTGAGAGCAAACTGTGGCCTGCTCTCTACTGACACACAGGCCTGGTCTACACTAGGCGTTTAAATCGGTTTTAGGAGCGTAAAACCGATTTAACGCCACAACCGTCCACACTAGGAGGCACCTTATATCGATTTTAATGGCTCTTTAAATCGGTTTCTGTACTCCTGCCCGACGAGAGGAGTAGCGCTAATATCGGTATTAACATATCGGAATAGGGTTAGTGTGGCCGCAATCGACGGTATTGGCCTCCGGGAGCTATCCCACAGTGCACCACTGACCGCTCTGGACAGCATTCTCAACTCGGATGCACTGGCCAGGTAGACAGGAAAAGCCCCGCGAACTTTTGAAATTCATTTCCTGCTTCGACAGCGTGGAGAGCTCATCATCACAGGTGACCACGCACAGCTCATCAGCACAGTTAACAATGCAGTCTCCTGAGAATCGAAAAAGAGCCCCAGCATGGACCGCTCGGGAGGTACTGGATCTGATCGCTATATGGGGAGAGGATTCAGTGCTAACAGAACTGCGTTCCAAAAGACGAAATGAAAAAGTATTTGAAAGAATTTCTAAGGCTATGACTGCTAAAGGCCACAGCAGGGACTCCGTGCAGTGCAGAGTGAAAGTTAAGGAGCTCAGACAAGCCTACCAGAAAACCAAAGAAGCAAATGGAAGGTCCGGGGCAGGTCGAAAAACATGCCGCTTCTATGATGAGCTGCATGCAATTTTAGGGGGCTGTGCCACAAGTACCCCACCCCTGACCGTGGATTCCGAGGTGGGGGTTGTAATCTCTGCCATGTCTGAGGATTATGCAGACGGGGAAGATGAAGAGGAAGAAGAAGAGGAAGACCTCGCAGAGAGCACACAGCACTCCGTGACCCCCAGCAGCCAGGAGCTTTTTATCACCCTGACGGAATTACCCTGCTCCCAGCCCTCACAAGCAACTATTCCAGATAATGACGCCCTGGAAGGGAGCTCTGGTGAGTGTACCTTTGCAAATAGCAAACAGTGTTTTTTAAGCAAGCCTTTTTTAATGATTGATTTGCCCTGAGGACTTGGGATGCATTCGCAGACAGTATAGTTACTTAGAAAAGTTTGTTAACATGTCCGGGGATTGAGAGGAAATCCTCCAGGGACATCTCGATGAAGCGCTCCTGTAGGTACTCCAGAAGCCTTTGCAGAAAGTTTCTGGGCAAGGCATCCTTGTTCCGCCCACCATGGTAGGACACTTTACCATGCCATGCATGTAGCAAGTAATCAGGTATCATTGCGTGGCAAAGCATAGCGGCGTATGGTCCCGGTGACTGCTGGCATTCAAGAAGCATCCGCTCTTTATCTTGTTCTGTTATCCTCAGCAAAGTGATATTGTTCAGGATAACCTGGTTAAAAATCAGGAATTTAAGTAAGGGGGGTGGCCATTTTTCTACTGGGTTCGTGGAATGCAGCAGCTTAGAAAAAACACTTTCCTGCACGTAGCGGGAGGGGAGGGGTGAAAAGCCGATGATCTTTTCTGTTTGGTCACCGGTGAGGCGTTCTTCCCCAAGCTACCGGACAAGCAGTGGGTTGGGGGGAGGGGGAAGGTTGTTGATTAGCAGGGAGCTAGCGTGGTATTAGCCATGCGTTGGGGGGGGAGGGGTAAATCACTGAGACAGTGGCTTACCATGGCTGCATGCAAGCTGAATCCTGATGCCTGGACCTGTGTCTGAGATCTGTAACCCCAGAGATGCAAGCAGTCAATTAAGATGAAAAATGTGACCTTGTAGGGAAATCACATGTGCTATGTAAGGTGAATAGTGCTTTTCACTGTGAAAGAGTATAACCATTGTTCTGTAAAATGTATCTTTCTAAATATTTATCTCCCTCATGCAGCTGCAATTTTTCAGCGTCCCTCCTCCATCCCAAAGGCTAGCACAGATAAGGCGGAGGAAAAAGAAGACGCGAGATGAGATGTTCTCGGATATTATGGAAGTTACACGCAATGAAAGAGCTCATCTGAATGAGTGGAAGGACGTGGTTTCAAATTACAGGAAAGAGGCCAGTGAACGTGAGGACAGGAGGGATGAACGTGAGGACAGGAGGGACAACCGAGATGAGAGGTGGCGGCAGGAAGACCGGCAGGAAAATCAGCGGTGGCGGCAGGAAGATCAGCGGTGGCGGGATGCAACTCTGGGGCTGCTGCGTGATCAAACTGACATGCTCCGGCGTCTTGTGGAGCTTCAGGAACGGCAGCAGGATCACAGAGTGCCGCTGCAGCCCTGTATAACCACCCTCCCCTCACCATGTTCCTTAGCCTCCTCACCCAGACGTGTAAGAACGCGTGGGGAGGCTCCGTGCACCCGCCCACTCCACCCCCGTGGACAGCCCAACCAGAAGGATGCCGTTACTCTGAATTTTTTTTAATGGCCTTCTCCATCCCTCCTTTCCTCCTCCCAAAGCACACCCTTACTTCTCTCCCTCTTTTTATAATGAATCAATAAAGAATTCATGCTTTTTAAATGAGAGTGACTTTATTTGCATAAGTAAGCTGTACTCGAAGGGGGAGGGGGAGTTGCTTACAGGAACTGAGTCAATCAAGGGGGTTGGGTGTTCATCAACAAACACAGCAGTCACACTGTACCCTGGCCATTGATGAAGCTCGTTTTCAAAGCTTCTCTAATGCGCACCGCTTCCTGGTGTGCTCTTCTAATCTCCCTGGTGTCTGGCTGCGCGTAATCAGCGGCCAGGTGATTTGCCTCAGCCTCCCACCCCGCCATAAAGGTCTCCCCCTTACTCTCACAGAGATTGTGGAGAATACAGCAAGCAGCAATAACATAGGGGACATTGGTTTGGCTGAGGTCTGAGCGAGTCAGTAATGTGCGCCAGCGAGCCTTTAAACGGCCAAATGCACATTCCACCACCATTCTGCACTTGCTCAGCCTGTAATTGAACAGATCCTGACCACTGTCCAGGCTGCCTGTGTATGGCTTCATGAGCCATGGCATCAAGGGTAGGCTGGGTACCCCAGGATAACGCCAGGCTTTTCAACATCCCCATCTGTTATTTTGTGGTCTGGGAAGTATGTCCCTTGGTGCTGCCGTTTAATCTGAGTAGTGCTTCTGAATTCGCGTGCTTCATGAACCCTCCCTGGCCATCCCAGCGTGGATGTTTGTGAAACGTCCTTGTGATCCACCAGTGCTTGCAGCACCATTGAAAAGTACCCCTTCCGGTTTACGTACTGGGTGCCCTGGTGCTGCGGTGCCAAGATAGGGATATGGGTTCCATCTATCGCCCCCCCACAGTTAGGGAATCCCATTGCAGCAAAGCCATCCACTATGGCCTGCACGTTTCCCAGAGTCACAACCTTTCGTAGCAGCAGCTTAGTGATTGCTTTGGCTACTTGCATCACAGCAGCCCCCACAGTAGATTTTCCAACTCCAAATTGATTCCCGACTGATCGGTAGCTGTCTGGCGTTGCAAGCTTCCACAGGGCTATCGCCACTCGCTTCTCTACTGTGAGGGCTGCTCTCATCTTGGTATTATGGCGTTTCAGGGCAGGGGCAAGCAAGTCACAAAGTTCCATGAAAGTGCCCTTACGCATGCGAAAGTTTCGCAGCCACTGGGAATCGTCCAACACCTGCAACACAATGCGGTCCCACCAGTCAGTGCTTGTTTCCCGGGCCCAAAATCGGCGTTCAATGGATAGAATCTGCCCCATTACCATCAGGATCTCCAAAGCGCCGGGGCCGCGGTTTGAGATAATTCTGTGTCCACGTCCTCATCACTGTCATCGCCGCTGCCGTATCCGCCTCTTACTCGCCTCGGTTTGAAGGTCCTGGTTCAGCATATACTGCACGAGAGTGCGCGAGGTGTTTAAAACATCCACGATTGCGGTATGGAGCTGAGCAGGGTCCATGCTTGCTGTGCTATGGCGTCTGCACGGTTCACCAAGCAAAAAAGGCGCGAAACGGTTGTCTGCCGCTGTCAGGGAGGGAGGGAGGGGTGAGGCTGTACCCAGAACCACCCGCGAAAATGATTTTTGCCCCATCAGGCACTGGGATCTCAACCCGGAAATGCCAAGGGGCGGGGGAGGCTGCGGGAACTATGGGATAGCTACGGGATAGCTACCCACAGTGCAACGCTCCAGAAATCGACGCTAGCCTCGGACCATGGATGCACACCACCGATTTAATGTGTTTAGTGTGGCCGCGCGCACTCGATTTTATAAAATCTGTTTTACAAAACCGGTTTATGCAAATTCGGAATAGTCCCGTAGTGTAGACGTACCGACAGAAATTCCTCTGTCTTTAGTTAATAATTTACTTTGTATTCATTCATCAGCATAAATGCCAGAGAAACAATTTTGCATGAATACCTGATCGTTTTTACACCTTAAATGCATACACATGTCATGATACAAGTTTACACAGGAACTAGCTTTAAAAACATTGACACTAGTATCATTTTTGATAACAACAAAAATATTCTTATATTTTAAGGATCTAAAACCAAAATCCTTTGCTTTCCTTTCACATTATTGTCCAATATATTTGTTACCTCTCTTCAGAGTTATCTACTTTCTGTGCTACATTCCACTCTAAGCTATATTCAGGAGCTCTAGAACAGACACAATTCTTACCATAAATCAACTTAATTAATTTACTTACAACTACAAAATTATGAATATTTATCATTTCTGTTGCGGTAATATCCAATATGTGCTTGATTCTTTCCAAACACAGGGAGATGCACTCTGTACCCTAGAAAGCATGCAGTCTACAAAAACCAAAGGCTGGGGGAAAGTGATATACAATATATTAGCAAAGTGATCAAGGTGACGATGGGCACATATCTTAGTTTAACATTGTGTTGTTGTTGTTTTTAAGCTAAATTCATCAAATTCCCCTCTCTCTGTCCTCTCTCTACCATTCAACTCCTTGTCTTTTCCTCACAGTGATCCCCAACTTCAGTGTCCTAGTGTCTCTCCTTCCCAACGTTCCCTCCCTTCCCTCCATATATATATTAGCAGCTTGCTCACAAGATAAGAAGATCAGTTAGGTTGATTCTTGTAGGTCTCACTGAATTAGTAACTTTGCAGGAACATTCTATAGAACATGTTGAGTCGATTGTGGAAGAAGAGGCAAATGGGATGTTGAGACTGCTATCATTGATGGGTTGGTGAGATCAGGGACATGATAAGAGACAAGGGTATCTAAGTAAGTGAAAATATAGTTATATAGGGACTTTAATATAAACCCAAGAAGCTTCAACTTGATGTGATGGAGAAGAGCCAGTGGAGAGAGTGGGACATGGTAAGAATAGCGAGCAAGAAATGTGTAGTGTTGTCGCTGTCTCGGTCCCAGGATGTAAGAGACACAAGGTGGATGAGGTAATATCTTTTACAGGTGAGAGAGACAAGCTTTTGAGCTACACAAACCTTCCTAGCTGCATTTTGTCTTATAACTTTCAAATAGGCTTATAACATTACAATCCCAATGCTGGCTTTCCTTTGCAGAACCCTATTTGCTTTTGTAAGCTTTGAAAAAAATTAGTTTGGGTAGTTTAAACCCAAAATTCTGATATCCTTTTTTAAGTGAGCAAATGCTATTTATCATGAGTAAAGAATACAGGATCAGCCTCTCAATGAGGCAAAGACCTCTTCAGAATCCTGCCTCCTTCCAGACATACTTGGAAAGAGTGTATGGAGCCCTCTCCTATTGATTGCAAACTTGCACATTGAATGCAGCAAGGTAAAAATGTCTTGTATCAAAATTATTTATGCAAACTGCAGTCTTATTTCCATCAGAATGTTGGGAGATGATTATTAAAATACTGCTACTGAGTAGTTAATGTGCATGCATGAAGTTTGACCATTAGTTTAAATAGATCCATAAAATCTCCACATGACATAAGGATTGTGGAATTGGGCACTAAATAAGACACATACTCAGGAGGGCAGATTTCTGCATTGGTTGTTGGCTTGAGTAAGGGAACACTCACTCAGTGGAGTTATTCTAAATTTCTGATGCTGAAATGAGAGCAGAATCTGGTCTTTGAAGCCAGGCTAATACTGGATTGTGACAACGGACTCAGGGCATCGCTGGTTTAGAATAGGTGAAAACTGTTAGGTCCTTGCACAAAACAAAAATACTTAGAAAGGTTGATATCAAAAGTCTTCACACCTGCTATACCAGATATAGACAAGATACAACCATCAGGTCATTGGAAGATGTTATGGATCCATTTAAACTAAAGGTCACTGATTTGATTTTTGTTTAGTAACAAATGCTTTCTCATCCAGAAACACCTATTACAAAAGTCAACCTGTGCCTTTCAGGGATAGATACAGTGTTTCATCCTGAGAAAGGTCAGAACATGCAGCACTTCCCTTTCCTAGAATAAACCTAGAGAAGCAATGTTGTGGCTGTTTTGTTGTTAAGACTTGTTACACAAAGTTATCCCTAGGCTTTGTGAAGAGCTATTTTATAATGACAAATGCATCTTTACTTCTTCCAGTTAAACCATATTTCTCTCAAGTGCAGCTAGATCTTTGAATCTATTTTGTTAGACAAGGGCAGTATGTTGATAAACCATATATATTAATTTTAAATAGAGAAATAGGTGGATAAGAGTTACATTACCTGTCCCAAATATATTGACTGTGAAGCCAATTGGATATTTGATTCAGATGGACCCATAAAAATGGAAAGTTAAAATTGTAGGATACTGTTACATTGATTTATTTATAAGGGAGTTTTTGCAATCTGTTTCTGAACCTGTAAGTATTTATTGCAATTCATGAACTATTTAATACTTGATGGCTTTAATGTTTTTATTCAGATTTTTTAATTAATATATCCAGCACTGGCTTTTTTAAATTGGGGGGGGGGAAATCAAAGGGGTCTTGAAATGGCTAACAGGAAAAGCTGTCCATGGTTTGTCCTGTATGTGAAAATGGTACCCACAGATTTTGTTTTAAAAATCTATTATATAGATGCCTATTTGGTATTCCATAAAGAATGTTTCTCATGAATAGATTTGATATGTGGTAAGTGAGAATGACTGATATACACTGTGACAGACTGACAATGTCCTGTAATATCCTGAACAAACCTCATGACATTAAGATAAGCTTTATTGAGAAATTAAACCTTATTGAATTAGGGTTAACACCTTTGAGAGTCCATTGTATTCAAAATACATTGTGTGTGTGTGTGTTGCGGTGGTACTGTATGCAATTTCTCTAGTACAGAGGTGGGGTGCTGATATACTTCCTCTGTTATTAGCCCTCTGAAGTCACTCCCCTGGGGAAATATGCATAAACTGGTTCAAACTGGATTCTCCAGAGACAACAGACAATGAAAAGACTTTTGGATAAAAGCCTGGGGGCTTAACCTGCCTCTCAGTGCTTTCTTCCTGATCCAGCAAACAGAGAGGAACTCTGGTCCATGGAGGGCCGGGCCCTCATCCTCTGTGTGTGTGGACGTGTCCTACTCAGGCCTCATAAGACTGTGTGTTTGTTCTGAGCTGAAGCACTGATGGACTTGCAACCAGAAGGATGCCCCTCGGGTGGGCTATTAAAAGACTGCACTTGCCAGAGCCCATGGGCGGCGCATGAACTGCTGGTTGTGGGAGGCTAGCACCCAGCCCTGTCCCTTCTGCCAGAGGCCCCACCGGAGCCACTGGCACAGTCCTGCGGCTAGCCCCACAACCTGGGAGTGCGGGCGGCACAGGGCCCCAATCTTGGAGAGCGGGCAGCATGCGGCCCATCCTCCCCAACCCCAGAGCACCAAGAAGGTGAGTGGCACAGCAACCAGCCTCCCCAGCTCTGGAGCATGGGAAGGCAGATAGCCACAGCCCAAGACCATTGCGGGGTTGGACTTGGAGCCGGGAGGACTGGAGCCACAAGCAGGGAGTGTCACTGCAGGGGGTGGGGTCACACCTGATTGTTTGGGGAGGCAATGCCTCCCCCTGTCTACGAGACCTGCCACCCATGCGAGACTTGGGCTGATCTCTCGTGAGCTTATTAGCATGTGTGTAGGTTCTTTTATTGTTTTTTAATATGTTCTCTCTGAATGCTTTTTACCTTAAGAATACAGTAGTTTGTCTTAGAAAGAGCTGTGTGGTAAATTATATCTGTAATAATTACACTGTTATTTGTCTCTGAAGAGAAAGAAAGCAGGTGTTCTGGGCAACCTGTCTGTGCTGGGAATGTCACAGTGAAGGCAGGGAACTGTGCAGCCTGGAAATACCCTAGCTGGAAGGGAGCAAGACACCTGTCAATTCACCATCCAAGAGAGGCAACAGCTGTGGAGCTGGAGGCCCGAGAGTGGGTGCCCTTCCCAGACCATTGAGAGGAAATACAGGTGCACTTGCCCTGAACTGTGACATACACTTTGCGGTGTTAAACAGCCCAGCTATGTATGTTGAATACATGATACCTGGATCCAGATTTAAAAAAAAACCCAGAAGTTTGGGAATTAAATTTACCCCCATTGAATTACAGAGTAGCCATGCCACAGCAGGCAGTAACCTCCTCTGCTCTCACAGGGTGGGTAACTCAAAGCTCTGTTTCAAAACTAAGGATAATTCTGAGGAAGACACTGGGGACGCAATTCAGCATTACCCTGCACCTTGGGTAGTCATTCACACTAACATAAAGTAGATGTAAAATACTGCCACATCAGAATGATAGGCAAGAGTCTCAGCTGCTGTAATTCAGCACAGCTCCATTGAACTTGGGTCTCTGCACAGGCACAGCAGTCTGCCCACACAGTACAAGAGGCAGAATCAGGGATGAAGATGGTGAACTGTTCCACTTTGTGAGTTTGCTTAGAGAATCCAGTTTGATTCTACAGCCACCTTGCTTCAGCCAACATACAACATTTCTGGCAAAGCGCACAGGGATAGAAAATCCACACCCAAAGAGTTGTAGCTATGCTGACCTAACCCCCGGATAGACAGCACTAGGTTGATGGAAGAATTCTTCTGTAGACCTAGCTACCATCTCCCAGGGAGGTGGATTGACTACAACAATGGGAGAAATCCTCCCGTCATTGTAGTGAGTGGCAACACTGAAGCACCCCAACAGCGCAGCTGCACTGATATAGCATTTTAAGTGTAGACATACCTTAAGTAGTTCTTAACTTGTTCTTTCTCTATTTCAGCCTCAGAGCGTACCACATCTACACTGATGTTCACAACATTAGCTATCGGCTCACAACTGAAACAAAAATGGCATTTAATACTTTGGCCATTGCTGCATTTTCTGCTATTATCATCCCCTCCTCATTGAGTAATGGGCCTACTCTAGAACATAAGAACGGCCGTACCGGGTCAGACCAAAGGTCCATCTAGCCCAGTATCTGTCTACCGACAGTGGCCAATGCCAGGTGCCCCAGAGGGAGTGAACCTAACAGGCAATGATCAAGTGATCTCTCTCCTGCCATCCATCTCCATCCTCTGACGAACAGAGGCTAGGGACACCATTCTTACCCATCCTGGCTAATAGCCATTTATGGACTTAGCCACCATGAATTTATCCAGTCCCCTTTTAAACATTGGTATAGTCCTAGCCTTCACAACCTCCTCAAGTAAGGAGTTCCACAAGTTGACTGTGCGCTGCGTGAAGAACTTCCTTTTATTTGTTTTAAACCTGCTGCCTACTAATTTCATTTGGTGACCCCTAGTTCTTGTATTATGGGAATAAGTAAATAACTTTTCCTTATCCACTTTCTCAACATCACTCATGATTTTATGATACCTCTATCATATCCCCCCTTAGTCTCTTTTCCAAGCTGAAGAGTCCTAGCCTCTTTAATCTTTCCTCATATGGGACCCTCTCCAAACCCCTAATAATTTTAGTTGCCCTTTTCTGAACCTTTTCTAGTGCTAGAATATCTTTTTTGAGGTGAGGAGACCACATCTGTACACAGTATTCAAGATGTGGGCGTACCATAGATTTATATAAGGGCAATAATATATTCTCAGTCTTATTCTCTATCCCCTTTTTAATGATTCCTAACAACCTGTTTGCTTTTTTGACCGCCTCTGCACACTGCGTGGACATCTTCAGAGAACTATCCACGATGACTCCAAGATCTTTTTCCTGACTTGTTGTAGCTAAATTAGCCCCTATCATATTGTATGTATAGTTGGGGTTATTTTTTCCAATGTGCATTACTTTACATTTATCCACATTAAATTTCATTTGCCATTTTGTTGCCCAATCACTTAGTTTTGTGAGATCTTTTTGAAGTTCTTCACAATCTGCTTTGGTCTTAACTATCTTGAGCCATTCTCTTCCTCTTGCTTCTAATGTATTTGTAAAATGTTTTCTTGTTACACTTTATGTCCCTAGCTAGCTTAATCTTGTTCTGTGCTAATCTAGACGCGATAGTTCAAACTCCGGATGCGCTCCCGTCGACTCCGGAACTCCACCACCGCGAACAGCGGTGGCGGAGTCGACGGGGGAGCCACGGAGTTCGATCCCCCGGCGTCAGGACAGGTAAGTCAGTTGAACTAAGGTAGTTCGACTTCAGCTATGCTATTCACGTAGCTGAAGTCGCGTACCTTAGTTTGACCCTCCCCCAGTGTAGACCAGGCCTTAGTCTTTCTAATTTTGTCCCAACATGTTTGTGTTGTTTATTTATATTCATCCTTCATTATTTGACAATATTGCTCAGGTGCGTGTGTATTTTTTTCCAGCAATATAAGTTTTAAGTGTGAACCAAACTTAATCTTGTTCACTTTGTTAGAGCCAGCAGTGGCTCGCTTCCTCTTGGTTACTTCATTCTTTACTTTTCTGACTAATTCACACGCTCGGAATAAAAAGAAAAACCCAAAGGTGTTATCAAAGCTCTTTCTAAAGCAGCTATTCAAGATGAAGATGAACTTTGATAAGGGTTCATCTGCACTAGAAAGTTTTTCTGCTTTAACTACACCAGTATAATTAAAGAAGAAAAAAACAAAACAAAACAAACAGAGAATCCCAATGCCACCCTTCCCCTCCCCACACACAAATGAACCAAACTAAAACAACCAAACCATAGCATGGAGGAAGTTATACGTGGATAGCTTATTCTTGTTTGAGAACCAAATAATCTATAGTAGGATAAGGCACCTTTATTCTGCTATAACTGTGTCTGTACTAGGGGAGTTTGCCAGTGTATCTATGTTGGTAAACCCATCCACCCACTCACCCCAACCAACATAGTTGGGGATGAAGATCAGTGTAGTTCTATTGAAATCAACAGAGCTATGCTGATTTACACTAGCTGAGGACCTGTCTCACAGTTTATGTCAAGGTTCTTCTGTCTGCCACATGCACAGATAATATTACAACTGAACGCTGTGGGTCCCACTCTCCACTGCCATGCATCTCATGCAGGCATTTACACCTGTGCAGCAGAGACAATCTGTACCTGCTGATAATAGGGAGAGGGGCACAAGGGCAGAATGAGGGCAATGGCTTCAGCAGATGGTACTGAGTGTAAAGTGGGTGTAGAATGCTACAGCATCTTACATCTACTTTGCAATCAACTTGTACAAATGCTCACTGGGGTTTTCATAATAATCGATGGGAGTTAGGCTCCTCAATCCCACTCAACTTCACTGAAAGTTGGGCACCTAACTCCCTTAGGACCCTTTGACAATCTCAGCCATAAGTGCTACACAAGGTGCAAGGGAATGTAGAATCAGGCCCCTAATTGGCTAATAGCTGCAGTAGCTGCTTAAGTTACTTCAGATGAATAAGTACTTAAATATATTTTCATTTTGACACAGAATTGAGTGCCAGCTAGACATCCATCATCCTCATGAGCCAGCTCCCATGAACTGAGATCCTTTCATCATGGATGACTGTAATCACTCAATGGAGTGATGTGAATGTCTCTCACATTTATAGTTAGAAACAGTGGAGGCTGGTGACATCTGAAAATGATGAGACAAACCTGACATGCACCCCCACTTAAGGCTGCATTTCCTCTCTCCAGTGGCTGGTACAACAGCCCATCAAAACTGGGCTGGTTTTGCCTACAATAGCTAGGTGAAGTCTTAGGCTAGTTTCTGTCTTGAGGACAGCTGCGTGCATGGCATTTGTAATACGTACATACCAGAAAGCTTAGAAAGTGATGGCTATACAAATCTGTTTCATGCTAGGCACAGGTAATTGCTACCTCTTTATGCTCTGGGACTTCTAAATCAGTTATTTAAAAAATAAGTCACTGGGGAAACTTCCATGACTGTGGCTGGTCATGTGCCTTCAGTTTGATTATTAAAGGTATTTTATTAAGCATCTAAAATGTGCGTGGTGCATTAGAGACAAAGATACACCCAAGATCCCTGCCCTCAGGAAATTACAATCTAAGAGTTGGACTGGCACCATGGAACCCAGCCTGTAGAAGATCTGCTGACTCACTGGCATGGCGCCTCCTGCTGGTCAGTCTGGGAATTAGCGTATCCAGTTCAGGAGCACCCTCCTCTGTACCTGCTCCTCTGCAGTCCTTTTATCTCCACCACGTATAGGCCCCATATCCCTCCCGGGCCACAGTGCTCCTTACCTTGGGGTGCTGCCCCTCACCCAGGGAACCCCACTCTCCTGAGCCCACCTCACCTCAGTGACCCACTGCCAGTCCTCATCTAGCCCCTTTACTTAGGGGCAAACTTCAGACTCCAATGGCCACTCATCATTGGCTAGGGGTTTGGACCTGCTGCCTTTCCCTGCAGCCCCAGTAACTCTTTAGTATTTCCTGTCAGGCCTCAGCCTGGGAGGTCACCAGGCTTGAGCTTCCTAGCTCAGCCTACCCCTTTCCCAGCACTACTCTGTTGACGGTACCCTGTGCTCCCAGGCAGCCTGGCCCTTCTCACCCCAAGGCTGGAGTGAGACTGCCTGCCTCCTAGCTCACAGCCCTTTTTATACCAGCCCTCCTGGGCCTGGACTGGCTACCTGCCCTCCCCTGATTGGCTCCTCAGGGCAGCCCTTTCCCAGAGCTGGGAGCAAGACATCTGTGACCAGCCTGCTACACATCCTCAAAATCCCAGCTCTGGGGGTAGGAGAGCCTCCTAGCCTGGACGACCCAAAGGTGTCCCACCAGTCGCTCTCGCTTCTCTTCACTTTCTTTCAACTTTAGGGCCAGGTCTTCCTTCTCCTTGTGGGCTTTTTGCAGCTCCACCTCCGCCGTCCAGAGGACCTATTCCTCTGCTGCCAGCTGTGTACACAGGCTAATGTCCCCCAGGCTCTCTAACTTCAGGGTCTGGGTTCCTGTCATAGCCTGCTCCCTAACAATCTGGGTCCCCACTTCCTGCTGGGCCCTCTCTGTCCCAGTACATTTGTCTGATACCTCCTATTGGTCATGGCTCCCTGGCAGATCTACTGCCCTCACTGCGGTGTTGACCCTGCCAGCCTTTGACCCCCTGGGGTCTTTAGGTAGCTCCTTCTGCACCCCTCATCCATTGAGGGGACAGTGCCTCTTAATTTGGCCCCTCTCCTGGCACAAGAAGCAAACTCCTTGCCTCCTCCCAGCCTTGGGCCTTTCCAACTCTTTCCTAGACCTAGCCCTCCCTGGGCTGCCCTACGCCATGTTCCCTGGGTCCGGGCAAACTCTCCATAGGTGCCCTTGCTGCCCACAGGCCCAAATTGTCTGTCCCCTCTTGGGTTTCTTCACCTAACGGGCCTTCCCAGGGTCTTATCCCTTCCCCTGTTCTGGGTGAGGCTCCTTGTCCCCAACCCAATAGGGACAGTTCCCACTCAAATGTCCCCACCTCCCACAGGCATAACAAGCCCTGCACTCTGCCCCGGCCGGGCCTCTTGGCCCTGGCGCTCGGCTTTCCATCATGCTCTCAGCAGCTGCTCTTGAACTCCCTTCTCAGGAGTTGTAGTCTCTCTTGGGGTCCCCGGATCCCTTGTAGCACGGACTGTCATCAGCCCCCTTCTGCCGGGGAAAAACAGAGATGGCATAAGAATATTCCGTGAAGAATATCTCCATGTATCTGGGATCCATCATCCCTCAATAGTGGCACAACTTGCTCAGTCCCGACAGTTGCCCTGGTATCAGAGGTGGACCACACATGCCCGCATTCTCCACCATGTGTAGCTGATCACCAACTCACCAGCACGGCATCTCCTGCTGGTCAGTCCAGGAATTAGCTTATCCAGCTCAGGACCACCCTTCTCTGGCCAGTTTCTCCCTGCCCTTACCCGCCCCTTTGCAGTCCTTTTAGCTCCACCACGTACTGGCCCCACATCCCTCCTAGACCACAGAGCCCCTTACCTTGGGGTACTGCTCCTCACCAGGGAACCCCACTCCCCTGAGCCCACCTCACTTCAGTGACCCACTGCCAGTCCTCATCTAGTCCCTTTACTCAGGGACAAACTGCAGTCTCCAATGGCCACTCATCATTGGCTAGGGGGTTGGACCTGCTGCCTTTCCCTGCAGCCTCAGTAAGTCTTTAGGCCTTCCTGTCAGGCCTCAGCCTGGGAGGTCATCAGGCCTGAGCTCCCCAGCTCAGCCTACCCCTTTCCCAGCACTGCTCTGTTGAAGGTACCCTGTGCTCCCAGGCAGCCCGGCCCTTCCCACCCCAAGGCTGGAGTGAGACTGCCTGCCTCCTAGCTCACAGCCCTTTTTATACCAGCCCTCCTGGGCCCGGATTGACTGCTCCCTGCCCTCCCCTGACTGGATCCTCAGAGAAGCCCTTTCCCAAAGCTGGTTTTAACCCCTTTCTGATTGGAGTGGGGTGACTGCCCCACTACACAGCCCAAAAAAAGGGAGCAATGCACAGCTGTGCTGCTGTAGGAACCGAATTGCAGGAACCAAACTATGGCTTGGTCTACACTTAAAAGTTATATCAGCCTCGCTACATCAGCCAGAAATTTGAAAAAACACCACATCCTGGACTGACTTAACTATGCCAGCCTACCCTCCAGTATAGATGCAGCTGTGTCAATGGAAGTGGGCTTCCATCAACATCACTAACATTGTTCAGAGAGGTGCTCCTACACAGACAGAAAAACTGTTTCTGTCAGTATAGGTTACATCAACACTTTTGGGCTATGCTGGCCTAGTCTCCATACTGTAGACATACCCAGTTACCTCCTCCATGCTGGTTGAGCTCTGCTGGTCAGCACATTGGGAGAGGTGGGGTGGAGATAAGGTTACGGTCACTCCCATCTCAAGGGCAGAGGAAAAAGAGAAGGCATTAGGTTATGGCTGCTGTCCTCATGCTGCTACATATAACACAGGTACCAGCTTACACCTCTGCGTAGAAGTGTACCCAGGTGTGATCGGGTATACCAGGCATTTGGTGCCCCTACCAGAGGCCCCACTGCCTTGGAGCGCCCCCCCACCCCATAAAATGATCTGCTGGAGGGGAAAAGCAATTAGTTCAGACCTCCAGGGATTGCCTAGACAGTCCTCCCATGATCAGTTGTGAGCAGAACCTGCAAGAGTTGGTCCTCCAGCACCTAGAGGGCTGGAAGCAGGTGGAGGCAATCAGGGTCCAGCAGACTAGATAAAAAGGGCTGGCTACTTTTACTAGGTGCCAGTTCTGGGTGAAGTCAGGACAAGCAAAGAAGGCTGTCCCTATTCTAACTGGTAACTGGGCCCAGCCAGGGGTCTAACTTTGACAACATTGGCCTTGGATCTCCATGAAGGATTAGCGTTTATGTTATGGGCTTTAATGCCCACATGGCTATTTTTGAGTTCAGCATTAATTTGTTTTCTGCTAGCCCTGAAAGGGGAATGCACTGAGAACTGACTTGGCCAGAGATCTAGGCCACTGAAGAAGCTGACCATTGCAGAACAAGGACACGAGGTGGGGTGGGTTGAAATTCAACAGCAGGCCTCTGATGGATGCTGGAGTTAGGATGCATCTGGTTAATTCCAGGATATTCATTTAGAGTTTTTTAAACCTACTCTTACTTGTCTGCTTTGTTAAAACTTCTTTGAGGAGGCGACTAGGAATTTAAAAAAGATTTTTTTTTTCAGTGTACAAACACATGCTGTACAAGATACAGACTTGTTGACGTGATCTGGCTTTGCTCTTTGGGCCTGTAAGGTTTCATCTGTCATGGCATGCGTCCCATTTATCCCTCTTGGTTCTTACACGTTGCCCCTGAAGCCTTTACTTCAATCTTTTCACAACTAAAACACATAGGCACAGATTTTTCACTCATTTACATTGGTGTAAATCCAGAGTAACTCCACTAGAGTCTGTGTTGTAAATGAAAAGAATCTGACCCATCAATTTTTGGAAGTGTTTTTAAAACTTACCTATGGACTGAAAATAAGCAGATTGTTTCTGACCTAATAGAGGAGTTTTCTCTATCAGAATGCTGCTTTAGTCTACCTTGAGTTGATTGATGGTAGCTTAATAATGCTGATCGATTAGCTCATCAGTGTCATCCTTTGAGAGAATGTGCTTTAGTTAATGACATATGTTGACTAATAGATTCTTGTTTAAATGTCAAGGGGCCAGAATAAGATGCTCCAATAAGTATTTACATTTATACCTTTGGGAAGATCACATCTAGAGCTGCTTCATAAATAAAGGATTTTTATAACAGTTACAGCTCCAATGCCTGCCATAATGAGCCAAATTCTGCTCTCAGTTACACTGGTGTAAATCTGGGAGTTACTCCATTTATCTCCAGAATTTGGCTCAGTATCTCCAATAATAATCAGATATAATCATTGAACTTCTACATTAATTTTAATTTCTCTCTTATAATTGCGGAGGCCATGCATATGCATATGCTCTGCAGCCAGGAACGCAGAAAGCAGGTTCTCCTTAGTAGTGATCCCTTTTTAGCTGGATCAGAGAAAGAGCTTTTGATTGAATTTTCTCTTTTCCAATGTCATTTATTTCTGAACAAACCAAACTCACCTCCCTTAATTAGGTTACATGCCACTTATTGGACATCTTGATACCTTTGTTGCTGGATAGAAGCTATACTTCTGTTAATTTTCCCTCCAAGCATAAGAATCTGAATGAAATTCTAAAATGTTATTATATTCAACAATTATATTAATAATCCCAGTGGGCCATATCATACTATCAAATTTCCAAACATAGTTTCCACTTTACTTTTAAATTGCCCTTCAAAGAAATGCTTGGGTGATAATGGCAAACTACTGTTCTCAGAGGCCATCTGACATACAGTAGGTAAATCTACAGAGAATCAATAGAAATATCTTTCTACTAGTGCTCTCTCTTATAGAGTGGTGCATTTTTATGATGAGGTTTGACTTACATTAAAATGAATATTGTAAGCAGGTGGTTGAATGGGGGCATATTTTGGTATATACAGGTGTATAATTAGACAGTAGAAGTTAATTTTGTATATTGTATTGGACTTTAATCAAAAAGGTCAGGATTCCCACGGTGTGGTATGCTAAGTTTTTATAGCATATGTAAAAATTGACTTCCTTTGAAGTACAACTGTTGGACAGATTTATTGCACTCTTTTGCAGAGAACTATTCGTGGTGTGTGTCTGCTGCTATCCATTTTGCAGAGCTGACATGCTCAGCATTGCAGACTGACACTGAGGTGCTCATGTTCAAATGAATGTGTGTATTAAAAAGCAGCAAGGCATCTGCAGGCTGAATCTGTGACATTTTCATAGTGGGTTGATTAGGTTTGCCTAAGTAAATGAGCTTTTGTTTATGCCTCAGCATGGGTGCTCTGGAGTGCGGTTAAGTAGATAAAGCCTGCCTTACTTTCAGAGCAGCCTGTCTGTAGGCAGTAACTGAGCTAGGCAAACACTCACACTGCATTCGCCCATGGAGAGCTGCCATTTGTTGGGTGCGAAGGCATATTTATATCTGACAGAGGCCTGCTGTGGATTTTAATAGTTTGTTCTGATAACATTTAACAGCGTAAGCCTAAGTAGGACTGCGTATGTGTAAGAAATTGCAGAGTAATGGTGTTTGGGAGAACAAGATAAAGTAACTAGAAGCTAGGAAAGACTGGTTTGAACTTGACCTGTACTGACAGGAGGAGAGTTAACATGGAAATGACAGACTAATATGCATGTATTAGGAAAAATAACAAAAAGTTATAAATAAGTGTGTGTAACAAATGGAGGTTGGAGCTGTATTGTCCGGTGCTGGAGGTGACTGTGAGGAAGTCATCCTGCTGAGCTTCCCACTCGTGATTAACAGATGACCACTTGCTGAGTGTTTTGCCTTAATAAAGATTTATTAGACCCATCTGCTGAGTAAGTGAATCTCAGTCCAACACCACTGGTGCGCAGTTCATTCTCAAATGGCTGTTGGGAGCTGCCTGGGGCACAGGCTGCCCTGAGACAGGACTGTCACATGCAGCAGTTAGGAAAGAGGGGTCTAGTATGCTGATCCACAGGGCTAACAATTTATCATGGCTGTACAGAGATAAGTGAGAGAGAGTGAGACGGATGAGGTCTCTCTAACTGCAGTGCAAGCTTGATAGGTTACCAAGCTAGCAGGGAAGGGGTGTGGTCATTAGCTTTGGTCATCTTGACAGAGAGCTTTCTCTGATTTATCACTGTCTACACCTGGCCAAGGAGCAAGTGTTCTAGAGACACTGGGTTGCAAGACAAATGTTCCACTCTTCCTGAAAGGACTTAAAATGGGGGCCTGGAAAATCAGATACTGACTGTCATACTATACTAGTAGAGCCTTAGAATTTTTCAGCAGAATTAATCCTGCTGAGGTAGAGTACGGATATTTTCCATTGATGTGTGTGAAGTTTTTCCTCAGTAGGTCATGCTTCTTTTGCACTCACCCAGCCACTTTCCAGGTACAAAGCTCTCATCTGTTCTCCCCACTCATTTATCTCTGTACAGCCATGATAAGCCATTTTCTTATCCCATGTCAGGCACACGTCTGAATTGTGCACCCTGCAAGTGAGTACCTAGAAGGAGGGCAAAACGTACAAGTACTATGCAAGACCAAATGCTGAATTCAGTACCTATGTTCCACAGTACCTAGTTTCCTGTATAAACACTCTATGGGAGTGCAAGTTCTCTACACCTCTTGAGGTCATGTCTACACTGAAAAGTTTTGCTGCTTTAACTATCCTGGCTAATATGGGTATAGATTATTCTGGTTCAGCACAGCAAAATAAGCTATAACTGTAGCTACATTAGGCTTTTACCAGCATAACTATGTCAATTAAAAAACCATCTTCCTGACTGATAGAGTTATTCCAGGAAAACTTTTTAGATGTAGTTCAGTCCTGAGTAACTCATACATAGACCTTTATTGGACTGGTTTCTCTGGAGCAACAGGTTGAATTTATTAGATCCTTCCCCTTTTAGTGGCGTTGGCCTCCACTCCACTCCACTCTGTGAGCACAAAGGGCCCAGAAGCACTTACCCTGCACAGAAAAGAGTAGAGGATAGACATCCCACCTCGGGAGATTTGCAACCTGTGTGCACCACGGAATTGTGCAACATCTGTGCTAGGGTAAAAAGGGTTTTAGGAGAGTTCGAGAAGCATGAACACAGCTGTATCCTCAGCCATTTGGCTCCATTGGCCAAACCATACTCCATCCCACACTGCAGGGCCTCAGTGAGTGCAAAGGGACTGTGGGAGCAGCTACTTACCATGGTACAGGGAAGGATTCTGTCCCTCTCCTTCACAAAGAACCCCTGCACAAAGTCTGTTCCCTTGGATTTTGCCCAAAGAGGGAAGATTTGGCTTTTACTGTCTGATTAATTGGTAACGCAGTGGTGTTACTTTCTTCCTTGCAGTTACAATGTTAAAATCACAGTAGGAATATTGATACTCACACTCTGCCCAGCAGTCAATACTAATGTATCCCTAATGTAATCCACTAACCATATATGATCAGGTAGAAGAGGTTGAGGATCTTACCACTAAGAACTTGAGATGCCCGTTGATATAGGTTGTACACACGCTGCCCTGAGAAATAATCCAAAAGAGCACTGATTTACTTGTTATGTTTCCCAAACATCATTATGAGCAACCAGAGATTTTTAGTCAGAAGGACTTATTTTAGGTTAAGATAAACAACAGAACAAGAGTAAAAAGTCTCCATGAGAAAGAGCACAGTGTGTTTTTGCCCTGTAAGTGCCTCATCCAGAGCCCACTGAAGTGAATGGAATGACCCCCATTGACTTCAATGGACATTTGACTGGGCTCAGGAATGGCAGCTGTCTCTGTAGATAGCAGCTCCTAGAAATGTAAAGGTGCACTGTACAGGACCCGTAATGATGAAGTACACAGCTATGTATGCCGCAATTCTGACTCAGTTATGAAATCGTTATTCTTGGGACATAACAAAGTTCAGAGACAGAAATCAAAATCCTGGTATGGAGGGGAAGAAGCCTGCTAATTGATATGATTTTGAAATTTTACCAGGTGTTTTCAGGGAGGAGAAAAAATAGAGCATGTTAGAATCAGCACAAAACTATTTCCCTTATAATTTCAAGTCATACCTTGGCTGTAGAGACAAAGACATTCATTCATCATCTCAATTCGTTTTATATATAGTTTGCTTATTTTACCTTCACTCTTCCCAAGAGGATAAAAACATATTGAAAATGAGGTCTCCTAGCAAGAACAAAAGCAACTTGGAAAGGTACATTCTGCCAACACACATCCATTCATTTAAGTCCTGAAGGAACTGCATTATATTATTACAAATAATATGCAGGAACACAGAATGAAAAGAAAAAAATAGGAAGAGTAGTTGGCCTTTTGGAGAAGTAATTTTTTTTGTATTCCGAGACTGAAAACCACATTTCTTTAATCATAAGTTTTGTAAAATGTCTTCTTAAATTTCCTGCCCAATACATCATAGTGTGACTCATGGAACTAAGTTGCGTAGGTCACATCAGGCTGTTTTGTATAAGACAACATGATGTGATGTGCCACAGAATGTAGGATGTATTTCAGCATGAGCTTTCGTGAGCTACAGCTCACTCCTTCGGATGCATAGAATCGAACACACAGACATATCTCCTGTCTGTGTGTTCCATTCTATGCATCCGAAGAAGTGAGCTGTAGCTCACGAAAGCTCATGCTGAAATAAATTTGTTAGTCTCTAAGGTGCCACACGTACTCCTGTTCTTTTTGCGGATACAGACTAACACAGCTGAAACCTGTCAGAATGTAGGATGTTGCAGAATGATTCTCAGATTGGTTTAAAATGTAAGATACAACAAAGTGCTAGATAACTATCTCATGGTGTTACTGCTACGTATACCACAATAACTATTTTTCATTTATATGGTTTTTCATCTTGGAGGCTCTCATCAAGGTGCTTTACACATAAATACTCACTATCCGCTGAAATACACCCACCCTTGGTACAGTGGAACCCAGAAACCATTCTGTGTCCATAATATTGTGCAACAGGGTGTGTATTTTTCTTTCTATTTTAAAAAGAGAGTTAATGAAAAAATAATTACTCAAACTGAAACTGCAGGATGTCATCTAGGTTTTGATTACCTAAAGCAGAATTTGACCAGGACCAAAAGTCTTCTCAGAAGTCCTTTGAGATACTGTAATTATTATGACTGCTCAAGGTCTCAGTTTCATGGCATGTGTCACCAAAGGATCTCCAGTGCCACTTACAGCATTTGGCTCATTGGTTCAGTACTGACTCAAAGGGAGAGGCATCACCTACCAGATCACCAATGATGCACAGAAACTCAGACCTTAAATGTGTGATAAGAGTGGAACTGAAAATCAGAGTGGATCCTCTGCAGTGGTTCTTGTAGTGCTATGGCAGGTCACAGGATATGGCATGTCAGCAAGAGCCAGTGCTTGATCTTAAATCTAAAGAGGGCATCATCAAGAGTAGTACTTTAAAGCAGTAGCTTCTCTAGTGTATTACAACATACTAATACTTCGCTAATCTTCTTTAATTCCCAGTGTGGCCCTGCCAATACTGGAGTTCCCTTATCATGCAGGATTCTCTTGGGTACCTTGTTGCTTAGATTCTGCAACTTTATTTTAAATCATCCTTGGGAAAATGGGCAATTTGGTACTGCCTCCTATTGTCAGCTCATGTGTCAACTTGGTATATCTCTTCTAATGGAGGGATAGAGCATGTTCTCATCTGGCAATATCAGTTGGACAAACATTTCCACTGCACAGGAAGAAAAATATTGGCTTGCATGTTTTTCCATCTCTGCTAGGCAAATCTGGTCTATAAAATGGAGCCAGACTGTTTGGGTAGATACTCTATGGGTCTCATCCAAATGCACCCAACATAGTCACACCCGCTTCCCCTACTGTGTCCTGCAGTATGACATCACTAAGGAAATATACACATCTGTTATAGGACAAATAGTCCCACGTGAAGGTTTAAAATCTGCTTTTTGTGTAACCTCAATCACGGAGGCTTAAAATTCATTTTTCACAATGTGTGCAGAAAGTGAACACAAAAAGGGCATGAGTGCATCCAGTGTGAATTCAGGTTCAAGTTAAAGTATTTTCTTTCCCAGCATTTACTGAGCTCTTCCTACAGACTCAAAAGAAAAAAAATGTTAAAATGAGTTCATGCCTGGCAATTACAGGCCGGTAAACCTAACTTCAGCACCAGGCAAATTGGTTGAAACTATAGTAAAGAACAGACTTAACAGACACATAGATGAACACAGTATGTTGAGGACAAGCCAAACTCGGCTTTTGTAAAGGAAAATCATGCCTCACCACTCTATTAGAAGTCTTATCTGTCAACAAGCATGTGGACAAGGGGGACCCAGTGGATATAGTATACTTAGATTTTCAGAAAGCCTTTGACAAGGTCTCTCGCCAAAGGCTCTTAAGCAAAGTAAGCTGTCCTGGGATAAAAGCGAAAGTCCTCTCCTGGATCAGTAACTGGTTGAAAGATAGGAAACAAAGGGTAGGAATAAATAGTCAGTTTTCACAATGGAAAGAGGTAAAAAGTGGGGTTGCCCAAGGATCCGTACTGGGCCCTATGCTGTTCCACATCTTCATAAATGATCTGGAAAAGTGAAAAGTGAGGTAGCAAAGTTTGCAGACAATACAAAATTACTCAAAATCATTAAATCCAAAGCTGACTAAGAGAGTTACAAAGGCATCTGACTAAACTGGGTGACTGAACAACAAAATCAGGTCTGGCCTTAGGGAAAATGGCACCCTGGACAAACTTGTATTTTGGTGCCCCTGGCTCCCATAAGCATGGCCCCCCGTTGCCCCTGTCCTCCCTGGGGGGCTCCCATTTTCCCAGGTAGCTGCCAGCTCCCCTACCCCCCATGTCTTCTGGCCCCCTCAGGCTCCCTGGGCTGCCCCCGGACCTTGCTGCCTCCTCACAATGCTTAATTTGTATTGAAAAAGGTGCCAGGGCTCAGCCCCAGCAAGCCCAGGCACAAATTAAGCGCTGGCTGGGTGCCCAGCTCTGAAGGCAGCGCTGGCACCAGCAGCAACAAAGTAATAAGGGTGGCATGATATCTAGTGTATTGCCACCCGTACTCTAGAATAAAATAAGGGATGGAGAGAATCCAGACAAACAGAGGGGAGATAGACCCATCTTGCGCTAGTGCAGAGAAGCTGAGAGATGGTGTCACTGATAAAACTGAGCGTGAGTTCAGGCATCTAATCTGAGATGTATGTCTGAAATTATGGTAAAATACACAGTAACAATAATAATGAATAACCTATTCTCTCCAACCCCTCCTGAGCCCCCTTTTCCCCAATCTGTCTTGAGCCCCCTTCTTCCCTAACCCCTGCACTTTGCCACCTTCTGCCAAACCCCCTTCTGCGCCCTCTTCTCCCATAACCAGTGCACAGTCCTCCTCTTCTCCTAACCCCTGTACTGTGCCCCCTGCCCCTCTAACTCCTGCCCCCATCCTGTGCCCTTCACCCCTGCTCCCTCATCCTGTGCCCCTAACTCCTGCACTCCCCTCTTGTGCCATGTGAGGAAACTGACCTGGAAGCATGGGGCGGCTGGCATTGCTGTTTGCTACTCTCCTCAAATGCTGCTCCTCCATGCACGGCTAGGGGGCTGTGAGGGTGTGGAAGGGAGGAGCAACATCAGGGCTCCCTGCATCCAGGTCACTTTCCCCACCTGGGCTGCTTAAGGGGAGGGCAGGAGAGCAGCAGCTCCTGATGTTCACCTCACAGCACAGCCCAGGTGGGAAAGTGACCTGGATGCAGGGAGCCCTAGTATTGCTCTTCGCTCCCTCCTCACAGCCCCCTGGAGGGGAACATTGTGGGGGGCAAGCAGTATCTGTGCATCACCGCTTGCTCCCCCTCATGTTCCTCCCCTGGGAGGAAGCAGGGAGAAATCTGGGTGTCCTCCCCCCCCCAACATCACCTCTGAGTTTGCAGTGCTCCCCAGCTGGCCAACAGCATGCACCTCCACACTGCTGGCCAACAGCATGGCACCCTGGGTGGTGTCCCAGGTGGCCAACCCTTAAGGCCACCGCTGAACAAAATAGCAGATGAAATCAATGTTGATAGGTGCAAAGTAATGCACATTGGAAAACACAGATCCCAACTATATAGACAAAATGATGGGGTCTAAATTAGCTGTTACCAATCAAGAAAGATCTTGGAGTCATCGTGGATAATTCTCTGAAAACATGCATCCGACGAAGTGGGTATTCACCCACGAAAGCTCATGCTCCAATACGTCTGTTAGTCTATAAGGTGCCACAGGACTTTTTGCTGCTTTCTCTGAAAACATCTGCTCAGTGTGCAGCAGCAGTCACAAAAGCAAACAGAATGTTAGGAACCATTAGGAAAAGGGTAGATAATAAGATGGAAAATATCATAATGCCACTATATCAAGCCCTGGTATGACTACACCTTGAATACTGCATGCAGTTTTGGTTGCCCCATCTCAAAAGAGATATATTGGAATTGAAAAAGGGGAAGAGAAGGGCAGTTTCCGTATGAAGAGAGATTAAAAAGACTGGGATTGTTCATCTGAGAAAAGAGACAACTAAGGAGGGATACGATAGATGTTTATAAAATCATGAATGGCATGGAGAAAGTGAATAGGAAAGTGTTATTTACCCCTTAACATAACACAGGAACTAGGGTTCACCTAATGAAATTAATAAGCAGCAGGTTTAAAAACAAACATAAGGAAATACTCCTTCACACAATGCACAGACAACCTGTGGAACTCGTTGCCATAGGATGTTATGGGAGTTCAAAGAATGTACAAGGGGATTCAAAGAACAATTAGATAAGTTCATGAAGGATAGGTCCATCAATGGCTATTAGCTAAGATGGTCAGGGATGCAACCCCATGCTCAGGGTGTGCCTATACCTCCTACTGCCAGAAGCTGGGCTTGGACAACAGGAGATGGATCACTCAAAATTGCCCTGTTCTGTTCATGCCCTTGGAAGCACCTGGTATTGGCTACTGTCAGAGACAGGATACTGGGCTAGTGGGATCATTGGACTGACTCAGAATGGCCATTCTTTATGTTCTTATGGCTCATTGTTTTTCATAAACACTTTGATTTTTAATTTTTCCAATTTTATGTGGGATTTTTTTTTAACGGAATATTTCCTATCCATTTTCAAAATGGGTAATTTTAAAAAATGAAGTCTTTCTGTTTAAAAAACCAACAAAACCAAAACCAACCATGAGACTGAGTTTACCAATCAAAACAGGAAATCCAAGAAGCAGAGACAAAAATTACTGCTCAGAGAAACCAACAAGCAAAATATATTAATAAAAAATGTTAATGTTTTCATCAAAAATTTTCAAAAATCAGAACATTTTTTTAAAAAGTTGGATTTTTCTAAAAAAGTTATAAAGTTTTTTTTCTTCCCAAAAAGGCTATTTTTCAACAACAAGAAGTTTCAGTCGACCAATGTCAACCAGCTCCATTCAGAAGTGACAAGAAATGTTGCCTTTTAGTTGACCCCAGGCCTACCTAGCCAGGGTCACTGCACTATAAGGACTACTGCTTAGTCTGTGTATGATAATTAACATTTGCCCCTCAGTCTCCTCTCACTTACACCCATGTTACATTGGTGTAACTCTGGTGACTTTAAATGCAGTTACTCCTTAGACTACGGTAAAGTGAAAGGTGAATCATGTTCCTTGTCCAAAGCACTGTACTTGAACAGATTCATTTACATTTAAAACTTCACTCAGGATTTCCAAATATTCATTAACATAAAACTATATAGATATAGTAGATGTCAAATGAAGTGGTTAATAATCTTGTTTACATGGTACATAAAAGGGTTGAGAAAGATCAAAGAGATTGTCTCAAAATTCAAAGCAAAAGTTATTAGCACCTAGAAACCTCTTTTGGGCAATTAATAGTCCTTTGATATTGAAAGTCTTCATTGTTCTGCAGAATGCCAGGTTTTTAGAGTGTCAAAGCCAGACCAAAATTCCTTTGATTTCTTTGTGTGAATAAAATCTTTAATTTCATGACTCTTCTGTGAGAACAAGTGTAGTTAAATAGGACTGATTGCTCCTCTAGTGCAGTCATTGGACTTTGTTCCAAGGAATCCTGAAGACATTGTTTCTTCTCTTCCTGAACTGACATCAAACATCACTTTCGATGTCAACATCTGTAAATACAGAATCTGCAGCATTTAGAAGAAATAGTTCTTCAAAGTGCCATTTTCAGGGCCGCCCAGCGGGGGGAGGAGGGAGGAGCAAGTGGGGCAATTTGCCCCGGGCCCCGCAGGGGCTCCACAAGCCCTGACCCGGCAGCGGTCCAGGTCTTCGGC
Organism: Mauremys reevesii; assembly: GCF_016161935.1. Lineage (NCBI taxonomy): Eukaryota > Metazoa > Chordata > Testudines > Geoemydidae > Mauremys > Mauremys reevesii. Next base: position 227,581,696 of record NC_052624.1, on the reverse strand, counting down.
GGCATTTCGGCGGTGAGGGGCCCCTTCAGTGCTGCCAAAGATGCAGAGCGACTGAAGGGCCCCCCGCTGCCGAAATGCCGCTGAAGACCCGGACCACCGCCGGGTGAGTACAAGCGCCTCAGCTCCCCCGCTATTGCCCAGGTCCTCTGAATCCTCTGGGCGGTCCTGGCCATTTTGCTCCCCATCCTCAGTAGGGTTGACTTTTTGGTTAGCTATAGTTGTTCTGCAAGTGCATTCTAATGGCTGGCTATGCACAAAAGTACTGCTTTAACTATACTTGCTATATACAAGGTAGCTAAAGTGTCATAACTCCCCATAGTGTGCATGCAGATATTGCAGTATACAATGAGCACCTTTATACTGGTATGACTGCGCCCACACTAAGGGGTTATACTGGTATAACTCTTTCGGTTAAAAAAAAAATCACACCCCTAACCAAAATAGTTATACTAGTACAAAGTCTGTGTATAGACAGACCGAAGGGGCAAATCCTGATCCTTCTTCAGCAGCCAAGGAGTGCCCTGCCTACAGTGGAACTGGTGAAGTTTCAGTGAAAGGGGAGGACAGGGGAAGCATGTCTAGGGCTCTCTATATAACCTTGTGCAGTGGAGTTTGGGACACACAGGGCAGAGGTAGACCAGGGGAGGAGCAGGTGTGGGCCTGATGTGGAGCCACTGGCCATTGTCACCTGTGAAGTAGAGGCACAGCAGATTGGAGCAGAAGCCCTGACGGCAGAGGGCGCCTTCCCCTTCAATCCTGTAGAACCCCTGTCTCATTGGCAAGTTCAGCCAGTTGGGTTTCGTGGGAAGAGGTGGCTCCCAGTGAACACTGGAAGACTTGCTGAGTTCTTACCAATGGCAATAATATTTATTGTAGAACTTCAGTTGGGAAGGAGGACACCTTAAATACAGTTTCATTGAAGGGAATCTGCATTCTCTATTACTCAAACCATAATACAAAGGCATTTTATTCTTTGTTTCCTCAATGGAAAATGTTTATTGAGTTTTCCATAAATGCTGCAGGAAGAGAACAAAAGTCCTTTGCTGAATAGAGTTCATCATGAATATCCTGTAGCAAATCCAAAATATTTCACAAGTGCAGGGAACAGAGCAGCAATATGAAAAGTGTTATATCCACACACACAACCCTCCACCCCACAGCATCACTCCACAGTGTCAGTAACAGGGAGCAAGCTTAGGTTCATATAATGTGCCACAGACTGTCATCTTTAGGTTTCAAAGTTAACACCCTGTAATGGTGCGGGACTCACCCCTGTGGCACCTCCTGCTGGTCATTTTGTGAATTAGCTCTTTCAGCCTCTGGAGTGTTCTCTGCAGGCCAGTGTCTCGCTGCCGCTGACCCCCCATGTCCCTCCCAGACCCCAGTGCCCCTTTACCCAGGGGCTGCCCCCTGGCAACACCCCCACCAATCTCTATGAGTCTCCCCTCTCTGGGAAACCCCCAACCCTCTAATCCCCACCTTGCCTCAGTCTGGGCTACTGCCAGTCATCACCAAGCCCCCGCTCCCTGGGGCAGACTGCAGTGTAAAAGCCACTTATCATAGGCATGGGAGTTCGGACCTGCTGCCTTCCTCTGCCTCCCAGTACCTCTATGGGCCTTGGATCAGGCCCTGCAGCCTGGGGAGTTGCCAGCCTGGAGCTCCCCTGCTCCTCTGGCTCTCCCCAGCCCTGCTTCACTCCCAGTACCCTTGCTGCAGGCAGCCAGGCCCTGCTCTCTCCCAGCCTGGAGAGAGAGACATCCTAGGCCTCTGCCTCACAGCCTTTTTATACAGGCCAGCTGTGGCCTGATTGGGGTGTGGCCCAGCTGCAGCTGCTTTGCCAATCAGCCCAGCTTTTCCCCTGCCCCATCTCTCTGCCAGGGCTGTTTTAAGCCCTTCTGGGCAGGAGCAGGGAACCACCCCGCTACACACCCCATTAGTTGAACGGGGCAGTTTACACCTCTGAGTTATTGTTTCAGGTCCTCTGCAAACTCAGGAAGATGTCACTGCATCAGATACATTCAGTTCATCTTTTTTTGAGGTTGCCTTCACCATCATGAGGGTGAGAAACATAGGACTGTATTCTTAGCTGATGTAAATTGGTGCAGCACTATTGAAAAATTTATGTCAAAAATGAAATCAGACTCTGGAGCACAATTTTATGGCAAACTTCTGTGACTATCAGATAGCTGAATACAGAGTCCCTCCCTATACATGAAAGCATAACCGAATTTCATTAGACTAATAATACCGATGTTCAAATGCCAGAGCTGTGACATTGACCAAGGAATTAAAATCAGGGACCTCCAGAGCTGACTACATGAGGAGCTACAACTTGAATTAAAGAAATAAGCACTCTAGCCGAGAGCTGTAACAGACCAATATGCTCTGTGGATCAGACACTGAAGGGTATATGTAACATACACTGACTAGTAGGCTACACTGGAAAACAGAAAGGAGTTTGAGGAAAATAGAAAGGAGCATAAACTCTGGCAAGTGAAGTGTAAAAATATAATTAGGAAAGCCAGAAAAGAATCTGAAGAACAGCTAGCCAAAGACTCAAAAAGTAATAGGAATTTTTAAAATTATCAGATGCAGGAAGCCTGCTAAACAACCAGGGGGCCATATGGGATGACTGAGATGCTCAAGGAGCACTCAAGGGAGAGAAACTAAGTGAATTCTTTGCATCAGTCTTCATGGCTGAGGATGTGCGGGAGATTCCTCAACCTGAGCCATTCTTTTTAGGTGACAAATCTGAAGAACTGTCCCAGATTGAGGTGTCATTAGAGGAGGTTTTGGAATAAATTGGTAAATTAAACAGTAATAAGTCACCAGGGCCAGATGGTATTCATCCAAAAGTTCTGAAGGAACTCAGATGTGAAATTGCAGAACTACTAACTGTGGTATGAAACCTATCATTTAAATCAGCTTCTGTATCAGATGACAGGAGGATAGGTAATGTGATGCCAATTTTTAAAAAAGGCTCCAGAGAGACAATCCCGATAATTACAGGCCAGTAAGCCTGACTTCAGTACCAGGCAAATTGGTTGAAATTATAGCAAAGAACAGACCTAACAGACACGTAGATGGACACAATATGTTGAGGACGAGTCAACTTGGCTTTTGTAAAGATAAATCATGCCTCACCAATCTATTAGAATTCTTAGAGGGTGTCAACAAGCATGTGGACAAGGGTGATTCAGTCATTATAGTGTACTTGGACTTCCAGAAAGGCTTTGACAAGGTCCCTCACCAAAGGCTCTTAAGCAAAGTAAGCTGTCCTGGGGTAAGAGGGAAGGTATTCTCATGGATCAGTAACTGGTTAAAAGATAGGAAGTGGGGGGAAGGGGGAAGGTGAGGGTGGTGCAGGGGTGAGAAGAGAAAAAAAATAGTGGGTGCTCAGCACCCACCAAGAGCCCCACCAATCAGCTCCTCCCCCCGCCCAGTGCCCCCTGCCCACCGCAATCAGGTGTTCAGGGGTGTGCAGGAGGTGCTGAGGGGGAGGAGTGGGGGCAGGAAGAGGCTGGGGGAGGGAAGGAGCAGGGGTGGGAACAGACGGGTGGGGGAGGAGTTTGGGGAAGGGATGGAGTGGGGGCAGGGCCTGGGGCAGAGCAGAGAGTTGAGCACCACTTGGGAACTCGGTGCCTCTGTTATATTTTATAATCTTTTACCAGTTTTGTGGCCAAATCCTGTTCCCAGTTACACTAGTACAAATTTTGAGAAATAACTTTGAAGTCAATCGAGTTTCTTCAGATTTACATGGGTCTGATAGAGAGCAGAATTTGGCCTGAACATTAAAGGGCTGATTCACCGCTGCATTTTTTCAGTTTTACATCCGTGTATCTCCATTAAAGTCAATGGAGTTAAAACTGGAGTAATGGCCCTAAATTTCTCATAACTCTCTTGTATCATGGTAAGTGGCAATGGACAGTCTTTTCCTAAAGTGCAGTTATTTAAGTGCAAAATTAAAAAAAAATCATTTTTCATATTTATGGCAGGTCATAACTTACAGGGATGGCTCAGACATAATGGTCAAAGGTAGGACAGTCCCTTAGGAATTAGGGCCAAATTCTGTCCAGCAATACAGTCTTTTCTCTATGCTCTGTCTGGACAAAGGGATTGTAAAGCTGCCTTAATGGAATAGCTGAGGAATCTCACATAGTAATGGCTGACATAGTAATAATTTAGTTAGTAAATCAAGCGGCTATGGCTGAATAAATAGAGGATACCTGATCCTCTCATCTGGTGGGCTCTTCAGTGTAGTGGAGAAAGGCATAAGAAATAAGGCACAAAGGTTTTGGTTTTGTTAACAGTGAGAGTGATTAACCATTAGAACAAACTACCAAGGGAAGTAGTGGATTTTCCATCTCTTGAAATCTTTGACTCAAGACTGGAAGATATGCTTTAGCCAAACACAAGTTACTGGGCTCAATAAAGAGGTAAATGGGTAAAACTGAATGGCCTGTGATATACAGGAGTTTAGACTAAATGATCTAATGGTCCCTTCCTGCCCTTAAACTCTATGAAAGTTACATCATTTTATGTGAGTGACCTCAACAGCAGAGAACCATGGCCAGGAAGTAGGGCCAATGGGTAAAGTGATACCATTTTTACTGTCTCTTTTCTGATAACCACACTTCAAGCTATATGTTTTTATTAAACCAGTTTGTTGGCCTTCAGTTTCCCCCTCCTAATTCATGTTTTGTAACAGAGGGATAAAAGAAATCATATGCTCATTCATAACTTTTCAAGACTCAAATGCAGTAGTTAATTCAAATTTTGTTTGTGTTTAAAAATAATGTATTGAAGTACTGAATTTTTGGGTGACTCATCTAATTCTTTGAGTAGGTGTATTGTATGCCTTCAAGATATCATGTAGTATAAATATACTTTTATCTCAGCCATCTAATTCTTTTAATCTTCAAAGATATAACAACTCAAACAATCAGTGCAGCTGACTGCTGATGTAAGCTCACTGGTCCTGGACCTGCTTAAGAAAGACACTCATATGCACCAGACTCTCTGTTCCATGTGGCTTAACACCACTTCTGCTCTCCCGTAGCTGCTGGGAGCCAATGTGGCCTGTGGCATAACTTAGAGCAGTCTCAGTGCTGCTCTAAGGTCTTCTAGGTTCTAGTTGCCTACTAAGGACTGTTATCCCAGCAGAGATCATTAGAGAGAGCACACTCCATCCATGCACTCTTCTATGCCTGGCACATCTCCTATGCTTCCCTGTACCAACTTGGCGTGACTGTAGCCCTGTATATTTAATGATATCAACTCACTATCTTATAAGAAGTCCCTGGGGGCAGGCACACATTCCAGTGCACCTGTTGCAGCCTTTGGGCCCATTCAAGCTGGGAGATGAAGTCACAGGGAAAATGACTAAGGGCAACCATATGACCTACAGGAAGCAAAATGTAGGGCTACCTGACTTTTAGGGAGGAGCAGCAGACAGGAGAGACCCAAGGACTTGGGAAGGGGTTGTTCATGGTAGCTAGGAAGGACTAATTGTGAGGAATGAGGATGGATGTGTCCTCTCAACTTTCAGCTTGTGGACAGTGGGAAAGTCTCTGTTGCTAAGCATTTGTATTACTTTGAGCCTCGTGTACCGTCTGCTTCTTTATAAAACCCGCCCTGAGGAAAGGGGTGTAGAACTTGACTCAAGCGTTTGGGCTTTACTTGAGCTGCCCTGGCGAGTGAATCTGTCTTCTGGCATACCCACCCATATACCTGTTTGGTAAAGAGAACATACTGTTTAAATTCCCAGAACAGGCTCTGCAGAAGGAACAGCTTCCCGCTCCCAGTTTGGGTATCATTAACATAACTTCTAAGTACCTTCTTCTGGTTTGTTGTGTGCAAAGTCCTGCTAGGCATAACTCTCACTGAGAGTCAATGGAGGTTTTGCCCGCATCAGATTTGCAGGATGGGGCCCTTTATAACCACATGGGATAGATCTGATATAAACATCAACTATCCCAGTTTCAGAAAATAAATTGAGGTGAGTGCGTGATAGAGCTAAATCATTTGTGCACAGATAAATGTATCAAGTCCAACATGTAGCGGTTAGCCCATTTACACTTGCTTAATTCATGAAATTAAAAAAAAAGTAACTGTTTGATTGGCCTTGTAATCTAGGGACCACAGACTGCCCTTGTTAATAGGACACCTGCTGGTTGGATAATAGAGTGAATTGCTAATTTACCTGTATTTCACTATGCATTAATTTTTCATCTGAACTCTAAAAATGATCTATTTTCCTTCCCAAAAGTGGGAAACAAAAGAAAGTATGTCTAATAAGAATGTTTTGTGACTTTGGGTGGAAAGGGGCAAGTTAAGTTTAGAATTGTATACCGTTGAACAAGATGCGTTATGAATAGTTCAAGAAGATTGCTTCTATTTTCTTCTGTATATAAATAGGTTCAGGGAAAGAATTCAACCAGAGTTTTAGTTTTTTATGAAAATAGATTGATGCACATATTGACTGAGTGAGGAGTTTCTATTTGTTAGTGTCTTTCCTGGATTCTGGGTTTGGCTACAATATATATTTTAAACAGCACAAACAGTGGTGGCTGGATTGGGTGCACAGGGAGCAGTTCTCAGTTTGAAGCCTGTAGAATAGATGGAGAACTCACTGCTTCGTGCACAGATGTGCCTGCCCCTACACTCCCCAATTTACATATTGGGGCTACTTATCCCCCACCCTCCAGTGCTTGTTTCTGGCATAGGGATGGGGTCTTCTCCCTGCAGATGAGGCTGGGTAGGCAGTGCTGCCTTTGCTGCATTTTCTGAACCCTGGGGGTGCCCAGCTGTCTTAGTGCTGAGTCTACTGTATAAGCTCCCTGCCTGCTCTCTGTATTCCTCCTAAGTTTTAATTTAGCATGCTGTGCATGACCTGAGCTGTTGCTTAGTGCATAATGAAATGCAGTCAGGTCAAACAGCAGAAAGGGCAGGAGACCAATTCTCACTCTCAGCCTTCTTCAGGGATCGGGTACTGGCAGATCCAAGCACTGTAGGGTCCCTTGGCCCTCTACAAGGCCTGGTCCTGGATCAGTTCTATGACTAATCTCTCATTAAAGACATGCACCTCTCAGACATCAGCTCTGATATCTTTAACTTTCATATAATAATACTAGTAGCTGAAAGCCCTTGCTATGGTTTTGGTGTGGCAAACTGATCGATGTAATCCACCATCTATGCAGTCTTCCTAATACAACCAATGAAATTGTTGCACACAAATTAGCTGTAGAGTAAGGGTGGTGGTTGGTTGATTTACTTGGGATATCACAATGGTCTAGGACTCTAGACATGGCATAGACACGTGCCTTGCTGTTGCATGGGTGTAATTCATAAAATCAAAATGGCGGAGAACTTAAAAAATAGGTTATAACGGTGGTGATTGAACCTGGTGATTATTCTAACCAAAAAGAGCTTTCAACCATGCTTGTAGCTGTTTCCATCACTTCACACTCATTAAATTGACATTCTAAGCGTCAGAGTGACACAGAGTGACAATCCTGGAATTGTCTGATATTAGATGGATGGAATCTTGGCTATGTTCCCTGCAGGGGCGGCTCCACGCCCCAGCACGCCAAGCGCGTGCTTGGGACGACATGCCGCGGGAGGGCGCTCTGCCGGTAGCCAGGAGGGTGACAGGCAGGCAGCCTTTGGCGGCGTGCCTGCAGAGGGTCCGCTGGGCCCGTGGCTTTGGTGGAGCCGCGGGACCAGCGGACCCTCCTCAGGCATGCCTGCGGGAGGTCCACCGAAGCCGCGGGACCGGCGACCGGCAGAGCGCCCCCCGTGGCATGCCGCCATGCTTGGGGTGGCGAAATGTCTAGAGCCGCCCCAGGTTCCCTGGGAATCAGGTAAACTAGTGGCATCCTTGGAGGTGTATCCTCGTAGGAGTGAGATTATCTCCCACATGGAGTTAATAGCAATTAGAGGAATAGTCTTGTGTCTCAAAACTGCTCTGGTTCGGACTGGGGGAATATATTGTAACTTCTTTCAGATTAGACATCAGCCCACCATTTTGTGTTGACCAGCATTAGCCCTTTGTGAGATTCGTAGATTTCTTTGCTCAGTAGTTTACATGTGGCCTGTTTAAATCTGAAGTTAAATGAATCCACTTAGGCCTGCATAAAGTGTAAATCTGTAGGTGTTTGTGTATATAAGAATGGCCATACTGGATCAGACCAAAGGTTCATCTAGCCCAGTATCCTGACTTCCAACAGTGGCCAATGACAGGTGCTCCAGAAGGAATGAACAGAACAGGTAATCATCAAGTGATCCATCCATAGGCACCGACTTCCCCTCAGCCCAGTGGGTGCTCGACCCTCCCCCTACCCCCGCCCCCTGGACCTGCCTCTTCCTGTCCTAGAACACCCACGGAGTTGGTGAAATATAACTATATCCGACTGCTAGAGTCAAAGATCCCAATGTCATTTGCACTAAGTCCCATTTGTGCTGCTCTAACAGTGTAAAAGAACCTTAAAGTGAGAGTCATTTACATTTTATTAAATTACTTTTGAACCCACTTTAAAGCACCTTTACACTGCCAGAGTAGCATGAAGAGACTCTAGGATAAATGAGAACCAGGTCCGAAGTGTCCAAGTGCACTCATAAGAACATAAGAATGGCCGTACCGGGTCAGACCAAAGGTCCATCTAGCCCAGTATCTGTCTACCGACAGTGGCCAATGCCAGGTGCCCCAGAGGGAGTGAACCTAACAGGCAACGATCAAGTGATCTCTCTCCTGCCATCCATCTCCATCCTCTGATGAACAGAGGCTAGGGACACCATTCTTACCCATCCTGGCTAATAGCCATTTATGGACTTAGCCACCATGAATTTATCCAGTCCCCTTTTAAACATTGGTATAGTCCTAGCCTTCACAACCTCCTCAGGTAAGGAGTTCCACAAGTTGACTGTGCGCTGTGTGAAGAAGAACTTCCTTTTATTTGTTTTAAACCTGCTGCCTATTAATTTCATTTGGTGACCCCTAGTTCTTGTATTATGGGAATAAGTAAATAACTTTTCCTTATCCACTTCCTCAACATCACTCATGATTTTATATACCTCTATCATATCCCCCCTTAGTCTTCTCTTTTCCAAGCTGAAGAGTCCTAGCCTCTTTAATCTTTCCTCATAAACCCTCTCTAAACCCCTAATCATTTTAGTTGCCCTTTTCTGAACCTTTTCTAGTGCTAGAATATCTTTTCTGAGGTGAGGAGACCACATCTGTACACAGTATTCAAGATGTGGGCGTACCATGGATTTATATAAGGGCAATAATATATTCTCAGTCTTATTCTCTATCCCCTTTTTAATTATTCCTAACATCCTGTTTGCTTTTTTGACCGCCTCTGCACACTGTGTGGACATCTTCAGAGAACTATCCACAATGACTCCAAGATCTTTTTCCTGACTCGTTGTAGCTAAATTAGCCCCCATCATGTTGTATGTATAGTTGGGGTTATTTTTTCCAACGTGCATTACTTTACATTTATCCACATTAAATTTCATTTGCCATTTTGTTGCCCAAACACTTAGTTTTGTGAGATCTTTTTGAAGTTCTTCACAATCTGCTTTGGTCTTAACTATCTTGAGTAGTTTAGTATCATCTGCAAACTTAGCCACCTCACTGTTTACCCCTTTCTCCAGATCATTTATGAATAAATTGAATAGGATTGGTCCGAGGACTGACCCTTGGGGAACACCACTAGTTACCCCTCTCCATTCTGAGAATTTACCATTAATTCCTACCCTTTGTTCCCTGTCCTTTAACCAGTTCTCAATCCATGAAAGGACCTTCTCTTTTATCCCATGACAGCTTAGTTTACGTAAGAGCCTTTGGTGAGGGACCTTGTCAAAGGCTTTCTGGAAATCTAAGTACACTATGTCCACTGGATCCCCCTTGTCCACATGTTTGCTGACCCCTTCAAAGAACTCTAATAGATTAGTAAGACACGATTTCCCTTTACAGAAACCATGTTGACTATTGCTCAAGAGTTTATGTTTTTCTATGTGTCTGACAATTTTATTCTTTACTATTGTTTCAACTAATTTGCCCGGTACCGACGTTAGACTTACCAGTCTGTAATTGCCGGGATCACCCCTAGAGCCCTTTTTAAATATTGGCGTTACATTAGCTAACTTCCAGTCACTGGGTACCGAAGCCGATTTAAAGGACAGGTTACAAACCTTAGTTAATAGTTAGATACTCAACCCAGTGTCTAAAACAGTATGTCAAAAATCTTTATGTCCAAGCTTTGGGGCATGGAATTTTGAGTAGCCCATATTTTCTGTGCTGAAAACTTGGGGACACAAATTTGAAGGGCTTTAATCACCTAGTTCACTTTGGAACACTATAACTAAATAATAAACGTCACTATTGAAAATGTACTGGTCTGGGCCTGATCTAGAAGGAAAAAAACAAACACAAAAACAACAAATCCAGCTCTGGGAGTACACTGCAAGGTAAAGACACAAATGAGCTCATGTGCTGTAATGATCCAACAGATTATCCCCTTGGGGAGGTAAATATCAATAACTGGTATAGTGTGTTCTTCCAGACTGGGCTCAGGAAGAAACTTGTCAGCCACAGAACTCAGCACCTCAAGGCCACAACTCAATTACATTTCTTCCACCCACTGATTTACATTTAGTCAGCTAGGAAAGAATAAAATTAGTTAAGATGCCAGGAAATGTTCTGATCCCGAGTGTCAAAGCAAGAAAGAAATGAGGAAAGTCTAATTAGACATTCCATATCTTTGGGAACGGAACAATTCTCCATGATCAAAGGTAGTGTCTGTGGCTGCAGACTTCCTTGAGCCAAAAGCCATAGGGCCTTACATTCCCCATTCATGCAAGGGCTAGAAATGTGTGCAAAGGTCAGTGAAACAGAGGCATAGTAAATTGCTACATAGCATATTATGCCATCTATGGGCAGACCACAATATGCTGTGCCTGCAACTAAGGGGGTTGGGAAATTGTAATACTTGTGTATAGAAATTACAGGATTTATTGAGACACTTCAAGTAACAACTCCAGCACCACAGGCAGGACTTAACGCCCCCCCTCCCCTCAATGCTGTCTATCAGATACAACAATTTAATAATCTACTGCATAACAATGTTACTCTAAGATACAGCACCATCTATTGTTGGAGGTGATGTTTGTGACAGACTGACAATATCCTGTAATATCCTGAATGAACTTTATTGAATTAAGTTACACCTTATTGAATTAGGGGCTAATACCTTTGGGATATATTGTATTAGAAATGCAAATATTTACTTACTATTGTGAAATTGTATGGAACGTCTTTAGCAAGAAGACAAGATTAATGAAATCTCTAGAAGGAATGGGGATGTTCAAAAGTCTTTTGGAACAATATATGTGAAGTGGATTTCCTAGGAAGGAGAGGGGAAATGTAAATCCCTCCTCCAAAGCCAAGATACATCCTGGGGAGAGAGTCCCATTGTATACTAATTACTTGCTTCTGGAAACTCCAGATCAAAGATGCCTGATCTGTATAAAAGGGTGGACTAAACTTGTCATGATTGTGACTGTTCTGAGCTGAAGCTGTGATGAACTTGTAACCCAAAGAAACCTTAGGGCGGGGTGCTGAAAGACTGCTTTTTGCCAGAACTTCTGTTACAGTTGGGAGCTCTGGTGAGCTTATTAACATGCATGAAAGTTCTTTTATTGTTTTTAATATTCCATGAATATATTTTCTCTGTAATGCTTTTACCTTAAGAATACAGTAGGCTGGCTGGAAAGAACTGCCTGGTAACTTATCTCTGTAGCAATTACACTGTTATCCAAAGAGAAAGCAAGCTGAAAACTTTCTTGAGGCCCTGAGTGTCTGCAATAAAGATTATGCATATTCATCATTGTCTAATGGTCACATGGATTTGGATAGCCATTGACATATTTATATCGGTACCACTGAAGTCTTTATGATCTAGGGCAACAATAACTTGTAATGTATTTTCTATATGTATGTTCCCATTGTAGCTTGGTTTGTGTTTCTGGCGCATCATACTAATTCTTTGGCTTTTCCCTGACCCATCTAACATTTCCATGGACTATACCTCACTTGTTCCACTGATTGTCAGCATGGTCACATTTTCCTGTTCTGATTCATTATGGCATCGTACCAAAGTAGGGGGGTTTAATGAATGCTTAGGCTTTTGAGAATGGACTGGATTAGCATCACACCATTAAATTATACTTCACTCCACTGCTCATAAGCCACAGAAGCATAGGGCCCACGTAGCCTAATTTCTGACAGAACAGTTCCTACTATTGTAAGAACTATCAAAATATATGGTTGACCATGCGTAGTAAGACATGAAGGATTTCTGATTAGACAGGGAACTCTTATGGGTAGAGATTATACTAATCAGAATGTTATCCCAAGACCCTGAGGCTGGTTCTCCTGTTCCCCCGGCACTAATGTCAATTAAGAGTAATCCCCTGAAGAAGTCAGTGAAGTCACCTTGGTGTAAAACGAGTGAGGGTGAAAGGAGAATGAGGCCTAAAGAAGTCACACTTGTGCAAAATTGGTACGAGATCAGATTCAGGCCCAATGGACCTAATTCGCCTCTCACTTTAGCCTGGTCTACACAGAAAAATTAAAGCGGCCTGGCTATGTTGCTCAGGGGTGTGAAAAATGTACAGTCCTGAGGGATGTAGCTAGGTCAACCTAACCCCCAGAATCGATGGAAGATGCTAGCATCGACCTAGACATCGCATCTTGGAGAGGTGGATTAACTACAAAGCAATGGAAAAACCAGTTATGTCACTGTAGGAAGTGTCTACTCTATGGCGCTATAGCCACACAGCTATTGAGCCAAGCTGTGCCCCTGTAGCATCTGTAATGTAGACCCGCCCTTACACTAGCTTTGATTACAGTCCTGTCACTTATGCTTATTATTGATTTCTACTGAGCTACGCCTGATTTACACCAATGTAAAGAAGAGCAGAGTCTGGCCCTATGAGTTTACAAGGTCTATGCCTCCTTCAGAAAAGATATATATGTACACAGTACTCTGCCCTTCCAGCATTGATTATTATTACAATACATGCATGAACAGGAAAGCATTATGCATGTGCATTTCCCAGTGGCTAGTTTAAGGACTAAAGGGAGAATTAACATTAGCATTCCTTAAAGAACTGATTGAGATTCTAAAAACAGATTGGAAACTTAATAGTAAGAAATGCACAGCTTGAAAGTCTTTACTTTTTGGCATGAAAGCGTGGACCAGATTGACACAATCTGTGACGTAGTTTTTAATTAAGTATTTGTAATGAGACATTTAAAGCAGCTCAAGAGGCCTTTCTATCCCTTTGGGAAAAGAACCCAGGGAGCACATTTTTGAAATACATTCAACAGTGAATGCATAAACTGATCTTGACATGAATTTAGAGTAGGATTCAATTGTAAGTAGGTGCTTTGGAAAGAAGATGCTTTTACCAAAAAATAAATGAACTAAAATAGTTATAAGAAACTCTTGGGGAAATTAACAAGAAGAGCGAGGGGTTGTTTGCTTATTGAACAGCACATTAACCCTTACTCTGAAAGAAGTTGGTGTTCTGAATCTGGGGTTGGGAGCCAGGAACTCCTGAGTTCTGTCATTGATTCAAGACTTTGTCTAGCTCAAGTAAAGAGGTATATTTGTAAAATGTGTTAGCTTACACATTTTAATTAACTTATTTTAAATCCCTACTCTAGACAGGACAAATTGTAATTAACCATGTTTGTTGCATCTAAACATATATTATCTGGTCACGGACAATATTAGGCTCCCCACTAAGGTTCACCTTGAAGAGTTAACATGTTTTAAAACTACAATTTGCCTTAGCCACACTAGGATTTTCACACATGTTAAATGTATACCTTTCTCCTTCATGGACACAAGGTCTATAAGTGGACTTGGGTGAAGGGCACAGATCAGCATTCACGTTGTGCTCCCGTCAGTATCTGGCCCAGGCTGGGGAAGCTCATGCTCTAACCAGTGGACCAAATGCAGTGATGAATTCTGGTCATGTGCCACCTGTGTCACATTGCACATATGCTAAGTAGAAAAAGTAGACTTGGGGGGAGGGATAGCTCAGTGGTTTGAGCATTAGCTTGCTAAACCTAGAGTTGTGAGTTCAATCCTTGAGGAGGCCACTTAGGGATCTAGGGCAAAAATTGGTCCTGCTAATAAAGGCAGGGGGCTGGACTCCTTGACCTTTCAAGGTCCCTTCCAGTTCTAGGAGATTGGTATATCTCCAATTATTACCTTTATTTCTATAGCTCCATTTTCCAATCTATAAAATAAATTTGCTTGTTTACCTCACAGGGGTTTTATGAATGAAGCAGCTAGCTAATCAGTTTGTGTTGTACTTTGAAAATGTTCTAAGTAATACCTCTTGATTATAACATAAGGTAATAAAGTTAAAATTTGGATGTAATGAAAATTATTTCTCTTAAGTAAATACCGAGGACCTGTTTCTGACCTGATTTACACCGAAGGTATGTCTACACTACAGTGGCACAGCTGTGCTGCTGTAATGCTATAGTGTAGACACCTCTTACATCAATAGAAGGGGTTTTTCCATCCATGTAGAATGTACTGGTAGTTAATCCATCTCTCCAAGAAGCAGTAGTTAAGTCAATGGAAGAATTCTCCTAGCAATCTAGCCATGTATACACTGGGGGTTAAGTCGATCTAACTATGGCACTCAGGGCGCAAAGTTTTTCACAGCCCTGAGCAATGTGGCTAGGTCCATCTAATTTTTAAGTGTCAACGGGGCTTCAATAACTAAAAAGTAACTCCACTGACATCAGTAGAGTTACACTGGTGTAAACGAAGGCAGAATAAGGCCTGAAAAGACCAAGTAAGTCTTTAAAGTGCGTGAATGGTCTGAGAAGTGACTGGTATAAAAGGTACCATCTTGCTCAACACACAAATACACAAGGGAAATCCTTGTCCTTGGGTCAATTTTTTCCTTGACTTCATTGAGGTTGTATGGGTATCAATCAAGAAAGAATCTGTACCTCTGCCTCTAAGATTAGAATTGGGATCTCTGAGCCAGATTGTCAAGCCATGTACATTGCATTAGGCAGTTCCATTGAATCCGATGGAGCTATGCTGCTTTACATCAGCTGAGGAACTGGCCTCATGTTTTCAAGTGTAATAAAGCCAAGTGTTTGCATGAATTTGCTAACAAATCAAGGTAATTGGGTTCTTTAGTCAGGAATGAGATGACAGCTTTTACTGTACTTCAAATCAGTCCCAATTACTGTAAATACAATCATGCTGAAAACATTAATTAGAAGAATCTGAACCATTAGAGATGTAGAGTCCCCTGCGAATGATTAAATACATGCCAAAAAAAAATGATGGCTGATTAGAAGCACTCTCTGGTGATATCCATCTGTGAGCTCCAAGAGACACCAAACAAACATGGTACAAAGAAAGCAGAGATCATAACACAGGAAGACTTATATGGGGCCACGTTTACATCCTCCCTATATACTGACCAGTGGGTTACATTGGGGTGGAGAATAAACTGCAACCCACAGAAGGACTTAGGAGTGGACATACCACCTCTGCAATCCCAGGAACTAAAGGATCACTCCTGGCTGCCCCCTTGGGTGGCTTTGGGCTAGAATAGACTAGATTGTATGGTCCTGTTTTAACTCAAGTTAATTGGTTGTAAGTGTTAGTCCAAAACACTCCACAAATATTTCATCCACGATGCAAACTTTTGTAGTTTGCCCTATCCCAAGCCTTGGACAAACCCTAAGTGGCTGCAGGTGAAGAACTGTCTAACTGAACACTGGCATGGCAGTAAATCGACCCCGCACTAGTGTGCTGTGCACTAAGTATCCTTGTGGATGCTGCTTCCGTGCACTAATAGTTCCCTAGTGCACTTTAGTCTAGTCCAAATTATTGAAGCACACTAGGGGGCTTTTAATGTGTGGCAGGAGGGTCCACCCAGAAACTTAGTGCACAGCAGGCTAGTGTGGGGTAGATTTACAAACCAAGCTTGCGTGAATTAAGTGTTCATTTAGACAATCCCCAGTTCCTCAGTTTTTACAGAGGCAAAGCTCCATTGAAGCCAATGAGATTTCACCTGAGTAAGCTAAAAACTGGGCAAAGCTCTCACAGTGTGGTCCAGTACCAGAGCAGTTTTAGAAATTAGGCCTCAGGCCACTGAAATACATGGTTTTAAGAAAAAAGATTCCTTATAAGTGTGTGATTTGATTTTCCTTGTATGTTTTGTGGCAGAGGGATGGGCCCTAAGTGATCAAAAGACTCTGCTGCAAGATGGCTGTTCAGTGCTGATATGAAATGTGTTGTGGCTTTATTTCAGTCTTTACTGGACATGATGAACTGTGCTAAAGAATCTTACCGTTATAAGACTCCCATGTATTTTGCTAGATGAATGATTGCAAATGAAATGTTTTACTACTGTGGCAAGGCATCTCCTCTGTCTCCCCGCACTTTGCACTTTCCCCTCTGGCAGTGGCGGGGTCTGGGGTAAATCATCCCCACGCTGAGGAGCATTTGTCTTCCCTCCTCCGTATTCTCTGATCAGTATTTTCAAGGTAGGCCTCTGGGCAGGCCCAAGGAGTGCTCCTCCAGCAAACAAAAAGAAACCAATTTACAAACACAAAAAGAGGGGGATACCTTTCCCTGCCCCCTTGCTGGAGTGGTGTTGTCCTGCTGTTGGCCTCACGGTGTCAGTCCTACCCCAAAGCGGGCACTCAGTTTTGGTTGCTTCCCCCTGTAGGGAGAAGAGCTGCCTCTGACCCTGGAGAAACCTGTCTCCCCACTGCTACTAGCTCTGCAGAAGCTTGTATCTCCTCTCCCTCTTTCACCATAGGATGGGCTTTTAAAGGTCTCAGGCAGCCCTTAATGGGACTCAGGTATCCCTAATTGACCTGAGGTAACCCCTCAGCTTATAAGAGAAAGGGCCTTTATCATTCTAGAGTTAATGCGCCCATCCACTTTCCAGAACCCAATGGGACCACTCTCTTGCAGCCGTGCAGCCTTAATATGTCACACTATAGAGAAAAATATGACACAATACAGAATATTTCTTAGTTTAAACTCAGTAATACCCTAGCATTTTGTCTGCTTATTACAATAAAACCTGCTATTGTATATGAGAAAGTAAAAACAGGCTCATTCATCAGTCGCTTGTGAACATTTCATTTGGAGTGCATTATTACCTGATTGTTCAAGAGCTCTTCCGACAATTCCCTGACCATTAATCATGATGTTATGCCCTATTATCTTGCTCTCAGTTCTTGAGGAAAAGTCTTTAGAGGGTTGTTTTTGTAGAATAAATGAAGCTGGTGATGGAGACTTCACACACAAAGGCGATCTTTCCTTCCAGGTTCTTCTTTAAAACCATTAGCAGATAGCTGGTACAGGTAACTAGTAACCTAAGAATCCTCTGGCACCTTTATAGACTAACAGATGTTTTGCAGCATGAGCTTTCGTGGGTGAATACCCACTTCTTCGGATGCAGCAGTGGTCCAGGCAGGCAGCAATATAGAATATAAGCAAGCAGCAAGAGAGAGCTTGCTTTGCTAGCTGCTTTCTTGCCCTTGCAAATTTCCACTGAATCACTTCAACTGCTATTATCAGAAGAAGTATTCATCCACAGCATCTATCAAACATCTGTTAGTAAAGAAGATACCTCTACAGAGTGATAGAACTAGTAACCTAAAGTTCTCAGCTGATGGTTGTTCATCTTTCTTTGTAAGCAGAGGGTGTGGTCTCTGCCCAGTTTGCTTTCAATAAATCCATCACAAGGCCACTCCCAATGCTTGCCTTGTTTGCTCTCTCAGCAGAGAAATAGCTTCCCTGCTCATGGTTGCTAGCGTTCCCTTACACTTCCATTGGAAGTGGAGCCGTCTTCTGGGTGGCAGCTACAGGATTGGAAGCAGCTCTAAGTAGCTAGATTGCCCATTTCCAATGGACTCCACAGGAGCAGGGCTAAGGCAGATTCCTCTGACAATAACCCTACTATTGTTTACCCTGTAGTGCTATTTCCACCTTCTTCCCAAAGACTCTAGCCAATCAGAAACAAGGAGTAAGCAAAGCAATTCCTTTACTTCCATTCTGGCCTACAGTTAACTGGTGTTCAGCATCTAGTACATTTAGAAATGTAGCTGGCACAGCAGCTAATAAAAATAGCCCCATAGCCAAAAGTCTGGTAGCAATGGAGGTCTGGTTCTAAGCATGATATGATTCAGGCATTTTTTGGAGTGTGTTGCTCTAGTGTTCAATTTAGGAACAATGCAGCAAGATTAACTCATGAATATTTGTGTATTATGTAGCTGTTTTGATTATACAGTTAGGAGAGGCAAGTGGTTCTGCCTGCAGCTGAGTAAAGTGTTTCAAAAATGCTCGAAGGTGTGCTCTAGCGAGAAGAATATGTTCCTGCTGTAATAAAACATTTGATTGGTTACTTTTCAGAACACAATACGGATTACACACTTCCTTACAACATGGGGTTTAGGTAAAATAGCCACACTACTTAGTTTAAAGATAGAAAGAAGCGTCCCAACCTATAATAATTAAAAAAACAGCCCTTGTATAATTTAGCATAGCCCTGTTTTGCATCATCTTCCCCCAGCTGAAAACAAATGGAGAAAATATGGCCAAGATACAGACCCTCAGAATTCTGTGCTCCCTTGCCCCATTTGTAGATTTAGGATGATTCAAGCTAAACAAATCACGCACAGCCAGCCCCTGTTCATGAAGAGGTAAGGGTTTCCTCAGCAAGAGTTATGAAGGGTTTTTTTAAACACTCTCACACTTAAAACTGGCACTGCAAGTATTTGAACTTGAAGTCTGAGCTTGATGGGGTAGCTTTGACTGGTCTTAAGCCTCTGCTGTGATTAGATAAGCAGGGGGGTCACTTTCTACAAGGGCTGAGAGAATTAGGTCTTCCCAAAAAAAGCCAACAGCCACAAAGACATTTTCCTAAAAGAACCAGGTTCCTGATAAATTCTACAACTTGCCCTTCAATCTAAGTCCAATTTTCTCATCATCTCACACAGCACAAGTCAGAGCATTTATTGGAAAGGGCATGCACGGGAAGAGCCCAGCTGCCTCGTTTTTAACTTTTGGTGTGGCCACTCTGCCTCACTACAAGGCCCAATCCTGCAAATGTCTATGCACAAGTAGCTTTACCATGTACAAAAGCCGCCCAGTTCAGTGTAACTAGCTATATATATCCAAGTGTCTTAAGTGTCAGCAGATATCTATTTCCAGGTTAAATCCATAAGGCACACGTTTGTAGACCTATGACTGTAAGCTGTTGGTCGGGGCTCAACTCTCCGGCTGGCGGGAGGGGAGCCACACCGACTCGCTTCTTGTCCCCTCTAACTGGTGGGACGGCAAGACTTCAGGGTTAGCACCGCCTCCCGTTCTCAGGCCCTCTGGATCAGGGGGCGGGGCTGAATAACAATAGTTCGAGGCAAGCCCAGGCCCTCTGGGGCAGGGGGCTGGGTGACAGCAGTCAGCCTCAACAGGTCCAGGCCCTCTGGAACAGGGGGGGCTGGATAACCACAGTTCAATAGGAGCCCAGGCCCTCTGGAGCAGGGGGCTGGGTGACAGCAATCAGTCTCAATTAGAAGGTTCACAGGTTCAGACCCTCAGGCAGGGGCTGAACACAAGGCACCCAGTCAGTTAGTGGAAGCCCAGGCCCACAGTCAGGGCGGGGCAACAGCAGTTCCAGTCTATGAGCCCAAGCCCTAGCTCAGGGCGGGCAGCAACCAACACAGCCCTCAGACCGGGCTGAGCAGCAGTTCGAGTCTATAAGCCCCGGCCCTAGTCCAGGGCGGGGCAGCAACAAGAGGCAAGGCTCGGACCCTTAGGCAGGGCTGAGCAGCAGTTCAGCTTATAGGCCCAGGCCCTAGTTCGGGGCGGGCAGCAACACACAGAGGGCTCAGACCCTTAGGCAGGGCTGAGCAGCAGTTCAGTTTATAGGCCCAGGCCCTCTGGAGCAGGGGGCTGGGCAGGCAGCAGTACAAATAGGCCCAGGCCCTCTGGAGCAGGGGGCTGGGCAGGCAGCAGTACCAATAGGCCCAGGCCCTCTGGAGCAGGGGGCTGGGCAGGCAGCAGTACCAATAGGCCCAGGCCCTCTGGAGCAGGGGGCTGGGCAGGCAGCAGTTTACAGGGCTCAGGTCCTGGTGGCAGGAGCTGAGCAATAACAATCGCTCAAATTAGTGCAGGCGTCTGTCTGCGCTGGGGTCAGGGGGAGACTGCCACCCGCGAGTGGGGTGGCAGAGGGGACACAGGCCCACCCACTCCACTGTGTCCCAGCCCGGGGCCCTATTAGCGACTAGCACAGCCGCTGGTCAGTGGGGTCCTGACCGAAACACACCGACATGGGCACCTCGGTGCCTATAGCCTGACAGGGGTCGGCTATCCCCGGGCTACAGTCCATCTCCCCCTCCGTGAGTACCTGCTCCTCGGTCGCCGGGAGGTCGGGCCAGTCCATCTGCATGGGCTCCTCGGGACCAGGGCTTGGGGGCAGGTCCGGCAACTCCTGTTGGAAGTCCGGCCCGGCTGCCTCCGATGGCTCCTCCGGGTAACAGCAGGGCGGAAGCGGCGGTGTACCGGGCGGGAGGAAGTCCTGGCGGCTGCTCCGGGTTCCGATCCCGGGGAAGTTCCGCAGGTTCCTCTTCGTACCGGGCGCGGGGCAGTGGGGGCCAGTCCGGATCGCCACCTCGGGTCCTGGAGGGTTCCCAGTCCGGAGCTCCCGCCGGCACGTCTGCTCGCGGCGGTGGCTGGCTCCTGACTGAGGTCTGGCGTTCTCCTTTTCTACTTCCTGTCCCACCCCTTGACTTCCGGGGGGCGGGGACAGGAAGTGGTGACTCAGCCCAGCTGGGCTTCTGGGAGGGAGCGCCCTCTGCTGGGCAGGAGGGGAGCCACACCGACTCGCTACAATGACATGGAAGGGGGTGGTGGATAGAGTAGGAAAAGAACTTCCCCCACCCACCATGTTAGTAGACTGGCTCTGCAGGAAAGCATTAGGCCTCACTTCAGTTTTCTTGTCCTCTGCTAAGGTCTCCTCAAGCACCTCACCAAGTTTAAATGATATTTTGGTACTTTTGAAGCTGCTCTCTGTTTTCATAGTTATTACAGCCTCATTAGTGCTGATGATCAGGCTGAGTTTGGTTAGGTCATGAAGGGGATTGTCTACACTGCAATTAAAAATCCATGGCTGGCCTTGCCAGCTAACTTGGACTCATGGGACTCAGGCTTTGGGGTTGTTTAATTGCAGACTTCCCTACCTCACAGGGTCTGGGAGCCTGGACTCCAGCCTGAGCCAGGAAGGCTACACTGCATTTAAACAGCCCCACAGCCCCAGCCCAAGTCAGCTGGCATGGGCCAGCTGTTGGTGTCTAACTGCAGTGTACACATATCCTGTGACTAAATCCCCTCACGCAAATCAAAGACAAGGCACGCAAATTTTATGTTTGCTGGCAGGAACCAGGGGCCTGACGCTCTGCACTGTATACACTGAGCCAATTGCTGTGCTGAGTACAGAATGGGCTGAATGCCATCTTGGCAAGTTCCATGCCCTGCCAAAGAAGAAATGAGTAACTTGTAGGTCAGCTTCTTCTAAGACTTGTAGCTAGAAATCTGAATACAGGCAAGTGGTGCTGCTTGGCTACAAATAGCACCTTTGGCTTTTAGGACCTGCGGTCACAGCTTCTGAAAGGAAGTGAAGGCCTGCCCCGCAGCTGCATCTCACGGCTCCTTGGCTGCTTGTCCACACTTCTACACCAGACGAAGCCAATAAGCATTACAGATGTTGGTTTGCTCGCTGGTATTAACTTCTTGGCCTGGTACTTTACAAGTGATCGACTTTAGCTTTCACTAGAGGTACAAGCTAGGAAACGCCATACTGGACCAGACTGGCTGGTGATTTAAAGGGCCTGGGGCTCCCTGCAGCAGCCGGAGCCCAGGGCCCTTTAAATTGCCTCCTGAGCCCCACTGCCAGAGCCCTGGGATAGCAACAGCAGGGCTCCCATGGTGATCTAAAAGGCCCAGAGTTCCACTGTGTTAGCAGCGGGAGCCCCGGGCCCTTTAAATCACCCCTGAGGCAGGGGTGAAAGTAACTTAGCCCTGGTCTACACTAAGGTCGGGGGTCGAACTAGGGTACGCGAATTCAGCTACGTGAATAACGTAGCTGAATTCGAACTACCCTAGTTTGACTCACTTACCCGTCCAGACGCCGCGGAAGCAAACTCCGCGGCTCCAAGGTCGACTCCGGCAACTCCTCCTGCCGCGGTGGAGTACCGGAGTTCGAACTAGCGCTTCCGGGGTTCGAACTATCGCGTCTAGATCAGACGCGATAGTTCGAACTCCGAGCAGTCGAACTTGCCGCGTCGACCCAGCAGGTAAGTGTAAACGTGGCCTAAAAGGAGTTAACAGTACTCTGGAGTCCTGAGCATGGGGTGTGGCGTCAACTGGAAGAGGCGTGGCCTCAACTGGAAGGCCTTTAAATCTTGATTTAAAAGGCCCGGGGGATTTAAAGGCCCTGGGTCTTCCAGTTGAGGCCACGCCTCTTCCAGTTGAGGCCACGCCCCATGCTCAGGACTCCAGAGTACTGTTAAGTCCTTTAAGTTACTTTCACCCCTGCCTTCTATGTCCCTTCCCTACTTCAACTGATCAATATTTGAAAAACAATCTGAAGTCCTCGGATGGAAGGTTGCTATAGACATTCAAAATTTTATTATTATTATTGTTGTCCCTCTGCTGATCAGTTGAAAATGTTGGGTCCTTGCAGCGCAACTTCCTGCTGGAGGGGAAATATGTGATACAGAGTCTGGGTATATTTACACATAATGTACCAGTTCTGCAGCAAAGGTGGTCAGAAACATCATACAAATACCCTTCCAGGGTCTCAGCTCAATGATCTCACCAATGCCTATGTCCCAGAGAAAAACTCTACCTCAAGAATTACCTCTTGTTAGAGAGATTAAGGCAGAGAGAAAGCTCCCTTGCTGCTTGCTGCAGATCGCCACCAAAAAGAACAGCATCTGCAAACCAACAACAATGCAGAATTTCTTCCAGTGCTAAAAACTTGATCACACACTAAGAAAAAGACCTTGTAAGGCTATGTGTAACAGCACCATCTGATTACCTGGCCCTAAAGTTATGAATGACCATTATTACTCTGGCGCATTAGGGAAAGTTAGGAAAGCCATTAAACTCATTAAACACAAGATTGCTAAACTTACTAGGTTTTCTAATGCCATAAGTCTAGACAGGTTTGAAGGCACAGCAGAAATGTTAAATGTGTGTGTGGGGTGGGGAGGATTGGAACAGGAAGAAACTTTGTAAAGATACTAGATCTGCTGAAAATAGCAGAGGAGAAGCCAGAAGGGCCCAATGACTGTCATCACTGATGAAAGAGATAGGATATGCCAGGGAGGAGAAATGTCATGTAGAACCGTGTAACATCAGAGCAGAATCACTATAGCTGATGAATACACTTAGTCACTTTCTGTTTGATATTAGGGTAATGAATGGCAAAAATACTGTTTTCTGATATGTTACTTAGTGCGGCACTTCACATACCCGGGAGTTTTGCCACTGACTTCAGGATTGGGCCCACAAATTATTTCTTATTGAGTTTTAAATGCTTTGACAGCAGCACCATATTGGTGGTTACATAAAATAGCTTAGGCACACAGTAAAGCCCCACAATAAGCTCAGTGAAAATGGAAATACTTTGAGATGTTTGGGGGGATTAAGTAATGGATATTGATCATTTCTTTCCATTTATCTGTTCTTCTTTTGTTTTTCTATATTGTACTATGTCTGTGGTATCCTTTCATTTATTTTCTTCATATTATAACCTACACCAATACTTCAGATGTCAAAGGTTCTCATTAAAAAAAATCCTGCAGACGGGATCTTCAAGTTGGGCTAGCTTTGTTTTCTTTACATAAAAATTCAGTGTTTCAAAAATTATTGAGTTTTACATAGGCAACTGGCTTAAATAGATGTCTCATGATCCTCTACATCAGAGACCATAAGGTAAAGCAGCCACCAGTTACCTTTCTTGCTACTCAGTTTATGTATTTATTATTTATTATTATTATTTATTTGTACTGTGGTAGCACCTAGTAGCTCCAGTCATGAACTGGGACTCCATTGTACAAACATGGACCAAAAAGCCAGCCTGTGTCCTAAAGAGGTTACAATCTGTGGAATGAGTGGGAGCATCATGAAGACAACAATCTTTTTCCAGAAATGCCTTGTTCATGGTCCTTTGCAATTAGTCTTCTGAGACTCCACTTTCAGCAACATGCACCTGTTGCTGAGTGCATCCTAGTCTGAGCACAGAGAGACTTTGATCCTTCTATTTTTTAATAAACAACAAATAGTGCATGCGAGAGGTTTGCTCCTTTCAATACGCAGGCATCTGAATTTCTAATTGTTTAGCATTAGTCATAAGATAAGTAGGACAGAGGCGATGTTATATATAGTTCACTGCCTAGCCATTCAAAAAAGCTAGTGTGTTTATATTTCTTCCTCTATTTGCTCATTTAAAAGACAGGAGATGACAGTTGCAATACTGTCAACCCCAAGTGTTCAAAAATCATGATTCAGCCTCTCCCTGCCACGATCATGAGATTGGCTTAAAAATCACAAGATTTTAAAAAGAGAATAAATTTAGGAGGTGGGGGTTATTTGCCTTTTGAGCCTTGAGGGTGCACTCTGGTCATGTTTTCAAGCTTTTCTCTACAATCACGAGGGCTAGAAAGTTATCAGTTTTTGTAGACGAAAGCTGAGATTCTCACATAATCACAAGATTCCAGGGGCTGGGGCTTTAAGGAAAACACCACATTTCCCAAGGTTCACAATAAAAATCACAACAATTACTAGTCTTGTGTGTGTGTTTACCTATATTCACTTCTTTACTTCCCAGCCTCTCTCCCTCTTTCTGTGTGCACTATATTATATATATCACATATTACACCCCGGGGTGAAATCTTGGCCACACCAAAGTTTTTCAGTACAGCCAGTACTATCTGTATTTGCATCTCTCTCTCTCTCTCTCTCTCCCTCTCCCTCTCTCTCTCTCTCTCTTTCTCTGTCTGTGTGTGTAAATGTCACACATTTATTTCACGTTGTTTCCAGCATCTTTTTTGGTCTTTCACTCCTCTGGAAGAATGGAAAAATGTCACAGTTTGGAACTCCTCAATTCTCATCCAAAATTTCCTTACAAGCCAATCTGATCCGCTATAATTTTTCTTTCAAGATATCTGCAATGTTTTGTAAGCACTCTAAGGAGGTATGTTGGTAGGTGAGAAAGCACAGCTCAAGTAGCCAGGTCAGAATGAGTCTGCTCAGCTTCTGGAAAATGTGAGGTCACCATGCTCAGAAGTTTATCATGAGTATTAGCAAAGTTACTCCCATACAGGCATGATATCATCTCAATAGCATAGTCATTCCCACATTTGTAATACGACAACCTGTCTTACAGATAAATACAATAAATGCCACTGTTATTACCAACTAACAGAAAACTACTAGCATGCTTGGTTCTGAACATGTATGTAAAAAGATATGGTCCCTGCCCTAGACCAGAAAAGGACCAATAGGGAGATAGCAAATCATTTTCTGGAAATTGGGTATGCAAGGAGGCATAAGTTATGGATCTCCAAATCTATTTTAGGTAGATTTGTGTATCAGTCTGACCAAAGCACAGATGTTTTTTTATTGAAGAGTTTCTCGTTACCTATTTGGGTGTTGGTGGGAGATTGTCCAGGCTAATCACAGCTGTCTCTAGTGGCAGAAGTCCAGTGCAATGCATTAGCAAGGGTCTTTAATTTATCCCAATGCTGAGAACAGGGCTTCGAGTGTGGCAGCAAGGGCTGGAATGGGGGCATTGGTTCTTAAAGACATACATTTTTAAAATATATTTGGGGATCAGATGGGAAGCTCCTTTTACAGACATGGATGTGAGCACCCAAGCAGGCAGCCACATGCTGTAAAATCTGGGAGCCAGAGTGTTTAACTGTCCAAACTCCCAGATTTAAGAGCTCTGTTGAGTTACCCAGCTTTGAAAATTGGACCAATTACTTAACTCGTTGCCAAAAGATAATGGGCCAGATTCTGCCCCATTTGAAGTCACAGAAGTAACTGGTGGCACAAACCAGCCAATGACCCTTAAGTGATGACTATTTTTCATCAAGATATTTTAACGGGCTAGAAAATGTATCATTTCTCTATGGTTTTATGGTGTTCAGTCATTTATCTTGCTCGCCCAGGAACAATCACGCTGAAAGTCATTAGCATGATTTGTTTTTGCAATGTGAGAACTCTATGAGCTAAGTGTGGGCTCTTCTCTTACTCAGCTCCTCCCTCCCGCCCCGCCACAGAGGGGGTGGGGGGAGACTATTAAGGGATCCTTACCTCCCTGTGGCAGAAATTAAAGATTGTGATAGGCCTGGGAGGAGACAATTTCAGATTTTCATCTAGCTCTTCATGTCTGGCCCAGAGTTCCCCATATTATTCCATCTTTCCTCCCCCTTAATTTGCTGCACATGCTCAGAAAAAAATGCTGCTTCCACTTGTTGCACCTGATGCCTTTTAATGTTAAAACATTGACCCAAAATCAATGTCTAGCAGCTGCTCAAAGTATTGTAAATTGCATTTCCCTTCTCACCCTCAGATTGAGAACATCATAGCTGATGCTCAGGCCTTGCCAGGTAAAAAAGTGAGCATGCTTTGGTCACTTCTACAGCTCACATTTCTTCTTCAGCAGCTCCTCTTGTTAGATACATCAGCCCACACTCTGCAGTCCTTACAATGGGTCAGATTATGAACTCAGTTACATCAGTGTAAACTGGAGTAATGCCATGGATTTCAGTGGTGTTGTTCCAGATTTACATCAGTGTACTGACATTAGTATTCGGCACTTATTCCTTATGCTAGCATCTATGGGATTGGGGCCCAACCAAAGTCTGATGGTTTGGGCCCTGAGGTTGCAAACATGCAGCGAGATTTGCTTTATTGTAAAATATCTGCAGACACAAAAGCAAGCCCTGAATACAAATGACTTTCATGCTTTCACAGGACACTTACTTGATGGATCCTTTTGCTATTATCAATAGCCGTAAAATGATTAGTTCCTGAAGAATTATCAGTAATGGCTGTGAAAGCTCACAAATGTACCCTCAGCACCTTCCCCATCCATTATCTGAGTGCAAGAATAGCAAATTAAATTCCTTGTGAGGTAAATATAAAGGTCAGCTGCTGCCTCTCTAGATAGGGGCTGTCAAGAGGGTAAAGACATATCCCTTTCCAATGCTCAGAGGCTGAGTCTTTTTCCCGCCTAATTTGACATCCTCCTTTTGCCAGTCAGAATTAGGTGGGTACCGTGAGGCCCTTGTATTCTTATCATGGTGGAAGGGAACTAAGCACATGACTCCCATGAACACTAAAGGGAATTGCGCAAAGACATGGTAAGCCTTCTGCTCCAGTGACTCTGTGCACAGGGCATGCTAGAGCCCAAATAGACATTATGGGCTTGATTCAGAAATTCCTGGGTGAGGTTCTCTGGCCAGACTAGACGATCATCATGGTCCTTTCTGGCCTTCAAATCTATGAACTGCAGCAAGGGTTTATCCCACCCAACAATTACTCCAGCTGTCATGGATCAAGGACGTTTTGAGTCTGATTTTCAATGGGGCCTGCACCAGATCTGCCCTTCCATGGGCACATTATAAAACCATCAAAACAAACATCATCCTGTGAGGGAGGACAATCTTTTGGCCGAGACACTGGACATAAGCTCAGGAAATCTGAGTGCTGCCAAAGACCACCTCTGTGATCTTGGATAAATCACTTAATCTTCCTATGCCTCAGTTCTCCACTGGAAAAATGGGAATCATACTTCTCTACCTAGTGTCTGTTACAGCTGTCCCCCTGCAGGATTCCTTTCCCCCCCCCTCCTTTCTGTTTGTGCTAAGTGGCCGCCCCCCCGGCCATTGAACTGACCAAAGTCACAGCCTGGCCCTGCTCATGGGGATGGCTTGTGCAGACTGACTGGAGCCATTGCTCTGCTCAAGGAGGGGGGCTTCTTGTTCCTTTGTCTAGCTTCTTTGTTCAGACCCGGCTCGGTGTAGGGTGCTCTGCCCAGAAATGCAAGACCTAAAGTGGCCAAATAGCTGAGTGTATGAGTCATACCTGTGGCTCAAAAACTTGCCCAGGCATGTTCTGTACTCACCTGCAGCCTTCTTTCCTCCCCTGTAACAAGGGGAACCAATCAGAGTTACTGGCGGGAAACTGCCTAAGTTTGCCTTTAAAACCAGACATTTTCTGATCAGACCCCCGGAGAGGTTCCTGCATTGCCACCTGGTCTGATCAGCTAGGGGTCTTTGGGGGGCCCTCTCCCCGCTCTCGTTTGTTTTTGAGCGTACCCCCGTTTTTAAACTCCCCTCCCACGAACAACGAATTTTGCCTGGAGAGCTCCTGATTATTGTAAGCGAATCGAGTCCTCTCTGCGTCCTCTGATGCTAAAACTGCTGTTCCTGTTGCTGCTTTGGGGATTGGTAAGGAAAACCTCTTGCACACTCCCCTTGTTCTAACTGCTGGCTTTCTTCCCCCAGCAGGCAGACCCAAGTTAACTCCGTGGTCTGTGTTCTGTAACTGCTCTGCTTCTAGCTCTGCAGCGCCTTTGCTGCTAGGAATAAACCTGTGCCGCTGCTAAGCCGTGCCTCCCTGGACTCTATCCTGGGCAGCCTACTTGCAGTCGTCCCACTGCTGCAGCCACCACCTTAAACCCCTCCCCCCCCTTGGAGCTGTATCCTGGGCACACACCACTCTGCCCTCTGGAACTACCCCTAGTATAAGGTGCACCCATTAGGTTAGGTTTAGCCTTTACTCTAGCTAAATTGTAATTTCATTTTGCATAGCTGTGGTTAAGTTAGGTTTAGAAAATTGTTTGCATTGTACTCTGTAAGTTAGGCTTAGAGAATTATTGTATTGTGTTTTGTTACTTGCTAATTTGTGTAGTCTTGGTTAAGTTAGATCATAGATAAAGACCTTGCTGTGTTCTGTATAATTGTGTTTCCCCCGTTCTCCCCGTGCCCCCCCCCCCCCGGGCTTCCCCAGTCTCTTTGCTGCTTAAACTCACAGCCTGTCTGTTCTCTGTGTCTCCCTGAGTTTAAATCTCCCTCAATTGTATTGCTAAAATCTAGCATAAAACCCCATTGGTTACCCTTTTTCTCTCTGACACACCTCACATTTTACATTTACACCACTGTAACACATTTTTACCTAGAGTTGTTGGCTATTTAACACATTTTACCCATAACTGTTAGTTGGTTATATGCTGCTGTGACACACCCTTTACATAGAAATTGTTAGCTACCTGTTACATTTATATTTCAGTGTTAATTGGTTACCAACTGTATTGTACCCAACTGTATTGTACCCCACTGTATTATACCCCACTATTGAAACCCCCTATACTATTTACTAAAAGAAACCCCTCCCCAATTGTCTACCTTAACAAACCCCATACCCTTCACTATTGAATTTTCCCTGTTTTTGCATTTTTCTTAATAAAGTTTATTTTGCACCCCACCAGTGCAATAGTTGTCCCCCAAGATCCCCTACCTGCTGGCAGGATCACCTAGCAAGACTGTTGTGAGGATATGTTATTTAAAACACATGTGGAGTTCTGATACTGGGGGGGGAGGTGCACCATAGAGAATCCTAGGAAACACCCAAAATAAAGACTTTCCAAAATGAAATTATTTTAAATTGGCTTTAAAACAAATTAAAACCGGACAAGAGGGGTAGCATTCCCAAGCCCCTTGTTCTCAGATGAAAAGACAAGGGCCTGACTCAGATTTTACCCAGTCTTTACCTTGACAATGTCTCTTTAGTCAAATTGCTCTAAGAGTAGCTTGGAAAGCTCCTCCCCATAAGCTAAAATGTGAAGAATGGGCAGATGCCGTCCCTTTAAAATGACTTATCACCCTCACTGCATAATAAAATATTTTGTATCTTAGTCTTTTTTTCTGTAGTCTACCTGGAAATCCGCTACATTTTAGATTTGTGAGCACTAATATCAATAGTGTATTTAAAAAAAACGTAAGAAAACTTAGCGTACTCATACATCATTGTATATCAATTAATGCAGACACAACAAAAACATGAAGAAATATACGGCACTCACCTGAAAGTAATATGTCTTATTGGATATAATGCTTTAGAATGGCCTTCTTGTCACTCAGCTGTGTTGTATTGTGTGTTAGAGATTTGACTGTATGGACTTAGCATAACTATGGTATATAAAAACCATGCTCATGGGCCATAGTAATATGAGATGATGAAAACATTTGCTATGAATAACAGCTAAATTCTGCCCCTAGCTTGGTAATGAAAAGGAATATATTCCTTTTTTGTAGTAAACGAAACAATTGAAAAGCAAATCAACCTTCTAGCATGGTGTGATAGACTTAAATTCTGCCATCTCCCATAATATATGGGGTCAGATCCATTACTGGTATGACCCTATTAACTTCAGTAGTTACACCAGGTTTAAATTTGGTCCATATATTTTCAGATCCATGTTTTTTTAAGACCATTTACTTAAAAATGTCTGTGCTTATTGAAGCTAGCCAAACGATGGACTTGATAACTTATTACATCTTTTCCATTTGTAGATATTATTATTCTTTTATGATTCAGAACTTTGAAAATGGTATGTCTGACCCCATAATGGGCAGTATTAGTATAATATTAAAACTTTTCATATAGCAGCCATAGGGAAAAAAAGGAAACTCATGAATATGATATAACTGATATTTGCATGGTTCCTATATTTGAACATTCCAAATAGTATTCAGAGTGTCTCATGGACTAATTTTTTTAAGGATGTGGAGACCCATGTGTTTCACCCAGGAACTAATTAATTTCTGGATAATGCTATTTGCACTTAGGAAGCCAATTCTGTATTTGAAAGATTGAAGGAGGTGGTTTGTCATCTATCTGGATATCATAGGTACTTTTATGGTCTCCATCACAGTATAATCATCACAATCTTTCATGTATTTAAACATTTGTAAGACCTACAACACATAATTAAAGACCCATCTCAGGGGAAAATAAAGGTTAAATATGATCATATTTGCTCGGTAGCAAGTATGTGTGAAAATACAAACCCTACTCAAAAGAAGAATCATCTAAAGCAGTGGCTCTCAATCTTTCCAGACTACTGTACCCCTTTCAGGAGTCAGATTTTCTTGTGTACCCCCAAGTTTCACCTCACCTAAAAGGTACTTGCTTACAAAATTAGACACAACAATACAAAAGTTCTACAGCACCGTGTTACTGTAAAATTACTTATGTTCTCATTTTTAACAATATAATTATAAATTAAATCATTTGGAATATAAATATTGTACTTCCATTTCAGTGTATAGTATACAGAGCAGGATGAACAAGTCATTATATGAAATTTAGGTTTGTACTGACTTCACTAGTGCTTTTTATGTAGCCTGTTGTAAAACTAGGCAAATATCTAGATGAGTTGATGTACCCCTTAGAAGACCTCTGCGTACCCCCAGGGGTATATGTACCCCTAGTTGAGAATCACTGATCTAAAGAGCATGCCAAGGTGCAGTACTCTTGCAAGTGTAGGCTTATGCCAAAATTGAGCAACCTTTCCCAATCTACCTGCTATTTTCACTGTCACTAGTATTCTTTTGAGGGGCTAGGGGATAACATTGGCTGCAATATCTAACTTAAAATATATCAAATATAAAATCTATTGGGTCAGATCTTGAGCTGGTTTCAATTTGCATAATTCCATTGGAGCTCATCCATTGTACTTGGAAGCTCATTCATATCAGCACTTCATCTTCTTTAGCTCTGTGATCACACTATAATAGGCTTCATGTCCTTTTCAAATATACCACAGACTGAAAATGGTGATGTTATGACAACAAACACTCCAGCTTGCATCTAGAGTCCCATTTTAAAGAGTACGTCTTACATCCGCTATCATTTGATCAAACTTAGCTCCTGTTTCTGTGAACCACTTGTAAACATCAGTGTAAGTTGTGCTATCATACTATAAAAACATCCAAATAGCTTCTCTTCTATTTACAAGATGCGTGCCTTTCTGTATTTGTTATCATATGTGTTTCAGTTCATGACTGCCTGAGTTAACACACATTAATGGGCATGCAAAGCTGCCTGTGTTATGTTGTTATTTCTGTTTTTCCAGTTGTTTATTAGATATGTTTTTAAAAATAGCTGGGTGGATAGACACAATGGGAGCTAAGGATGTATAGTGCCTCTCAGAAGATGTTCAGCTTCTTGCTGGATCTTACCTCATATAATAATTCTGTGCATTGCTTATTATTTTACAAACTTACTTTTGGGGCAAGATATTCCTATTGTTATGAAACTCTCATAAATGTTTAGCTGAGTTATTAATAGTAATATCTAGAGGGGCAACTAAGATTAGCACAGTCTGCCCCTCAGATGCCAGCCAAGCATACAGGAAGAGACAGTCCTTGCCTCAAAGAACTTACAATCTAGACAAGATAAACAAAGACAGAGGGCTGGCAAGTTGCAATACCTACGGTCAAGTTGCAATTCTGAACTATAATTACAGAAGGGCCCAAGATGTGATCAGCAGTTTGAACCAACAAAAATATCTTGGATGTGGGGTGGGGTTTTGGTTCTACCCATTATAAAGGTAAGGTCCACTTGTGAAATTTGGATTCAGGCCTGAGTTTGGATTTCAAACACCTGGATTTCAGGCATGTTCCTCTAGAGGGTAATGGGTTTGAAGATGGAATTCTAAACTCAGAAGGCCAGATAATAAGCTGGTGGAAATCAGCATCATGCAATTGACATTAATGGAGCTGTGCCAACTTACACCATCAAAACTTGCCTTCTTTTGGTATGGTTATGCCTCACAGATAGGCTTTTTCATACATCCAACTGGAAACTGAAATCCATTTACCATTCAGATGTTTTTCATAATGTTCCCACCTCCATTGCTAATTAAGACCCTGATTCAGAAAAGCTTAAAGGTAAGGTAAAGGTAAGGTAATAGGTAATTTCTGCTTCTGCTTCTGCTTAAGGGCTTTCCTGGTACCCAGTAAAGCTATTTGGGGCAAGTTTGCCCTCAGATATGCACTGATATCAGTGGGGTTCTTCACACAGTTTAGAGGGCAGCATTTGGTCCCTTGTATTTAAGTCTCTTACAGCCCTACTGCACCTCCAGTGGGATCCCGAAAGGGCCAAAGTGTGTTGTCAGTGGGGACTGAATTCATGTAAATGACATCGGAATTTGACCCAAGATGATATCACAAATGAATTGCACTCATTTCCATAAGAGCAAGTTTTGGTGCTGCAGGATCATGCAAAGAGAGAATTCTGTCTGTGAGGAAGTAGGTGAACCAACATCAGGAACTCAGAGAAATATTTGCCAGTATCTTTTTAAGTCAGTGATCTGTTTTCCCAAAATTGCTGCAATATGAAAGTTCTCCTTTAATATAATCTTAATATAGTGATATGCGCTTTAATATTAGTTGTAATTTCACCAGCATAAGATGTATTCAGATTAGACTTTTGGCTCCTAGAGAATCGAGTCTTCCTTTTCTACAATCTTTGTACAGCACCTAGCACAATGCGGTGCTGGTTCATGACTAGGGCTTCTAAGTGCTACAGTAATACAAACACAATCAAATAAAATAATACACGAGGGGACTGAAAGAACTCACTGACTTGGGACTGAAGTCACTTTTCCCCACTATTGACGTGCTGCAAAAATAACATTAAATTGACTGCTAGAAAGAGCGTGTGTGGTTACCTTTTCCCTTATTACTGTGCAGTTTTACAATGATGCCTAGAGCACATTACCCCCCTTTTGTTGTTATACATCTAAATAATTTGATTGTTTAATCCATTAAAACGGCGTTATTTGTCACGAACTAAGGGTGAAAAACCTCCACATACCAAGCCGTTTCTGTCTAAGCAACAGTTAATCAACGGCATCATTTAAGCCCGAGTTAATCGAGGCTTCTTCTTTTTCTTACCATAAATTCATGGGTCTCTAGTTTTTGTTTGAGGCACTACAGCAGCATCCTGCTGGCGACTGTGCCTGCGACGAAACGTACACGACATCCCTTCACAACCCTTCCTCACAGCCCGCCTGAGTTCTGATCAACTGCATAAAGGCTTGAAGAGCGCTTCTGATTGCCGCGCAGCAAAGAAACAAGTGTATCATCAAACACAATAGTATCATTTTCATCCAGACAACTGCCCTCAAATGCCACTGAATGCGTTTTAACAGCCATTCACTCATGTGCTTTTAATTTCTAGACGGCAAAACCAAGGGTCTCGTGAAACTGCCAACGTTTTTTCAATAGGAAAATAATGTCAGCCTGGTATGCACAGATCGCAAGGCGTCTTTACATCTCACCGATGAAGCAGAAAACAAGAGATAAGAAAAGGGGAAGTTTCCATAAATCCCGATCGTTATATGTAGGTTGATTGACTCACTGTTAATACAGAAATTCGGATCACACGGTTAATGTACAACCTAATGGCAACTGTCGCGTTTGCAGGGTTTTTTGAATAAGACACTTCAACAGACTTAGTTATAACACTTCCTACCTGCCACCGATCTGATCGTTTCAAGTTAATTGCAAATGCAGGCGTTGATTTCTCTAACAGATGCGTCCTGAAGCGGTAACTTTAGCCCTACGACTTGCAAACACAGACACTAGCAAACCTGACACCCCGACAGCAGATCTCTTGTGTATCACAGTTTGATGTCGCTTATGTGTTTTCAAACAGTAGGTTTCCCATAAAAACACATTAGTGCCTGAGTCTCATTGGCTGGATTTTACCTCCCGCTTTACTGGAAATTTAACTTGAGTGTATGTTACCAATTATTAAATTTTCAGACCAGCTAAGTGTGTTAAGAGATTCAACTGGAGATTAGCATCTCGGACCTCTCATCGAGCTAGAGATGGGAAATCTTGGTAAAATATCGCCTCGGGGTCCTTTATCGGGACTTTTATATGGGGGTGTTTTACTTGTTGATCTTACATATAAATTGGTACTGGCGATGAGCTGTGTTGGCATTAGAACAAACTGTCTCTAGTTCATCATTCTGACTAGATGTTCGCTCGGGAGGCTGACAAAGCCAGGGTGCAAGCTCTGAATCTGATTAGCAGCCTTGCCCGGCTCTGGATCCGGGCTGACAGCAGGTACTTCACATGCGGGACTAGAGTGGAAAGTTTTCTGCCCGCTCGGCCTTTCATAGTAAGAAGTCGGTCGCTGTTGCTTTCAGCCCCCGTTGGGAAATCTCATTCAAGGATTTTTGTCAATGGGAGAGCGCCCTGCTCAGCTCCCCCGACCCAGCTCCGGCTGACGTCACTAACGAGGCGATAAATATCTGTTGATATAATTGGATGTGAGATTCTGTGTTGTGATAGCAAAACTCTGCCCATTGCTGCTCCGAAAGGGCCCCCATGATTTATTCAGCAGTGGATCGGGGCACGCAATCGGGCTGTCAAGAAAGCGTCAGCTTATTAGGCAAGTGCTGCGTGATTCCAGAAGAGGGTCTACGCTATAAAATCACGCACCCAGGCTCTGATTAGGAGAAAATCGGATCACAAGTTGGGGAAGAGGCGGCACGGACAGAGTGACAGCGGGACCTCGCGAGCCCCCAGTGCGGACAGACTCCACCTGCCCTACGAACCGGCAGCGGCATCGCTGAGGTAGGCAGCGATCACCGGCCTGAGCCGCAACCGAGCAAACTTCTGCCTGCCCGGGTGCAGCTGTGCGGCTCTGGCGGGCAAGCGGCTGCAGAGACTTCCAAGGAGCCTGGCAAGCCAGCTCCTGGGGGTCCCGCGGGAGGGAGCAATGACCTCGGGGCCGGGGGCGGGGGGAACATGGCCTGGGAAGCAGCCACGGCGCGGTACGTCTTTAAACGGGACATTTGCTCCCTGCCCGGCCCCGGCTGGCAGCGGGCCCTCGCTTGCTAGCCGTGCTGCGGCGCTGGGCCCGTCGGGGGCTTGCTCCTGCCAGCGCCTCTGAGACGCCAGCCGGAGAAGGGAGCAGCCCGGGGCAGGGCCAGAGCCCGGGGCGCAGGGGGCGGCTGATCCTTTCAGCACCTCGGACAGCGGCCCGAGCGGCTCCCTCCCTGGGGTCGGCCGGCGGCCAGCCGCACCCACCGGGCTGTGCGCTCCCGTCCCGACCGTCTAACTCCAACGCGGCAGGTTTTCTCTCCCCGCCCCGCGCCTTCTCCTCCCGCCCTCCCCCCGCTTCTGTCCCCCGTTGCAGATCTGGGCGTTGATCATGAAGCTCCAGCTGTTGGTCTCCACAGGGATCCTGCTGGTTGCTCTCCTGCCCTGCCATGACTGCAGAGCCCTCAGCAAGAGCCCCTCCGCCGCCGCCAGCGCTCCGCTGCCGCCAGATTTCCTCCAGCCGCCGCCGAGCCTGCCCGTGCTGCTCCGCCTGGGAGAAGAGTATTTCCTGCGGCTGGGCAACCTCAACAAGAGCCCCGCCGCCTCCTTCTTCGCCTCTAGCAGCAGCAGCCGCCTACCGCCCGGCGCCCCCGCCACCAACTTTTTCCGAGCAGCGGTGCAACAGCTGCAGCAGCTCCCCGAGCGCTCGCTGGAGAGTGCGGCGGGCCCCGGGGAGGGGGAAGCCGAGAGCCTGCCCGGGGAGGCGATGGAGAGGGAGAAGCGATCCGAGGAGCCCCCGATCTCCCTGGATCTGACTTTCCACCTCCTCCGAGAAGTCTTGGAAATGGCCAGAGCCGAACAGTTAGCGCAGCAGGCTCACAGCAACAGGAAACTGATGGAGATCATCGGGAAATGAAGCGGCCTCGCCTTGCCAAAGAGATTCTGCAGTTAGCACAAAACGATACAGTATGATATACCATAGTGCTGCTCTGATGTCATCTCTTTATTTTTCTATAGCTTTAACATAGAGGGTGTACGCTGAACAGAGCCCATGGCCCTTGGTTAGCATGCACAGCAGTGTATTCCCGTGCAGTGACGAGAAAAGTGTCATTTGTAACTTTCCGACCTTTATTTCTCCATTTCAAACTTGTTCTAGTGACATCGCTACTTAGGAGGGGGACAGCGGAAGAAAGGTTTCAAAGAAGCCATTGGAGAAGAGAGATACTTTTCTTGTGGGAAAAGGTGTGTGTTTGTGTGTGGGTGTGGGTGTGGGGGGATCTCTGTAAGCTACTGCGACTCAACTTTTTCCTGTACCATGTCCGTAATAAAACATCTTTTCAGCGCTCGGTCAATTTTGTTGTGTAAGAGAATGTTTAATATTTATATTTTTAATAAAAGCTGCAAAGTAACTGTGGTTTTATAGACTTTCTTGCCTTATGGTCTTCTAGATTCAGCAGGGGTTTCCTTTCGGTATATATTAAAAAAAGCTTTTCCTGAGCTATTTGTTTGGGTTTTTTTACACCCACCCACCCCTAACAGCGCTGAAATGAAACGGAGGATTGGTCAATAACTTGCACGCTGATAGCTCAAGAGGAGAGAGGTGTACGATGAGTATATGTCAATTATAGGAAACTGCTAAGGGTATGTCCTGAGAATACAGCTAAGGGTCTGGGTCTGGAAAAAGACTTTAGTGCAGTTCAAGGGTCTCTGGGATATTTATGCTTTCTCCCGGTTATATTCTTTAACACCGCATGCACGACATGTACAGAAAATGCATCTATCAGGGTACTTAGCAGCATTTTCACTCTCCGCTCCCAAATTCAATTGTTTAACTCAGCTCTGTTAAAAGAAAATGACTCCAATCTAAAACCTGTCGTTCAGACAGCCAGTCTATCTCCCTCCCCATTTTTCTTGTCTCCCATTTAAACAAAATGAGGGCGGCTGTGCTGTGTTTACAGGGATGCAATTAAAAAATCCCCAAGGAGCTGGAAAATTATTGCACCTGAGAACTATTTTACATGAAGTTTTGCGGGGATTAAGCCACACGCCTGGCAATGCCACGGGTGATTGTTTTGTAAAGTTGAACGCTTAACGTCGAAAAATCCAATTCTGTTCATGAGAAGAAACGTTTCTACAAAACGCTTTAAACAGACATAAATGTACTCGCCCCCTTCCCGCTAACCCCGCCATACAGTCTATCGAGAGGCCAGATTTGAGCGAGCTGCTGGGTGTCCAGCACCTCAACCATCCCCTGCATGATTAAACACTTCTGACGCAGGGTATAATGCCACAACAGCGCCGAAAGAGGCACTAGGGAAAACTGAACCGTGAACGCCTTTTTGAACTCTCTAAACACACACAACACCCAATCCTGCACGCCACACACTAACCCCGACACCAGTGGGAGTTTGGGCGCGTGGGGAACGGAGAACTGGGCTCCCAGCACTAGCCCAATAAGGTCCTGTGTTAACTTCAAAGCAGATGTTCCAATCTCTTGGGCGGAGCACGAACTTTGATGAAAGTTTCTAATTAGGGATGACACCTCACACTCTGTAACATGCCCTGAAGCGTCTATCGTGTGACTGGCCGAATGGGAACCCCAAAGAATTACATTGCTCTAAAAGGAGGGTTCAGTCTCTGGAGTATATTCTCCTCTTGGGACCCTACACTGCCATCCTTGTACGTAAGAACTTCCCATTGAATACAGCTGGAGTTTGTGAATGGAGAGACGGCAGGATCTGGTGGGCCTGTAATTAACACGAGTGAGCGTTGAGTTCGGGGATACATCTGTGTGCAGGCTGCGCTCAAGCAGAGAAATGCATTTTATGGTGTCATGAAACTGATTTTTAAAATGTTTGGTTTAAGGCAATCACTCAAGTGCTATTGATTTTGTTAAACACTTTAAATTCTCATATTCGCATGAGTACGGGAAACGGACAGTTCCTTACTAAATTCATTCATATTTATGAAATCAGCTTTCTCCTATTATCTTATGAATCATCAGGAAAAAAAGAGTTCAAAGGGATTTTGTGAAACCAATGAAGACAAGTCTGAGTATTGGTTGCAAATATTCATTAGGAATAACTTGTCAAAAAACAAGAACAAAATCTTGTGGAAAAAACACAACTGGATGTGGTGATGAATTTTACTGCTGTTCAGTGAAGATATAACTCTTAACATAGGCTTTGTTATTTCAAAGCTTTTTACAAACATTAACTAATTGATCCTCAAACCCATCCTTCATAGTCTCATTTTACAGGAAGAAAAACAGAAACAACATTGATGGCAAATGGCTTTTCAAAGGCTACTCTGCAAACTGGTGTCAGAATTGGGCTTTGTATTCAAGAATTACTTGGCTCCCACATTCGACTATACTGCCTTCTAGCATGTATTAATCAACCATTTCATGCTATTGACTGTAGTACCATGTCTTCATGGTCAGTCATGGTGCTATAAGAAGAGCTGTGTATTCAGGGCCTGATCCAAAGCCCATTGAAGTCAGGGGAAAGATTCCCCTTGACTTCAGTGGGCTTTGGATCCGGCTCTCAGACCCTGACCTTGTAAGATATTGATCACTCTCAAAGACTATTGAACACTTTCAGAGATGATGACAGTCAGCACTCATTAGGAAATACAGTATTCAGTTCTGTAATCATTTTTTAAACTGTCCTTAGAGAGTTAGGGTGAAATCCTGACCCCATGGAAGTCAGTGGGAAAACTCCCAGAATTTCACCTTCAGAATCAAATGCAATGTCAATCTGCTCACCATTATAAAAGGCATGTCAGTTTATGTAATCAGTTTCATTAGTTAAATATCTGTAGTACACTTCTCTCTGCACTGTGGTAGCCTTTTCCATGGGTTTATAATCTTTCAAATGCAATCTTTAAGAGATACTTGCTATACACTCATCACAGTTCAGCTCAGAATGGTCTTTCCTGGTTTCAGAGGTCTTGCCCTTTTACTATCAAATTGCTCATTATGATAAAAGTGAGTGTGTTGATTTCATGTATTAAAGGAAGTTGAGAAGCTATAGGTATAACAGACTGTGGTAGACAGGCACAAGCTGACACTCATTCAGAACCCTCTCTTTGTCTTTTGGGGAAGTACAGATAATGAACCACATATAGATCAGTATCCCACATAATTCAGGAAGGGTTCCAATCCAGTGCTTCCTATACCTATATCTTTATTGTCTACAGCTATATAAAATATAACACCAAATAACATTTCTGAATGGTTTGAGTGTTATTCATTGTGACCTATCAACCACAGCTGGAAAATACAAATCTAAGGGTGAAATGCTCCTCTTGCCACCCCCTTTATGCTCAGTTATTGCACATCAGCATGCAGTAGCACCACTTGTGCTGGAGCAATTCAGCACAGTGGTTGTGTTGAGTGGAATTTTAGACTTACCTTTGAATTTTGTGGCTTTCATCAAGGATTTGCCACAAGCATTAGCAATAAGTTGAAAAGATGGAGTTACTCCAACTGGAGTAATTAAGAGTAGTGAGGGGGTCATATTTTCATTGACAAATGATGCCATTAGTCATATTTCAACTAACAGTGTTGGGTAAGCACTTACAAAAATACAGCAGGACACCCAGGCTGGCTACAGATAATCATAGTGCTCACTAATTTTGCAACTATAATTATAGCCTGAAGCTTCTGTTCAACATTCTCCTTTCTGAAACAGGTTTTACTTGAACACACAGTCAAACTTAGTATAGTATTTCATCAAGACATCTATTAGTCCAGTTTTCCCACTCCCTTTATTCATCTATTTCCAAACATCACTCTAATCTAAAAGTATCAGATACAGTATAATGGAATTCAAATAACGCCCTTGGAATTAAAGCTGATCAAGATGTCCCTTATATGGACTATTTCTTGTTGGTTCCAGCCAGGTCACTTGCTGCCTCATGGCTCCTCTTAGGTAAGCACATCCAAAGCCAGCTGGAATGATAGTCATCATTCATTCAATGAGTTTAACCAGGAGAAAGAGAAGACATGACGAGCCGGCTCATCAGCTCTTTCACTGCTCACTGGAACGTCTTCCACTTGTCCTTGAGGGGATGGTTCAGACCCAGTCTGTATGAGAAGAAAATGTTTACAAGGGGAAGAAGAAAAGCTCATCTTTTAAAGCTGGGATTATGTTTGCAATACGGTTCTATAATACTAGCTTCTTTCTATCAATAAAGTTTGACAGGAAGTAGAAAGAAGGAAAGATAATGAACATGAAAAGCCTTTGGGGGCAGGGGCCATGAATGAAATCCTGGCCTATTGAAGCCAATGGGAGTTTTGCTATTGACTTCGATAGGGCCAGGATTTCACCCCATGTGAAAAGCATAGCTCAAAAGGCCTTAAATTCTTACATGAAATCAAATATATTTCCCACAGTAGGAGACTACACAATGTGAGTAAGAGTATCCAACTGTGAGAAATATACTTGATTTCAATGGGACTGTTTGCAAGTAAGGTATTATTTAAAATGAGTAAGGATGGTAGAATTAACACTAACACTAAATATGTCTCAACCATTTCTAACGGTTGCATAATGTAACGTTATCAAAATAATGGTGAAAACATATGTACAGGTATTGACAACATATCACAGATACTGATGAAGAACTACAGCATAGGATGGATGATTATTTAGCATTTTCCAAGCAATTTTTGTAAGTATGTAATGTTAAAATCCATACTGGAATTAGTGAGAAATGATGGTCTGTTATGTATAAGTTGGCTAATGGGCTTCATTCCAGTTACTGTCTAGTTGGACAATGTCATACCACTATAGGACAAGTCCTAAAGTCTTGTGGACATGAACACAAGTAGTTTCCTGTTTCTTTTTCTATATCTAATTGAAGTTTTCAGTTTATTTTTAAGGGGCAGATCCTTAATTAGTATTAATTGACATAGCCCCAGTGGTTTCAATGGGGGTAATTTAATTTACACCAGCTAAGAATCTGTCCCTAAAACTTGAAAGACAGATTAATCTAGTCTCTTAATTTGGACAAGATTATCAAAATGATGCATCTCTGTTGCAGGTTCAAAATGTGGTGTACAAATTTGGTCATATTATTTACATTTAAATTTTCAATGAACAATGCTTTCCAGTGAGTAAACCTATTGTGCACTTGAACGAGAGTGCAAAAATTAGTGGAAGACCTGGAGGAATAATTACCTATTTAAGCACTAGAGTTTCTTTTCAGCAAGGTTGTAGTGAAAATTTGTCTCCTAAACTTAGTAAACAGGTGTGTCTGCCGTGTTGTTGTCTGTCTCATAGCCTGGGATCAACAAGGCTACAACTTAGATGAGGTAATATCTTTTATTGGATCAACTTTGGGAAACTTCACAATATGAAGGAGAAGGAAGCCAGACTAAACATTACTTCCTGAGAAAATGCAAGAACCCATCTTATATTTAGCTCAGACACTCTGGTT
The DNA here is from genome assembly GCF_016161935.1 of Mauremys reevesii. Taxonomy (NCBI): domain Eukaryota; kingdom Metazoa; phylum Chordata; order Testudines; family Geoemydidae; genus Mauremys; species Mauremys reevesii. The sequence goes on along the minus strand of NC_052624.1, from coordinate 227,539,260 downwards.
ACTTCCCCAGACTTGAAGAGCTCTGTGACGCTTGAAAGATTGTACCTTCTACCAACAGAAGTTGGTCCAATAAAATCTATTACCTCACCCACCTAGTCTCTCTTAGATTTGCACATTATAAGGAATTAGACACACAACAGTCAGATCCTCAGATGAAGTTCTGGCCCACAGACCTGAATAATGTGTGTAAAATCTTTTGGCCAAAACTTCTGACTGTAGGCATCCTAAAGTCAGATGCCTACAGTAAATAAGTGGCCTGATTTTTATAAGTGTTAAGCACCCAGCACTCCCCTTTGCTTGACTTCAATTGATGTGGTAAGTGCTCAGCACTTCTGAAAATAAAGCCATTTGTTTGGGTTTGTTATGTAGATTGAGATGCCTAAGTTTAGGGAATCCACGTTTGAAAAGTTTGCAACTGAAATGCTAGAACAGCTAAAAATAATGATTATGCATGCACGTTTTTGTGCACCCACGTCCCCACTAGGGCACTTAATATACACCCTTAGTGCACATAGTCTTAAATGTCTGGCAAATAATTAATAAAAACACCCACCTCACCTCTGATTTCTTCTCTAAAGCTGCCTTATTATTCTATCATTTATCTTACTGTACAGCATCAGCCAGATGGATCACTTCCACCTGATGTTCCAACAACTATTTCATTTTGGTTCCAGACTATGGGCTTGATCCAGCAAAGCTCTTAGGCCCAGATCCACAAAGGTACATAGGCACTGACACAATGAAGGTTAGGATCCTAAATAACTTTGTGGATCAGGGCCTTAAGCACATACTTAACTTTAAATCAACAGGGCACCTCACAAGCTCAAATTTAAGCATATGCATAAGTGCTTTGGTGGATTGGGACCTAAAAGAATTGGGAAGAATAAAAGAATAATTACTCGGTCATCTCTACATTAGGAGATGCACATTAATTAACACATTGTAGACCTTGCCTGCTGACACAAGTTTAAAGCCAATTGTCTTTTGTCTATGTGGCACAGGGTGGCTGGCCCCAGTAAATGAAGTAGGTCCAGCTCCCCTGTGCCAGAGCTGGTGCTCTCATTTAGCCAGTTATGAGAGTGAGGCATCACCTGGGGGCTATAAAAGGTCAGGGAGAGGCCTACCGAGGGACAGTCCTGGTGAGAGTTGGTCAGGAGACTGGAAGAGTCTCTGGGGAAAGTTGCAGAAAGATCTCTGCAGGCCCTCCCTGGCAAGAGGAAGGAATGAACTAGGAGACTGTATGTCTGGGACCAGGGAAAAGGCTGAGGCAGAAGAGCAGTGAGAGTGGTTTGCTGGCTGTTGTCACCAAGCCAGAGAACCAGGGATGGAGACAGCTGAAGACGGGACCAGCAGAGGAATTTACCAACTGACATCTCAGGGCCAGAGAGCTTAGCCCAGAGTGAAAGGGCCAGGGAGAATGAAGGAAGGGGCACTGAATGTTCCCAACAGAGAGGCTGTGGGGGGTTCCCAATGGGAAAAGCCCGGTTACATTCCAGCTGGAAGGGCTGTCCTGGTACAAGGACAGGTCTGGGCTATGCTGGATAGCTAGGGCATGGTGAGACTCCAGGGCTGCGCTGAAGAACTGGGCCACAGTGAGGGACACAAGAGCTGTGCTGGAAAGCCAGGCAGTGGTGTAGTCCTCAACTGCAGCATCTCCCTGTCCCCAGGCTGCAGGAATGGGGCACAGTGGTGTAGTGGAGCTGGAATGCTCTTCCAGTGTCTTTTAGCTCCATCACACTACTGGAGCCAGGGCCTGGAGAGGGAGGCCGGGGCTGGATGTTACCTGTAGTGTTTGGATTATGCTGGGGGAAGTCTGGACTATTCTTGTGGGACTTTTGTTATGATTTATGTGCACAAGATTCTGTAATAAATGAGCCCCGCAAGGGCTATAGTTATACTTGGGAATACTCTGTGGACTATTTCTGGCGACTCTGAAGGAGGGGAATTGAGGCAGGCCTGCCTGTTATGCTGCAGTCTGTCACAAGAGAGCACTCCAGGCAGGGGGCAGCCCTATGAAACTACATCAAGTAGTACATCAAATCATATCTAATATTATGCAGGCTAAAACCTGTTATAGCATGATGGTATTTCCCAGTTTAGGCACAAACTTCAAGACTCCTACAACCCCCCTTTGGTTTTGGATGTATTAAGTTTTTACTCCATGCATTTTGCCATGCTCAACAGAACTCCAGTCTACTAGCTCTCTGCTTGGTGAAAACCTCGGAGAGTACGTCTACACTGCGATAAAAGACCCACAGCACAGCTGCAGCTGCCCTGGGTCAGCTGACTCGGGTTCGTGGGGCTCATGCTGTGCAGCTTTACAAGTGCAGTGTAAACATTTGGGCTCAGGCTGGAACCCTGGCTAAAGCACCCTCCCCCTTCACGAACATCTGCACTGCAATTTTATAGCCCAGCAACCCGAGTCCTCTGAGCCCGAGTCAGCTGATCTGGGCCAGCCATGGGTCTTTTCAAGAGTCATTAATAGACACCACAATTAGCTGTGGGTGGAGTAGAGGCAATAGTGAGAATGCAGCTCTGCATGGACTTGTAAACTTGCGTTTTCGGACCTGGAATGTTTTAAGATCTGACACTCACCGAGTCATACAATCATTTAGACCTATTATTATCAGATTGGTAAAAAGGGAAATTCTTAAATTCTACTTCAACCCCCAGAGAAAGTTGTTGCTTGTATAACTCAACTCACTTCCCTTTGTAACAGCAGCCTGACTGTGCGCTGCAAAACTATACTGTATCATTATGATATTTCAGGACAAACTTTTCAGCTCCAGTGTTCATTGAAAAAGAGCTTTTAAAAATAGAATGGTAGGGAGAGACTTTCGAAGGCAGAAAGGGGAGTCTGGCACACAACTGAAAGTCAATGGAAGTTGGGCAACTAACTTCCCCTTGTGCCTTTGAAACACTCCTCTGTCACGGGGTGTACTGCTACTCAGAAAAAGGGCCGCTTTCTCCAGGTCGTAGCAATCTATACCATATGCCTTTCAAATGGTGTCTTAAGTCGATTCAACACTTTATAACGTCTTCCTGTTGCTATTAAGTAATGAACCTTTATCTGAAATTTATCTCCTAGACTAGGGCTCTTTCTGGGGGCAGGGATTGCGTATTTATACAGTACAAAGCATAATGGGGTCCCATGCCTTGATTGGGGCCTCTACTAAAAATAATAATGAATAACTAAAACATTCACTTCAGATCATATTAATCACATTAAAGCAATTTTGGAAACATGCTAAACACCTAGGATATGATTCAGACTTTCCTCACTGACTTCAGGAGGCACTGGATCGTGCCCTCAATAAACACCAGGAATTCCTATTGGGACAAGTCATGATCAGAGCTGAGCACCTGGTCTTAATTCAGGTTTTACTCAAGCAAAATTATAGCAGAAGTCAACAGGCCATATTCTGAGAAATGCTGACCAGCTGCAACTCCTACTGAATTCAGCAGCTGCTCAGTGCCGCTCCAGCTCTGGTACACACAACTTGCCTGAGTAAGGATTGAGTAAAACTAAGAACCTCAGGGTTTATTTAATCTGATGAGTTGCAGGTACTCAGCACCTCTCAGGATTCGGTTCATTGAACACTAGACACAAACACCAGTTAAATCTTTACAAGGTTCACATTAATACAGGAAAATTGACTTTGTCCTGTAGTTGTTTGATTTATATGGGGGGAGGGCAGTGGAAAGTGGATAGACCGCTAGTGCATATTAGTTACCTGGAGTATTTCAAAGTTTTACATTCTGCTTTCTGCTTACAGCCACCAACCAGTCTCCATATCATCCACACACAAAAACTTCAGTATATCATAAACAAGCTTTACTGGAATTAAGAACTTTGTCGTACTTACCCTTTTTTACAAAGTCAGTAAATAACTATTTTTTTGGTAGCTGTGCATATTTTTGATGTTATCTAATTATGTAAAATCCTGCTTTCTTCTACAGATCTTTGCTGTATTGTTACATGGGCACTGGATTGTGTAAGGTTACATTAGGCTATTTGCAGAATGATGTAACATAATGAGAAGTGAGGGGTGAAATAGCTTCATCTCCCTAAGGATATAGAAACACATCAGATACAGAGTAGAATTTGTTATTGTGCATTTCCTATAGGGTGACCAGATAGCAAGTGTGAAAAATCAGGATGGGGTGGGAGGTAATAGGCACCTATATAAGACAAAGCCCAAATATCAGGACTGTCCCTTTAAAATTGGGACATCTGGTCACCCTAATTTCCTACCTATACATCTCTGCTCTTTTATATAATACCTAACACTCAGTAAAAAGCTTTCCTTAGAATGCTACCTATGACATTAGGGCTTCAGTGTGACAGCCAGTTTAGTAATCTGCAGTCTCCCTGCTGCTTTATGCAGGCTGCTACTCGACAATTTCATGTCCCTCCAAAGACTATATTCATGGCCCAAGAGCAAAAAAAAAAAGTGGCCTACATGAATAAAGCAGAAATCAGTATGTTTTCTTTACACTGAGTGAAACTCTTCCTGTGCAGAAGGCAGCTCAAGGTCTCTGTGCCTCTTGCATTCATTTAAGACCTCAAAATAGTCCCAGCTATGCCCTGTTTTGAGGGATTTAAGTGGTGCATAGGCCTTGAGCTAGACCTCTGCATAAGAGTGAAGTTCATCCATATTGGCCATGTGGCTACACAGGAAAATGCAGTTCACTGACATTTTAGAATATGACTGAAATCATGACTTTTTTTCAGTTTTTAAATCACATTATCCCTTACTCAGACAATCAGAGGGAGTTTGCTTGAGTAAGGATCAAGTAAAACATCTCAGTATTTGACTTTTTTTTATTGCTGCTACTACTAAGGCAAAATCTCCAAAATAACCCATTTCCCACAGTAACTCCATTAACTGAGGGGTATGCCTGCAAAGAAAAACCCGTGGCGCTGAATCTCAGAGCCCGGATCCATTGACTGAGGCTCACAGGGTTCAGGGCTAAAAATAGCAGTGTAGACATTCCTGCTCAGGCAGGGGCCCAGGCTATGAAACCTGGCAAGAGTGGAGAGTCTCGGAGCATCTGCTCCAGCCCAAGCGGGAATGTCTACACTGTTATTTTTAGGTTTGCAGCCTGAGTCCAGTGTGGCTGAGTCAATTGACCCAGGTTCTGAGACACGGTGCTGTCGGTTTTCTTTGCAGTGTGGGTACAGCCTATGGCTCGTAAAGTGATCCTGGGCCAAATTCCTCTCTTTGTTTCATTGACTCAATGCAGGTTGCTCTGGATTTACACTGATACAGCAGAAGAAAAATTTGGGCCAAAAGTTCTAAATCTGACCTTAGAAAGCTGTTTCTTAAGTCAGTGTGCCACTGTCTGCTCTCAGTTACCCTTGAGCAACTCCACTGACTGCAGGGTGTCTTCTGCTGGCTTCTCTTGATTGCGGGGTGGAGTGGATTGCAAGGATGTATGTTTGGGGAAAAAGTGGAACTCAGGAAAATGAGCAGTAACAATACATGCATCCTGCCTCTAAGGGCTTGTCTAGACTAGGAAAATGAGTGGTGTGTTAATTAACTAGTTTTAACTAACATTTTTAAACACCATTAGCACCCAGTGTTGACAAAAATGGTCATGCTTAAAAACATGTTAATTGGTCACATACCCATCCCATAATCTGTAGGCTCTGGTTGGTGCCTCAACTGTCAGGTCCTACACCTCTGACACTAACCATATTCAGGTAGTGAAAATAAAGGGCATGCAAGAGGTTATTTTTAAATAGTTTAAACTTTAGTTAAAGAATGTCTGTTTATGCAACATAGCTGCTTCAGCAGAATACCTGGCAGCGATCACCCTTATCACCATACTGCTTCAAGATGAGAGATTGCTTTTATTAAATGTCTCCTTTAAAAAAAATAAAACAGGGTGAACCAACAGAATATTATCTGAAAAAAACTGTTCAGCTATATATGGTAGCAGACAGCATATGAATAGGCAGACTCCATCAATTATAATCCTAGCTGTGTCATTCTTTGAATGGTGGCCAGTAGTATACTTTAAAAGTCCATCGGGACTTAATGTTTTACTTGAATGGATTTTCATTACTTACAATTAGTGCTGTGTGGCAAACGGATAATGCAATGTCACTTACTCAGGATCTTAACAATACCAAATTTAGTTCTGAGCAAAAACTGTTCAGATTTCCTTATTTTTGCGTAGGCTGCATACATTCCCTGCAGAATATTAAGTAAACCACAGGTCTGGGAGTCTGACCAAATGTTGAAATCAGTTCTGGGGAAGAGTATCTTAAATAAAAGCTTCCTTGTGTTGGTATTGTCTGAAAGGTCTTTTGGGACAAACAAAACCCTTCATTTCACTTCATTCCTAATCGATCTCAATGCCTCGGCCAAAATCTAATGAAAGCACACCCTTTTAACTTTCCATCCAGCTTCTTTATGTATAACAAAGACGTTTACTCTCTCTACTGAGAGCAATTAGCTTTCAGTCTGGATCAAAGCCTAGTCTTGCTGTCAGAGAAAACAGAAAGGAAAAAATTACAAGGAAGAGTGGGTCACAACTCCAACTTATAAGTTCTAGGGCCCTACTCACTGGGAGAAAGTGAAGGAAGCAGTTTTACAAAATGCAGGTGGTTCAAGCTGAAGGGTCTTTTCTGGATTTACCCATCCATCATTCTTTGATACTCCCATAGTAAATCTCTGGAGCTTTTCTGGTTAATCAACTTTCCCTGATCATTTCTGGTCCTGCTCCTTTTCCAATTGTACCAGAGACTAGTCTAATAAAAACACTTTTAAAAATCCTCTAACTCCCTCACCAGCAATGAATGAGTACTGATTGCCAATGTGAGAAATCTAGTACTCACACTAGTGCCCACCCTCAAAGATTCTCTCTTCCTCCACTTTTCTCTCCCAGCAGATAAGCAGGGAGAAACACCCAAGAACTGAATCAAAATATACAAAACCTCTAAGTGTTACCTTACAGGATGTAGCCCATCTAATTCCAGCCAAAAGAAAACTTTCCTACCTTGCTGCAGGGATAGGTAGAAAATCGAATAGTGGATCAGTCAAGTTTGGCTATGCTGCCTAGCTGTTCCACTGGGAAATACACAGTGCTGTAAATTAAAGATTTTTTTAAAATGGATGCTGTGGTAAACCTGATGAATGAGACACCCCACCAATTCAGATTGTGACTCACCCAAGAATTTGATTCATTGTATCAGATAACAGAGCCAGCATAATTTATGGGGTTTATAGACACAGCATGCTTTGAAGGTGTGAATGCTAGTTTAACTTAGTCATGAATGAATGACTTAGCTGTGTTATTGTAAATATGTTAGGGGTGGCACATAAGAGCTGTGGACATGTTGCACATTCTATGAAGGCCAGAAAAATACCGAGAGTGCTCCAGGAGGAAAACAACTTGCTGAAATGTCAGCTGAAGCAGCAAGTTCTAATTTCTTGGAGCTACTGTGCAATGGAAAGAGAAAGTCCAGGCACAGTTAAACATTTTTCTTCACCCTGATCTCATGTTTCTATATCTTCTCAGCTATGTGCTTGTTGGTCTGGATCTGTGAGTGTAGGTGTTTTCTCCTTGCTAGGACAGTGATACCAAAAGGTGTTCACACCCTAAGAACAATAATATAACTCAACTGATAACACTATCACTTCTTAAACAGATAGATGGGGCCTATTATAGTACCCCTCAGTTGGGTGTGTCCTTTCTCTGTAGCCTTCCCCGGGCTCAGTTCTTCAATAGTATAACAGAACCTATCACAGTACCCCTCCATTGGCAATGTCTGTGTAGCTCTCCTCAGACTCTGGTCCTCAGTCTGACCAACAGGGCCTATCTCAGTACCCTAGTTCAGTGACTCTCTACCTTTCCAGACTGCTGTACCCCTTCCAGGAGTCTGATTTGTCTTGCATAACCCCAAGTTTCAGCTCACTTAAAAACTACTTGCTTACAAAAATCAGACATAAAAATACAGAAGTGTCACAGCACACTGTTACTGAAAAATTGCTTCTTTTCTCATTTTTACTATATAATTATAAAAAATCAATTGGAATAAATATAATACTTACATTTCAGTGTATAGTTTATAGAGCACTATAAACAAGTAATTGTATGAAAATTTAGCTTGTATTGACTGCACTAGTGCTTTCTATGTAGCATGTTGTAAAACTAGGCAAATATCTAGATGAGTTGATGTACACCTTGGAAGATCTCTGCAGACCCCCTGAGGTACATGTACCGCTGATTGAGAACCACTGCCCTAGTTGGCCAGCTTATGTGTGAAGGTTCCTGCTCTGGGATGGAGCAGCACCCCAGGCATAGGCGCTGGCTTCCTCATTTCCCTGGGGGCGCTCAACACCCCACTCCTGCCTCTTCCTGCCCCCACTCTGCCTCATCTCTTCCCGCCCCCATTCTGCTCCCTCCCCCGAGTGCACCTTGCCCTCGCTCCACCTCCTCCTCCCCAGCACGCTGCTGAACAGCTGATCATAGTGTGCAGGAGGCGCTGGGACTGAGAGGGAGGAGCTGATAGGCAGAGCTGCTGGTGGGTGCTAAGCACCTGCTATTTTTTTTCCCCATGAGTGCTCCAGCCCCAGAGCACCCATGGAGTTGGTGCCTATGGCCACAGGGCTTCCTCCTTGGAGACTCTTTGCATGTCCTTTAGTCCTCTGACCCCAGCTCTCTAGCTGGGTCAGTCTCAGTTCAGCCCCCTTCTCGGGGGTAACAGTTCCACATACAGTCCCTTCCCTAGGCCTGTCTAAACTTCCTTCTCTCAGGGTGCAGCCACTTCCCCACTGGCTGTTGGGGGGGGACCCAAGCCCACCCAATACTCCAGGCCCTAACCCAGGGACCTTCTAAGTAGCAGCCACATGCCATGTCCCTCTAACTGTGTTTCCTTCAGCCACTTCCCCATGGCCTGTATCTTCCTTCAGTCCCATCAGCCAGCCAGGAACACCTTCCTTGCTCCCCCAATCCCTGCCAGAAGACTGAATTCACACTGTTTCTGCAGCTCCTTTTATATGAGCATGCTGAACCCTGATTGGCTGCTTCCCTGCAGCCTCTTTCTGATCAGCTGCATCCCAAGCAGCTGCTTTAAGCTTCTCCTCTATTGCTCTTTTGGGGACAGGGTGTGGCAGGACTGACAGCCTTCTAACAGGGGGTCTCTGGGTCTAATATACCCCATCAGAATGATAAACAGCAACATCCATCAATAAACCATTTTGTAATAGGTACAGTTGGGTGTGAACTATTGAATAGTGAACAATAGCTGCTCCCTTTGTGTACATAGTTACTGCACCATTAGTAAAAATCATCCCTAAATTTGTGTTGGTTTGTGAAATTGCATGTGCACATCCACCTTATCCCTCCATTCTAATGTCTTGGGCTATTCTTGTGAGTAGGCAGGCACTGAAATATCCAGTATGCTGTTAATTCTTTCACATTTCAATACTTGCTTGTTCATAACCTAGGGAGGGTGAGCAGCAGGATGAAGCAGTGTGTAAACACAAGCTCACAGTCATAATTATCCTACTGTCAAAGGGAATTTCAGTGGTACACATTTGCAGCCAGGTAGGCTAATATTTCAATGCTCACCCACCTGTAATGGGTACACATCACCAGCATGGAATCATTTGCTGTTAAACAGAAAAGCTGACGTATTTCACAGGATTAGGATGAGATCTACACAATAATTTTTCAAACAGGTGGGCTGTGCCACTGTGAAGCGAATCTGCTGTGATATGATGTATAACAGCAGCAATTCAGCTGTGATACAGAAGAAAATACTTTTTTTGAAGGTGATAATTTTCCTTTCAGAATATTTTTTATTAAACAACCAAATGAGAAATGCCCTGAAAAGGCAGTTTAATGGAGATCAGAATTCAAGTCTGTTCAGCTTTTAAATTAGGTAATTACAACAATCTGAAAAGAGGAAATCATTTTGTCCACTCTGTGATTCTTATAATCTATTATTACTTGAAATGGAACAAAATTGAAATACCCACAAACAAGAAGATACCGGGTACTCATGACTAATCAGACAATTCATGGACCCGACTATTAAAATGCAAAACTTCAGGTGTGTTATTTGCCACTCAAATTAATAACAAGAACACAGTTGTCTGAGAGCTGCTCTCAATGTATTGTCACCACGACTTGTCACCAGCACTACTGAATCACACAACTCTCAGGAGCAAGGGGAAACAAAGATGCTAAGAGATCAGTCAGGATTTTCCTGCATTATTTGAATGTGTTTGTTAAACGAAATCTAGCAGTAAGCATAAAAGCAAAGTGCAAAACAGAAATCTAGAAGAAACCATCCTAAACTAAATCTCAAAACCAAATGGCCACTGATCTGAACTTTAAAACTAAGACCCATCTCTGCAATAAAGTTAGAGAGAAACAGAATCATACTTTTTGGAGTGTTTTTCGCCTCTGAGTCTTCCACACCTGATATTTCCTCTGTTTTTGCTGTACAACTGAAATGCACTACTGAAATTCAGACCAGTAGAGAGGAGCCTCAAAACAGGGTTTAATTGTCACTTAAGCAGTGCACAAGTCTACTGCATAGGAGGGAATATCACTTACAGTGAACTGATCCCTCTGATCATTCAGCTCAGTCATTTGGCATATTATATATCTATCCACCCATCTATCAGTCTTATTATAGAGCTATATACAAGGCTATTCAGATCCACAGGGCAGAGCTCAAGTCTGCTATTCTGTTCTCCCTTTATGCATATCTCATGCTGATGCTATGTGCATGTATTCATATAGAGAGAGCAGACTAGTGGAGCTGAGAGCTGCCTTGAGGATCTGGCAAGATGTTTTTTTGCCTGTATTAGGGTTGCTGTTGGGGTCCATTAAAGTTCATTCTGGTGAAGAGAGCATGTTGGAATCAAGATATCATGTGGCACTGAGAGGAAGCCTTTGCCTCTAGATGTTTTTTACATAAGATCCAGTCCTCCAAAGCTAAACTCTCATGAGTAAGTCTTACTGACAATAGTATTCCCATTGACTTCAAAAGAACTATTGAGGTGAGCAAGACTTGGAGAGCTGAGTCTTGATATTATGGCAGGGGGGGTGGGGGGCGAAAATTATTTATGTCTTCAGCAAAGGGCTAAAATAATTCTAAAGGATCACTCCACTGGAATTTAGAATGCCCCTTCACAGAGTACATAAATACAACAGAAAACCAAAGGTATAGGAGCAGTAAGTCAGTGTGTGATCTCACATTTCTTTTAATAATCTGTTTTGTCCATGCTCTGTCTATATTGCATATTTAAAATACTTTTACATGACTAGCAATTAGCTAAATCATAACCAATTACAGACCTCTCTGACATTTGATTTAATACTATCTCATGGGCAAATATATTGAGGATCCACAGCTGAAAGAAATAAAAGTATTCAGCAATGGGGGCAGATATAACTACAAGTGTGTGAATACAGAGAGAAATGTCCCTATGGTAATTCTAGTTGATAGCATAAGGTTACAACCAAGTAATGGAAAATTTTAAAACCCATGAAACAAGAATAACATAGGTCATTCAATTAGCATTTCTCTCCCCAAACAGCTCAATCTTTATTACAGGTTATATCCTCACAGAATTACAGCACTGTAGCTACTGACTGCAAAGGGAAATGAAATCAAGTACGGTTTATGGATGATTTAACTTGAATTCCCTTTTCAGCTAGACACGTGGTTCAGTCCCTTTGAACTATGGTATTTCTTTAGACTCTTGGCTCTATGACATGTTGCTAGTAACTCATTTGGACTACAAAATATTGTACGCTCTACCTCATCTTAGACAAAATAACTAGAGGAACCAGAGACCCAGACAGACACTGATCCTAAAGTGCATGGATTGGACCAGCTATCAGATATCTGCATGAGTAAATCAAAGGAGAGAATTTAGACCCCAAAAGTCAAGCTTCTTTGCCTAAAGTTAGGTAGCTAGATCCATATTTAGTAACATAAATAAGTAGTTTGATGTTTAGAAGTACTTAGCACTTACTTCAGTGGAAGCAGCAGATATACAGCACCTCTGAAAATAAGTAGCACTTATATAAGTGCTTAAACAGCGATTTAGATGTCTAACTTTAGACACCCACCTTTAAAAATGTTTGGCCTTAGGCTTTACTAGTAATGATGGTAAGCCTGTTCCCCTGGTATTTGGATCAAGCTTTTGGTTTGGCATATGAGAGATATAGGGTTCGTTCACAAAATTTGGATCCAATTGCTGACTTTTGAATACAGTACTCCCAACGTCAGAGGTGTTTGTATCCAGATTTTTTTTCCTTTCTGCCCATCTCCAGGGCCAGATCCTGGGCCTCATACAGCAAAGCATTTAATTAAGTACTTTGGTTTTATGCTTAACTTTGGGTACATGAGTATTCCCACTGAAGACACCGTAGTTCGGGGTAAACAACCTATGGCACGCGTGCCGAAGGCGGCACGCGAGCTGATTTCCAGTGGCACTCACACTGCCTGGGTCCTGGCCACCGGTCCGGGGGGCTCTGCATTTTCATTTAATTTTAAATGAAGCTTCTTAAACATTTAAAAAACCTTATTAATTTACATACAATAGTTTAGTTATATATTATAGACTTATAGAAAGAGACCTTCTAAAAATGTTAAAATGTATTACTAGCACGCAAAACTTTAAATTAGAGTGAATAAATGAAGACTCGGCACACCACTTCTGAAAGGTTGCCGACCCCTGCCGTAGTTAATGGAACTGTTTAAGTCTTTCACTGGACCAGGGACTAAGAGCTTGTCTACACAAGGAAATTGATTGGAATAGTTATTGTGGAAAAACTGTGTGTGTGGACTCTTCCAGTATAAGTGTCTATATACGCAGTTATTCCAGAAAAGCTCTAGCACTTTAAATTTATACCTTATCTTACTTCAGAATTGCTTCCCTATGTAGACAAGCCCTCAGTTTTTACTCAAACTCAAGAATAGGACGGCTAAAGTACGGAGACTTGCATTTTATGATCTGACTAGTAAACCTTATTTATTAAGGACCCAAGACTGTAAACATAACGCAGCAATACCCATCTTTGCCTGTATGATATACTGACAAAACAGAAAAAATCTACTTTGGTGTATCATTTAAAAATACAAAGATGCCAGCTTTTTAACTGTTTAAAGAACTCATGATCTTTACTGCATTAATAAGCACTATAAAATGTTATATTGTGCATGTATGACAAACATGAGCAATGGTGAATTATCACTTGGTTTTTGCATACTAAAATTCCAGCACTGTGAGAGAAGTGCAGATATTGATACACAAAACAGGCTGTTATTTGTACTTTATCTGTATAATTTATGTTAAAAGATGCATTGATGTGGTAGTAATTTGAATAGAATCTGACACTGTGAGTCTCTCAATTAAATGTACAGAACAGTTCAATTTTCATTTATTTCTGTTTGTTTTTTAAATTTAGATATACTATTACAAGAATATATAGAGCGTATTTATGCTCATGGGAAATTAAGCATGAGAATAACATTATGCTCTTTTTCTTATGGTTTATTTTCTTCAAACTACCTTTTGAAATTAAAAATAATTAAATGCGGAAAGCTATCAGCGTTTGGGGTTTCAGGGCATATGGTCTCTCATGGCTCCTTGACTATTTATTTAATCAAGCAATAAGAAGTGGGTAAAGGATAGGGACATTTTGGTCTCTAAGGTCATTTGCATAAAAACTATTTTATCATCCATATGTAATTACTTGGGTTATTCTATTCTTGGCACCTGTTCTTTATTTTTCATATGGGAGATCGGGTTGCTGCTCTTTGGACCACACTATGTTGGTGACCATTGCAACTGAAATACAGAAATTATTCTAAACTAATTATAATAAAAATAAATAAATCCAGATATGATTTGTGGCCTACAGGAAGTTGTATAATTTACCACTTTCAGTCTATTTTAATAGGGTATGTCTATTCAAAGATGCATGTCTCTCTCAGGTGCAGTACTCAGGATTGTGGCAAACTGTCCTTAGGAATTAGTAAAAAATGTTACTGGTCTTGGAGGCGATCCCTTTCTTCCAGCAGATACACAGGAGGATGGCCATTACTTACACATCAAGAAAATCCTTCCAGATGCCGGAAGGGTTGTAGTAAGTAGCAATGAGAGTTAGGGAGGGCTGTAAGAGATTCAGTTATTAGAAATAAAGGTAGCTGGGCTTGAGAAGAGACATTGTGAAATGATTAAATATCAATGGAATATGGCAAAAACCTGAAGGATAGAAACCAGAAAGGATAGATTAAGTTGATGAGAGTCTGGACAAAGCAACGAGTTACATTAACTCCATTGGAATTATACAATATATTTATCAATAATTTGAGGAGGATATAGTGGCAGGGATGAGATAGATCCTTCCAGTACTCTGTATAAAAGAGCATGTGGAGTAGAAGAAAAACTACCCAACATCACCCACTGTGATCATTTATTCACGAAGGAGTAAAGGATTAGCAACTCAAGGGCTAATCCATTCATTCCAGTCTGATGTAGAAGTTGTATCAACAATACCTTATAGCTAAATGGTATCAAAGGTGGCTGCTAGATTTAATATCACCTGGGCCACATGGCTTATTCATTTCTAGGAGGAGATCATCAACAGTGCTACTAAATCTGTTCATTTTCCATATCCAGATCTGAAATTAAGCTAACCAGAGTCAAGGATATATCTAGATATTATCAGAGTTGCTTTGTTGTAATCTTCTCAGTAATCACTCCTAAATATGGGAGATTAAATCTCTGTCAGTAGCTCGCAAGATTATCAGTGTTGAATGACAGTTTATTGAACAGGATTTAATCAGTGCCCTGTTGAGCACACCTGGCAACTTACTCTCAGAGAGGGCCCAATGTTTCCTCGCTGGTCTGAACCAGACAAAATAGACATGATCCAGATATGTGATATGGCCCAATGCAATTCAGCACTGCATCAAGCTATACTGGCTGAAACTGAAACCTAGAAGATGCTGCATTTGACCTCTGAGTGTATTGCTCTGAAATCTCAATAGCTGATTGCTCAGCCCAGATTGCTGGATGGAGGCAAGCCACAAAAGGTCTGCTGTTCAAGTTTCACAGAGCCTGTGATGGAGGCATAGAATACCTTCTGTACCTTTAACAGCAGATAAGAAGATAAAGCTTCAAAAATTTCAGTTGCTCAAGCTCTGCCAAGACGTCCACCACCAATGTTCTGCTCACCTTCTATTTCGCTTTATTCGTTGCAAATCATGTGTAAGCCATGGTGCCCCCAGAGTGAAAGCCAGGCAAGAAGGCATTTGGGCTTACTGCATGGGTGGTTGCAAACAACATGTATTGCAAAATTCCACCTGGCCTTTGATACTGTGATCTGTCGGCAAACCAGTATATCCAATAGTTTACTAGAGCTCGCTGGAATTTTCAGGTTCTATTAACAATCCCATCAAAATAAATCCCTCATCCAAACAGGATAGAAATATTTCAGCCTCAGGTAGGAATTATTTTGCTCCGTGTTATTTTCAGGACCAGATTAATTCCCTGGTCTACCCCAGCTTCTCCTGGCATAAACTCAGGCACAGAACAACAGAAGCAAAATGTTGACTGGGAAGGAGGCAACAAAGGAGAAAAATAGCTGCAACCTTCCATCTGTTGAAGGTCTAAGTGGACCTGCAGGCAGGCAGGCAGAACACCCCAGAAACAGACAGTGTTGGCAGGGGAAGGGGACATAGCCAGGGTAGCAAGGGAATGAGCAGTTTCAATGAATTCCTGTTGCCCTCCCATGCTGAAAACCCAGAGAAATGTTGGAGTGGAATCCCCCCAGGGGAATAATGGCCCAGTCCACTGCAGAGAGTACACATTACACCTACTGTGTTGGCAGGGTTGAATCTGACTCACATGTTATTCTAAAGGAAGATAATTTTCCTTCCTTAACTGTGAGAAATAACACTAGCCAAAAAACTATTCAGTCCAAAGACTTAGTACCTTTTCCAGAACAGGCCAGTGCCCAGTGCTGTAAAATGTACGACTTGATATTTTATTATGGATCTGTTCTCACCAGTAGTGTTCTTATCATTGGTGACAACAGGAGTTACACGCATGCACAGAGGGGGGAAACTGACCCAAAAGTACTCAGCCTCAGGGACCTCAAAAACTAAACCAAAACCAAAATAACCCCCAAAACCCCTAAGACAAAGTGAGAAAGATGTATGACAAAATGGTCTATGTCCTTACGAATGACAATTGTTTCTTTCACATAATAAATAGTTTGCTGTCATGAGCAGGTAAGGAGCAGAATTTTAAATCTATATGTAGAGTCTTTCATTTGCATTGTAGCTCCTAAAGAAACCCCTTTCCTCATACAAGTGATACCTTTAAGACTGTAACAAAGCTCCCTACTCATTGGGTAAGTTTGCATGACTATGTTATACAAAGATCAAAAAAATATTGGTAGTTTGTTGTTATTATTGATTTATAGTTTCAAATAGCTACTGAAATGCCTAACAACAACTGAAATATGAGCCCATGAGTTTGATGCAGGGTTTCTCTCATTTTTTAATCAGGGATATTTAATTTTCAACCATGCGGGATTAAACTCTAGGATGGCATTTTGAGAGTGTGAGGAGAAAAAGCTTTAGGCAGCAGGTATTATAAGCTAGCATGGTTCTTTTTAGATGGCAGAAAGAGAAAAAATCTTTTATAAACCACCTAGAAACATCACCAGAGAAACTACTTGTGCTGTTAGTTAATGGTAAAACAAAACATTTCCTACCCATTAAAGTAAAAATCATGTATTGAATCTGACTCCAGAGATGATGCAGTATGATAAGAAAAGCCAAAACTGATATGCAGAATGCTAACTCCTGTGAGGAAATAAGAAGAATGCTTCACTAACATTGTCATAGTAAACTGAGCTGGTCTACAGCGGGTTTGGTGAAGAGATTCAGTTTTCAGAACACTTTTTTCAGTTATTCTTTTACATGTCATTATTTAACTTAAGAGATTGGTGAAAACAGAGACATGATGAATATACCCAGTCTTTATTTGGTTTATCAATGACTCTAGAAACTATGCCAGATTGGTCTTTGTTAAAATCATAGGCAGGAAACAAACTAAAGTTTGCCTACTTAACATGATCACTGCCACATGGCAGAGGCCATTTTACATATGACCTTGCCATTTCTCCTAGTCCCAGAACTGCTTCACCACTCTTCCACTAAAAACACATTCCTACCAGCCCTTCTGACCTACAATACCATGACTACCCACCTTCCTTTGTGGATCTCACCCATAATTCCTCCCGGCCCCAGAACCACACCCCCATTATTTGCTCACCTGCTATCCCTCCAGCAGTGTACATACACATCATACTTATTTCCAACAACTATTGAAACATGATAACCAGTGCACAATGATTCGCAACCATCAGGAATGCTCACAACTCTAAAAAAATATTCTTTCCCCCTTGTTTACTCTTGTATTTCTACTTTCCCTAATTGCTTCAGTTTGCTTCGTTGGTTTGCTTGAAAGCCATTGCAGTAGGGTTTCCAAAAAGTAGAAGTCACATCAAACATTTATTTCTGCTATTTTACTGCTCTGGATAATAAGGGACTGAAACTACAGTCCTTACACAGGCAAATCTCCCACTAAGATAAGTAAATGGGCATTTTACCTGAGTGTGGAGTGCAGGATGGGGCCCTAATTCTTTGTAACAGTTCTGTTGAAACAACAGCAACAAGCAGTTTCACTCTGAATAGTGCCTGCTTTTGACATCTTGTCTGGAACACACTTAAGCCAACATTGTCATGGTAGGTTTCATAATTTAAAAAAATATTTTTAGTCTGCTCTTGTTCACAAATAAAGTCCTGTAGAATTCCTGGAAGGATTAACACTGAAAACTGTAGTTTAGCCTTCATTATGACTGACACCAATGAAAATCTTTCCACTGAATTCAATGGTTATTGGATTGGGCCCTCAGTCATTAGAGCTTTGTCCTCATATGCCATATCTGAATGTACTTCTCTTTCTTTATCTTCCCCTCCCACCACACACTGGTTTATTGTTGTAGGGTTGCTCATGAGTGCCAAACTGCTGACACTGATTTCTTTTTTATTTTAAGAAAAAACATAGCATTGAAGTATTTGCTACATCCATGCATAGGCACACGTGTACACAGAACACACAGGCATGCACACAAGTAATTTTCAAAAACAGGAGGTCTACATCTTCAAAAACATACATCTCTTGAGTTTGGCACCCAGAAATGGAGCCATTCCAAATTAGTGGATGCTTTTTAAATTTAGGCCTTAACCAATTTACACACACAAAAGCAGGCGCATGTGTGTTGTGCACATTTTTCACATGTTTCTCAGCTCCACTCCATGAATCTTTGGCCCATTAAGAATTACATAGACTTTTCAAACAAACAGAGAGGAAAAAGTCAAATTTGGGGTCTGCCAAATTCTGACAATGTACTTTTAAGAAGAAAAATAAAAAACACATGACATCCCATTATTCCATCAATACCGATGTCATAATAGTGATAGTCTAATACAGGGCTAGCATTTCTGATGCTCATACTGATCTTTGATCATATTGCAAACACTCTTGAAAGAAAACTTTTGGAACAGTTATTTACAATGCAAAATTAACTTAAATCACACCGTGCTTTTAGCATTGCTGTCAGAAAAACAAAAGAACCCTGATGCTTACGTAGCCCAGTGTGCATAGAGAAAAAGCTAACCAAGAGCAACCGTACATTCCAGATGTGTGACAGATCATATAGCAGTAAAACTACAGTAGGTAAGTCTGAAGCAACAGCTGCCTATGCAATGGTTGTAAATTGCATGTGACATATAGATTCAGATTTTCAACATTGCATAAAGGTAACTGTGTGGATTTGTTTGCCACTAATGTGTAAATACCTGATGTGTGCAGACATAGCCAATTGGACATGTGTCTGACATCTAACTGACCACATGCATGAGTGCCTCAGGTATTTGCTTCCACACATTGGGTACATTGGCACATAAGTTAGGCACAAGCAAATATATGCACACCCCTAAGTTTGAGAGTCTGGCCCACAATACATTTTTAATCAAATGTATTAATTCATGGACTTTATTGAAATCACACTGAGTTGTATTTCCATATTTCTGAGATAATGGTTTGCCTCTGCATTTTTTTTTAAAACAAATTTTCCTTCAATATTATATTCCATTTGGACCCCGGCTGCATGCAAATACACTTTGAGATACCATTAACACTAACCTGGGAAGTAGCTGCAGTTGTGCTAGTTTCCTTACCGCTCCCAGGTGCACACTCATTGCTTGTTGCTGCTTCTGTAGTTTCTGCCTTCTTTACATTCATTTCCAGAGAAATGGATGGCCCTACTTGGCCCAACCCATCACTCAGCTGGGTCAAACTTGGGCTGCTTGCTTGCCGTGATTTGGCCTTATACCAACTAGGGTAAAACAAGGGATCGATGGTTTCTGCTGTTGATGGCATTTGTGTTTCAGACTCTGCAGTCTGTCGAGCACCACTTGGCACAACCTCACCCTTCATCAGGATAGATAAAAAAAAAACACACAAGCAGAGTGCACTATGTTACCTTCCTGTGTTCAGCCCGTATTTCTCTGCATTCCATGTTTGTTTTTATCTCACTGCAAACAATTTATTGTTTGAAGTCCAAAAGAATTACAACTGAAATACAGAGCAAAAGTGTCTAGCATTTGGATAATATATGTATGGAAAATACAAACACTGGGTCAAATCCTGCAGCCCCACTTAGCAAAACTTCCCATTAGCTTCAAAGGGAACCTTGGTTGAGAAACGACTGAAGGAGATGTTCCTTTCATTACACACTTCGGGCCTGATTCTCTTCTCAAGTATAAATTAGGAATAACTTCACCGAAGTCAGTGAAGTCACATTATAGTGAGAGAAGAATGAGGTCCTTTATTTTAGAGATATTGCCTAAAAAATATCCAGTGTACAGAAATGTCTAAGTGCCAATCTGGAGGTTCTTACTCAGAGTTACCTGAGTTCATACTCAAGTAAGCACCCATATCTGCGTAATCACTGAGCTAAACTATACTACACAATGCGTAAGAACTTCCAGTACTAGCCTCACACATTAAGATGACATATGTGGGGTCTTACCCACTGCCTACTGAAGTCAGTTGGAGTCTTTTAAATCACTTCCTTGGGTTTGGGATTGGGATAATAATTTATTTTTTAAAATAAATATACAGAATTGTATCACTCAACATTGATTCTGTTGACATGAGCAGGCAGAATAAACAGACTATAATGACAATAGAGATAAATGCTTGCCCACCACACGACTGTTTATATATAATAGTTGACTGTAATTATACCTTATCCATGACTGGAGCAGCTGACAGAACTGTACCCTCTCTATCAATGTCAAGTCTTTCCAGACTAGCCAACTGCAGGTTTTGACCACTTGGTGCCATTAGTACAGATGACTAAATATTACAACATTTTTACTTTGCTTTCCCTAGGCCAACAGGAAAAAGCTAAACTGCAAGCATCCCGCACATTGCATCCCCCACATGCCAGTCTGACCAACTCATAACGGCTTTTTTAAATTACTGATGGGCTAGACCAGCATGTCTCTATATTCTTTTTCACTCAGGAGGTGTCGGACTTCACAAAATTATGAGGCAGTTCAGTTTCTAATTAGGCCTGGTCTACATATGAAGTTAAATTAGTGCAACTCTGCATGTGAACACTCTTAAATCAGTTTAAATTTCCTTATTTAGATTTAGATTAAGTTGGTAAAGAATCAAGTTAAATAGATATATGCCATTTCTAAACTGATTTAAGAATATCCACAGAGAACAGGCACAAACCTGTGTAAGCCCTCAAATAGATCAAAGAAGTAATAAATCTAGATAATTTACTCCCCCTCCCACCTCGGTTCTGTTAAATCAGAACCTTGCCATAAACATGGACTCTTTATTTGTTTCCTTGTTTGTGTACCACTGTCAATGACCTCAGCATGGCGCTGGAGTAAGGACTTAACTGGAGTTGCAGAAGAGATTAATTTGTCCTGCTTGGTAAGTTAATTGCTGATATTGATAGTTGAAGGAGATTAGCAAGTATTGTTTTGGTGTAGATCTCACAAAGTATCAGTCATTGGTGTTTTATTTTAATTGTATTCCAGGAGAGAAAGTACAAAGATATCAAATATATCTTAAATACATGGCTTCAAATATAAAGATATTTCAAATCCAGAACGTGTTTGGGCTGCCATTTCATAACAAGCAGCCTTACTTCTCTGCATCTAACACTATGAGACATGAACTTCTAAATGATATCCCCAGTGACAAGACCACCAAAGGAAGGTAAATGTCATTCATAGGAACAAAAGTTTAGAGAGGTCAGGTAATCTGGCTTATGAACTCTTCAGAAGGCATGCTAAAAGTGAAGTTCTCTTGGTATACATGTTTTTATTTCTCATCTCAGTTATTATAACTGTTAGCTTCTACTAAGCAAAAGAACAAACAACAAAACTGAGCATCAAGTTGTCAGTTCTTAAGGGTTTTGCTCCAAAATTAGATCTTAATAACCAAATGTTCCTTCATTTACATAAGAGAACACTGTTATTGTTTTTTTAAACCAATGAACTCACACACATACACAGCTTGAATATAAGCAATGGCAGTAAAATCTTTGCTTTCTTCCTTGAATGGGCTATATTTTTGACATGTTTCTGACATATGTTTCAGCATCTATTGGGTCCGATTAGATCATTCATAGTGCTCTAGAATGGAGGAAACATTCAGCATAGCTGATAGGACAGAGAATGGTTGGATGCAATTACCTGACTAACTGAGGCAGCTGGTGGTAATGATGGGGCTGATTCAGTCTGAGGGCCTCCTGTTGTGCTCTTGGGTTCTGAGTCCAGCTGAGATTGCTGGGATACTTTCTCAGCTACCTCCTCCTCCTCACCAGATGACTCTGTGCGGACTTCATCAAACTCTTCACCTTCCATCACCTCCTCATCTTCCTCATCACCCTCCTCCTCTAATAAACATTCATGTAAGCACAGCACTAGGTTAACACAACAATACATGGGGTACGCTCTTTATACATCACAGAGATTTAGAAATATGAAGTTACTATGGTAACTATACAGTAGGTCTATTGATAGTGAAAGGGACCCACAGTGAGGGTTTTCTCAAGGGACAGTACAACTTGTGCTTTAATTCCAGCTGATGCTCATAAGGGCAAGACTGGAATCTGCCCTGGGTGCATGCAAAAGGAAGGAAGATGATGCAAGAGAGAGACAGAGACCAAGGAGGAGCCATCTCCTCACATGTTGCATCTCTGTGTACAGGTCTTGAGCGTAAGGACTGGGCAAGCCGGCCAGTGCCACCAACAGTGTAGGCTCCCCACAAGTGCTGGAGACAGGAACACACACTGCATTCTGCCACAGAGTGTTGCAGCAGTTGCATTCCCCTGCCTGAGGTAAAAAGCAGTGCTGGCAATTAATCGCAGTTAACCTCACACAATTAACTCAAAAAAATTAATCGTGATTAATCAGTTTTAATCACATTGTTAAACAACAGAACACCAATTGAAATTTATTAAATATTTTGGATGTTTTTCTACATTTTCAAATATATTGATTTCAATTACAACACAGAATACGAAGTGTACAGTGCTTATTTATATTAATGATTACAAATATTTTCACTGTAAAATGATAAACAAAAGAAACAATATTTTTCAATTCACCTCATACAAGTACTGTAGTGCAATCTCTTTATCATGAAAGTGCAACTTACAAATGTAGATTTTTTTTGTTCCGTAACTGCACTCAAAAACAAAACAATTTAAAACTTCAGCGCCTACAAGTCCACTCAGTCCTACTTCTCGTTCAGCCAATTGCTAAGACAAACACGTTTGTTTACATTTACGGGTGATAATGCTGCCCATTTTTTATTTACAATGTCAGCAGAAAGTGAGATCAGGTATTCTCACGGCATTGTTGTAGCCGGCATCGCAAGATATTTATGTGCCAGATGCGCTAAAGATTCATATGTCCCTTCATGCTTCAGCCATCATTCCAGAGGACATGCTTCCATGCGTATGACGCTTGTTTAAAAATAATGCATGAATTACATTTCTGACTGAACTCCTTGGGGGAGAAATGTATGTGTCCTGCTCTGTTTTACCTGCATTTTGCCATATATTTCATATTATAGCAGTCTCGGATGATGACCCAGCACATGTTCATTTTAAGAATACTTTCACTGCAGATCTGACAAAACACAAATAAGATTGTGAGATTTATAAAGATAGCTATAGCACTCAACCCAAAGTTTAAGAATCTGAAATGCATTCCAGAATCTGAGGGATGGAGTGTGGAACATGCTTTCAGAAGTCTTAAAAGAGCAACTGTCCTCTGGTATGGTGGTTGAAGCATGAAGGGACATATGAATCTTTAGCGCATCTGGCACATAAATATCTTGTGATGCCGGCTACAACAATGCCATGAGAATACCTGTTCACAATGGTGACGTTGTGAACAAGAAGTGGGCAGCATTATCTTCTGTAAATGTAAACAAACTTGTTTGAGTGATTTAGCTGAACAAGAAAGAGGACTGAGTGGACTTGTAGACTCTAAAGTTTTACATTGTTTTATTTTTGAATGCAGTTATTTTTTGTACATAATTCTACATTTGTAAGCTCAACTTTCATAATAAAGAGATTGCACTACAGTACTTGCATTAGGTGAATTGAAAAATGCAATGCAAATATTTGTAATAAAAAATAAATATAAAGTGAATACTGTACACTTTGTATTCTGTGTTATAATTGAAATCAATATATTTTAAAATGTAGAAAACATCCACAAATATTTAAATAAATGGTATTCTATTATTGTTTAACTGCGTGATGCATCGCAATTAATTTTTTTAATCGCTTGACAGCCCTAGTAAATAGCCTCCAGAAGCTCCCCTCGGGCATAGGGTTGCCAACTTTCTATTTGCAGAAAATCAAACACCCTTGCCCCGCCCCCTTCCCTGTCCCTTTCCCAAGGCCATGCCCCTGCCCTGTCCCTTCTCCAAAGCCCGACCCCTGCTCACTCCATCCTCCCCTCCATCTGTCACTCGGTCTGCCCCACCCTTGCTCACTCGCTCATTTTCACCAGTCTGGAGCAGAGGGTTGCGGTGCGGAATGAGGTGAGGGCTCCAGCTGGGGGTGCTGGCTCTGGGGTTGGACCAGGGTTCAGCGTGTGGGGGGTGGACTCTCGGCTGGGGGCCAAGGATTTCAGAGTGTGGGAGGGGGCTCTGGGCTGGGGCAGGGGGTTGGGGTGTGGGATGGGATACAGGTTCTGGGCTGGGGGTGTGGGCTCTGGAGTGGGGCCAGAAATGAGAGGTTAGAGTGTGGGAGGGGGCTCTGGGCTGGG
Source organism: Mauremys reevesii (assembly GCF_016161935.1). NCBI lineage: Eukaryota > Metazoa > Chordata > Testudines > Geoemydidae > Mauremys > Mauremys reevesii. The sequence goes on along the minus strand of NC_052624.1, from coordinate 227,514,821 downwards.
GCAGGGGGTTGGGGTGTGGGATGGGGTACAGGTTCTGGGCTGGGGGTGTGGGCTCTGGAGTGGGGCCAGAAATGAAAGGTTAGGATGTGGGAAGGGACTCTGGGCTGGGGCAGGGGACAGGGGTTCGGGAGTGGGTGAGGGCTCCTGATAGGGGTGCGGGCTCTGGTATGGGGCCAGAGATGAGGTGTTTGGACTGCAGGAGGGGGCTCTGGACCTGGGCTGAGGGGTTTGGAGTGCAGGAAGGGGCTCCGAGATGGGGCAGGGGGTTGGGGTGTTGGAGGAGGTATGTGGTGCGGGCTCCAGGAGGGAGTTTGGGTGTGGGAGGGGACTCAGGGCTGGTGCAGGGGGTTGGGGTGTGGATTCCAGGCGGCCGAGCTGGAGCAGGAGATTGGGGTGCAGGAAGGGGTCAGGGTTCAGGCTCCAGGTGGCCGAGCTGGAGCAGGGGGTTGGGCTGTGGGAGGGGGTGCAGAGTGCAGGCTCCAGGAGGGAGTTTGGGTGCAGAAGTGGGCTCAGGGCTGAGGCAGGGGTTGAGGTGCAGGAGGAGGTGCAGAATGTAGGGTCCGGGTGGCGTTTACCTCAGACAGCTCCCAGATGCAGCCAGCATGTCCCTTTGTCTTCTAGGTGCAAGGGTGGCCAGGTGACTCAGCTCCGCATGCTGCCCCTGCCTGCAGGCACCACCCCCGCAGCCTCCATTGGCCGTAGCTCCAGGCAGCAGCATATTATCGCCTAGGCCAACAAGGCCTAGGCCTAGGGCGGCAAATTTGCTCACGATCCCTCCCCAACTCCACCCCTTCCCCAAATCCCCAGCTTGCCTCCTCCCCCAGGCGCACTGTGCTTCCCTCCTTCCACCTCCCTCCCAGGCTGCGCAAAAGCACTGGGAGGGAGGGAGAAGCGAGTAGTGGCATGCTTGGCAGAGCAGAGGTGAGCTGGGGCCCGCGGGCACAGAGAGTAGCTCGGGGGGACCGGGAACTGCTCCCCGCCCCAGCTCACCTCCACTCCACCGGTGCCATCCCCCAAGCATGCCGCAACTCCCCTTCTCCCCCCTCCCTCCCAGGCTCGCTGCGCAAAAGCGCTGGGAGGGAGGGAGAAGCGAGTAGCGGCACGATCGGAGGAGGTGGAGCAAAGGTGAGCTGGAGTCGGCGGGTACGAGGAGTGACTCTTGGGGGGGGGGCAGGGAACCACTCCCTGCCCCAGCTCACCTCCACTCCATGGCTGCCATCTCCTGAGCGCACCACAACTCCCTTTCTCCCCCCCTCCCTTACCGCAGGGGAGCAGAGGTGAGCTGCCGGGGGTGGGAGGGGCTGGGCGGGGGCGGCAATTTTTTGAGGGCCTAGGGGTGCCAAATTTGTTAATCCGCCACTGGCTCCAGGCCAATGGGAGCTGCAGAGCTGGCATTTGGGGAAGTGGCAGTGCGCGGAGTTCCCATGGCCGCCCCTGCGCCTAGGAGCCAGAGGGACATGCCGGCCGCTTCTGGGAGCCACAAGGAGCTGGGTATGGAGCCTGCCTGCCCCACTGCAGGTGGCCAACTGGACTTTTAATGGCCCGGTCAGGAATACAAAATTAGTGGTTAAATTAAAATTAGTAGATGTACTATATTTGGATTTATTAAAGCATTTGACACAGTGTTCCATGAAATCTTCCTCTCAAAATCAGTTCACATCAGCTTGGATATTAACACTGTCAGCATGGATTGAAAACTGACTGAAGGACTGTAAAGAAAGTCTTATGATAGATGACAGACTATTAACTTGAAGGGATGTGTCTAGTGGACAACCTCAGACATTTGTTTTAGTCCTGATCTCAAGTAACATCTTTGTAGAGGAAGGAATATACAGCTAGTTAATAAAATCTGCACAGATTATACCAAATTGAGAGGAGCTTTAAATACCAGCGAGGATACAGAATTAATACAAAGTGTCTAGAGTAATCAACAACATGGGAATTAAATGGCAACATGACAGTCAACTAGGAAATTGAAGAGTGGCCAGCACATCCTTCAGCTCGCGCCACTTCCTGCAGCCCCCATTGGCCTGGAGCAGCGAACCTGTGGACGCTGCAAGTAAACAAACCGGCCTGGCCCACCAGGGGCTTTCCCTGAACAAGCGGCGGACTGGCTTTAAGAACCACTGGTCTAGATGACTTTGAGGTCCCTTTCCTGCCCTACATTTCTATGATCCTATGATGTATTAACTGTAGTTTCAAACTGACCATATATTTTGTAATGATAGGGAGAGTCTTATATTTCACTCAGTAAGATTTTACTAAACCTTTTCATTGGCTTACATCTTTTGTATGACTAAGAAGATACCAAGAACAAATTGCAAACTAGACAAAGTTATCACAATGAGGAATGTTCTTATATACTGATACAAGAAATCATCTTGAACCTGATCTTGAAAGCCCTCTGAAAATAGAGGCCCCACTGACTTCAGTGGGAGTGTTAGATGTACTAGGAGTTCAGGATTGACCCCCTTACGTTGACACTATATATTAACATACATCCTAGTAATGGTGTTACTATCATATGAAATGTAAATGTAACAGTAAAGCCCAAGGTTAGTAGGTAAAGTATAGAGGACCAGCCTTGTGATTCTCTATATTTTTAGATGTTCAAGATTTTAAGAGAGAAATCTGTTTATTTCAACTATTCAGACCCTCTGATTTCCCATCATTTTGTAAACTGAAGCGTAACGGTGCCCTGTTTGCATGCTACTTTGTTAAGCACAGAATAGTAACTGTGTACTATTTCATCTATTCTGAAATATCAGGCATACAAATGACACCAGAGGAGATTCCTAAATGTATAAGAATATCCTTGTTCGTCTCCATAAATGTATGATCTTGAACTCCATTTACATTTTCAATGAAATTTCTATGATATAATTAAAAAGAAAAATATATTATTCATAGTTACTTTTATTAGTTTGCATTATTCTATTTCTTTAATGATTTTCTACATCAGACAGTCCATAAAACTGCTGTTTCTCATTGCAATGACAGACTAGTACCTATACAGGCCCAATCCTACAGCTCTTTTACATGAGTAATCAATGAGTAAGGGCTGAAGGATCAGGTCCTTAGGAAAGAACTGAGTCTATATTAAAGGAAAATAAGAATCAACATGTTACATGATTCTAAACCGTGGTGGGTTTTATTTGTGATTATAATTTATGTTAAATGATCTAGGTACATTTGTGGATAGAGGGGAATACCTGATTTGAATTTTCCTTACATGGTATCGTCATGTAAATTGCACACAACTGAAGAGAAAGAAAGCTGGTTTGGTTACATCAATAACATACCTCTGTAAAAGTCAATTTCTCTTATTATCTTTTCTTCTCTATTGAGGCTGACTGTGAGATGGCTCATATTTTCATAGCCAGGCTCTATTTTTTCCATCTGAAATGCGTTAGATGCTTCAGTAATTCTAAAATAGAGATATTTTGTTATTTGCATCTGGGTTGGCAAATAAATGTTTACAAAATGGATAATTTATGATAAATATCAAAAACACACACTTCCTTTCAAAGAGGAAGTACTTACTTTTGTAGCAATGCTTTGACATTCTGTGAAAACAAAAGTGAAATGATGGAATGCTTAAAAGGTTAATTTTATTAAACAGCTTTTATACTTTGATACCTGATTCTTACATGTACTGTTTCTAAATATGCTAGCTTGAGCCAGGGGCTGCTCCAGGCCCCAGCACGCCAAGCGCGTGCTTGGGGCGGCAAGCCGCGGGGTGCGCTCTGCCGGCGCCATGAGGGCAGCAGGCAGGCTGCCTTGCTTGGGGTGGCAAAATCCCTAGAGCCGCCCCTGGCTTGAGCTCTCATTATAAAGGAGAGCTATGAGGCCTATGACTAAGATTAGACTGAGGTTGGAACTAGCTTACATGTGAACAACAGTGTGCTTTAGGCCCTAATTCTCATTTACATTAAGGGAAGTGTAAAGTGTAAATGAGAATCAGGCCCTTAATTTATTTTGAGATAGATATATAGGCTCCTATGTAGTGCACACACGGACAAAACTGAAGCTGACCAGCCTGACCAATATTCCCTCCCGGACACGACCCACATACCCCTGGCTCTCCTTGACAGTGACTTCTGTTTCCTAGAAATTGCACTGGGCAAACTTTTCCCACAGACTAATTTAGCCAATGCATTGTGCCCTTTTGCTATATGTAAATTAACTGAGAATAGGCTTTTGAATTTTTACAAATGTATCATTATTCATAACTGTTCCACGAACATTTCACTCTAGCATATTTCATTCTCGGACTATGTCTGACTATTCACAGTGGGTGATTGGTCACCTCTAGTTCTGACGCCTTACAGTTCCACATATCCTACAGAGGGTTTTCTGCCCTTCAGGATGAATTCCTGTTCCTGCACATTGTTCTTGTAAAAAAAATCCTCCCTGCTGGGGGTCAGATGGGATTTTAAGATTTCAGGATGGAAAGTCACATGAGACCAAATCCTACTTGACTGAAATCAATGGGAAGCTTGCCACTGGTTTCAGTGGTAGCAGGTCCAAACCCATAGTAAGAAGGAAGGATAGTCTGATAGTTAAGGCATTGGAATGTCACCTAAAACTTCTTGGCCCTGCCACAGCCTGTGTGGCCTTGTGCAAGTCACTTAACTTCTCTGTGCCTCAACTGCCCATAGGCAAAATAGGGATAATAATACTCCACTACCTCACAGAAGTGAAATGGCTAAATCCATATACAGAATTGCGGGGTGCTCAAATATTGCAGTGCTGGGGTTCATATAAATATATATGAAAATATTGTTTCTGCATCCTGGTTGGATGACTGAAAGCTTATAAACATGACAGTATTTTTGGTGTGAATAGAAAATACTCGTATTCTCCTCCTTACCCCTTTGTTTGCATGTTATTCAAACGAAGAAAAACCATTTCTGCACAGTGTTGTGAATGAAAACTGGTTTGTGTGGATGTTCACTGGGAAGTGAACAAATAGGGATTGTGCTTGAATTGAAAAGTGAGTCACAGTTTGTTTGTGATTAATTTCCCCCACTCTTTTCCTACCTCTGTTTAGACTCCTCTGAAATATACCTGCAAAAACACTGCCATTTCTGGCTCTTCCATGAACTGGATTCCTGATTCAACTAGCTTAGACACTGTCTCCAAGTGATCTGCATACTTTTTCATCAGGGAGCGGACATGTTCCAGTTTCTCCTCTTGGTTTCTAGTGATTATTTGTGTCATCTCATTTTTCCTTTCTTCCAGTATTGCATACAGATAATCAAATTTTTCACACAGTTGCTCTTTTTGTCTTCTGCAGCATTCCTGTGAATCATTTGGTTTTTGTTAGAAGTGTTATGTTGCTTAAAAGTGTTTCTATTTTTACAATTACTTGGAAGTGTTTTCATCAAAGAAATCCTTTTCTGAACAATACAAGGTTTTTTTAAAGACCCCCAGAGACTTTTGTAATTTTCTAAGTTAAATCTGTTTGAACAAAAAGTTTTCTGAATACTTGTGAATATTTTTAAAAACAAATCGACTATTTCATTTCCAGCATGCTAAAAAAGCTGAAAGACATTTGTGTTATGTTTGTAGCAATACTTAAGAGTTCATAGGAAAATCAGGAAGATAATTGCTATATTAATAGCCAAATGAGCAGAACAGGACAGATCAGCTCAAATTAGTTCTAGAGAAAATTCCATCACCACCAGAGCTCCTGAAATGCTACGGTGAGCACCTATTGATCCTTTACCCTTAAGGCCCCTTTACATCACTCAGGTAGCATGAAGGGGCTTAAAGTGGGTGTCAATTATACTACTTTTACTGTGCACTGAATGAGGCAGGGGTCCTGTGCCAAAAATAGCATGTGGTCATGTTATCATAATAATGCACAAAATAGGAGCAAATTAAGGTTCCAACCTAAATTCTAGCTTTTCCTAACGTTCAAACAGTTGACTGTGCAACCTAAATAATATTGCTTTAGTATAGTTATTTTTACTGTAATAAATATGCCTGTGCCGTACCTATGGTCATTCATGTTGTCATTTTAGCAGAACTCACAGGCTAAAAGATTGGGGTGGATGAATGTTTGGACTGAACATAACGTGCTGTGGGAAGTGGTGTTGGTGAATTTATATGTGGTTAATTGATATGTGGTTCAGTGAATTTATATGTGGTTCGTTCAGTCGCTACCCTAGGAGTAGCGACTGAACGAACTCCCCATGAAGATTTCGGGCCACTATGTTGCTGCCATCTTTCAAATGAGACATAAAACTTAGCTCCTGATCCCTTGTGATAGTTAAAGATCCCACATGACTTTTTGCAGTAGTTAGGGGTTTATGACAGATGTGCCAAAATCAAATAAACAGTTGTTGAGTACCATTGCGTTTTCCCTTCCTCCTTTTCAGTCACTTTCCCCTTCCCCTTTTACTTTCTTTACAGTTACCCCCGCATTCTTTTTCCTACCTAGATCTCTTCTTCCTCTTGTTCCACCCTTGTCCTCCATTTCAGATTGTCTACAACTATGTTCCCTGAACCTTAAAGTAGGTCATTTGCTAGTGGACGTAGCATCAAGCATCATTCCACAACAGGGGTGTATTACACATTCTTCATATCACTATGGGTTGGGGAATTGGATGACCTAAGAGGTCCTTCTCTCTCTCTCTCTCTATATATATATAATCTGGTATTTTATTACATTAAAATTTGCAATCAGCATCTACTACAGAGGTCATCAGTAGTAAACTCTGTATGTCCAGGTTGCAAAACAGTCTCCATTATGCCTTGTTTTCCAAAATATTCACATTTTGTGTTGAAATTTTTCATATTTAATCTGTGTGAATAGTTATTGTTTTTTGGTTTTTTTAAGTCTGACCAAACCACCTCAGTTTTTGAGTTATAAGTAAAAAAAAAAAAAAAAGACACTCTCTAATTGTAAAAAATTTCACCAAACTTTTTAAAAAACAGCTACAGCAAAAAGAGCTACAAGATGAGACCTGGAACACTCATCATTGAGTACTGGTGCCATTGCTTGCTTTGAAAAATATTGGCTCGATTGACCAAAATTCTAAGCATTTGAAAATTGTATACTATGGTAAGCATCATAACTATACAAATATAGACAGGATTATGGAAATTCCTACTTTATTTTATTATTTGACTCTCACATTTTATAGTCCTAGATAGTTGTTTCTTTGTTCATTATGGTTTACCATTATATAGATTTTTATACTTCATTGTGGCTCTCAGTAGAATATGTGAAATTATGTTACTTTTTGGTTAGTTTGTTGTAATTTGAATATATATTGGCCTGTTTTTTTAAACCTTTGCATAGAAACTATAGCTAAATTTAGAACTGTGGGCTTACTGTTTACAAGAGCTAAAAGCAACCTGACCACATACTTTCTGTATTGCTCACTCTAAAGCAGTGTAAGTAGTGCAATGTGTCAATTTAAGTAGAGGAGAGGAAAAACCAGCAAGCCTGATTCTGGGGTGTCTTGGTTCCACCTTTTCATCTGAGCCTTCAAGGTCAAACTGATGTCAAATTCAAATGAAGGTCATGTGATGGCAGGAAGTATGATTTGTCTGCAATATGAAGTGGAAGCACTATGTAAAGTTGTAATCTCTGTTTTCTGTAATCTCTGATTTTACGGATGCAAAGCCTATTAAGGTGTGTGAAGGTAGACGGGCTCTGCACTTCTTGTTCTATCAATCTCAGTTTCTGATTTGTAGTTCAAAAGGTGGGTTCTACATATGAGTGAATGACTCTGAGAAAGCTAATTCCAGATATTGCTGTATTTATTTATGTATTTTTAATGGAGTGTTCTCTGTAAACTTCAGTTTAGATGTTTGAAGTCTTGCTTTTGGATTAACTAGTCAAATCTGAAGGGAAAGAAACCGAAGCTTTTGTACTATTTTAATTTCGACACTGAACTTACTTGAAAGGCTCATTTCTGTCTGCAAACTCCCGATAGCAGCCAATTTCATCCTTGCAATGCAAAAGCTTCTTGACTACAAAGTTTTTTGACTTTGCTGCTTACACCCTCTCTCATTTCCGAGGGTTAACGGTTTTATATTCTTTGAACCAAATTCTGGACATTATCTGTTCTTCCTTACTCTGGTTGCACAGGGAAATAGGTGCCCCTGGCAATTGTGCAGTGGACTGTGGAATTAATTTTTCTTGCCAGTTAGAACCTATAAATATTGTCTTTAAATGTTATTTACTGCACTTGCTATTTATTTCTCCTATTTTGAGGGATCAGGAGGTTTTTAATTTTTTTCCCTTCTTCTGGTGTGTGATTGGTTCACTGGCAAGAAAACCAAACTGGCAAGGGTCTGACCTTAAAGTGACTCTCCATGGCCCGTCAAACTGTGTTGCTCCCAAACTGACCAGAATAATGATCTTTATTTGCTGTATTGATACAAACATCTTGGAAGAACTGCATGAAAAACACTTGTGCTAGCAAAATAATTAAATCCATCCCAGCTCTCTCAGAGCAAAAGCCATACCAAAAAAAGTGGTCTCCTTACAGTATAACTCATGAACAAGTAGTTTACTTTCAGTATACTTAAAGCAAGGTAAATAAATATACACACTCCTGAAATGTCTGGGGAGATAAACTACTGGTGAAAGTGTGGCTCTGTTCTCCTGTTGGCTTCAATGGATATGACGAGTCTGCAGATGAATACCAATCTCTTACACCCCAATCCAGGGAGATACTGTGTTCCTGATCCTATGTGCTGATTTCACTGAGAGATGATGGCACGCAACACTTTCCAGGATTGGACCCTAACGTCTCAGTCATGATCCTATGCTACTAAGTTAAAGCAAAAATGTCACTATTTCAGTTTACAAAGACACCCTTCTGTCTAATACAATACACAAATGTAATTAGGAGTTACCATGCATGAGTTTCTTTTCCCTTTCACATCAACCATATTGAAGTCTCTAATCTGCCAGAGTCAATGGGCTTTTGCTAAGACTATCCTTTTTGCAGTACCCTAACAGTGAATCTAACCATTGTTCTGTGACCAAATATGTGCTCTTTCCCACCTACACGTGCTCGACCTCTGCCTGCCCTTTGGCTCACACAACAGAAGAAGGCAGCTCTCCATGAGTTGAAAGATGGTACTCAAAGAGCAGTTATCAGTGGTTCACTGCCAAACTGGGGATGTACCTAGTGAGTCCCACAGGGATCAGTCCTGAGTCTGGTACTACTCGGGATTTTCACTGATGACTTGGATAATGGAGGATGATATGCCTATACAATTTTCAGATGACACCAAACTGGGAGGGGTTGCAAGACAAGATTAGAATTCAAAATGACTTTAACAAAGTTGAAGAACTGGCCTGAAATCCACAAGATGAAATTCAATAAAGACAAGTGAAAAGTACTACACTTGGGAAGTAAAAAACAAATGCACAACTAGAAAATGGGGAATAACTGGTTAGGTGGTAGTACTGCTGAAAAGGATCAGAGGGTTATAGTGAATGACAGATTGAATATGAGTCAACAATGATGCAGCTGCAAAAAAGCCTAATATAATTCTAGGCTGCATCCAATTCTGGGCACCGCACTTTAGGAAAGAGGTAGACAAATTGAAGAGAGTCCAGAGGGGAGCAACAAAAATTATAAAAGGTTTAGAAAACCAGACCTATGAGGAAAGGTTAAAAAACTGGGCATGTTGGTCTTGAGAAAAGAAGATGGAGGGAGGACCTGATAACAGTCTTCAAATATGTAAAGAGCTGTTAAAGAGGACTGTGATCAACTGTTCTCCATGTCCACTGAAGGTAGTGCACCCCACATTCACCACTGTAATATGATTATGGTATGATTATGACATAATTATGTGGCATCATGTACAAAGTATGCCTTGTGAGGTATCATTCTAAAAATCTTAATCTGACAAACATTAATATCTCGTTAGATTGTATGTGCTATCAAGTTATAAAGTTTTGCTATGTACATGTTACTGAAAGATGACGTGAAGTTGAAAACACCCACAGCTAGCATTTCAGGTACAACAATGAAGAATCTAGACAGTGCTGATAGCCCATCAACAAAGACAATAAACGATAGAAGAACTCAGCCTGCCTGGGAATGCTTCAGACAGCCTATGGATAATGGCTGCTATGACTCAGCAAGGCATGCATGGGCATGTGACCAGACCACGTGACACTGAATTCCATTTTGGTACCTGTATTTCCACAATCTAGGCTGGGAACTTAGCTTAAAACAAAGGGTTCCTGCAATATGGAGAGACTATATAAAGTGGGGAGTGACATCATTACTGACCTTCACTCCCCCACAACTCAGCACCTGAAAGAATCTCCGGAAGACAAAGGACTTGGAATGGAGGAGGGGAATCCAAGATGCAAGGCAGATGTAGCTTGTGCCTTAAGAATCTGCAAGCCTGATTGTATCATCAGTCAGGGTGAGAAATTGCTAATTCAAACCCCATCTATCTAGTATATTATGCTTAGCTTGCATTTTTGTTTATTTGCTAGGTAGTCTGCTTTGATCTATTTCCTGTCACTTATAATCACTTAAAATCTATCTTTCTGTAGTTAATAAACTTGTTTTATGTTAACCAGTGCATAACGGGAGACAGCTGCAAATTAAGGGAATAGTTTGTGAGATTGCTGCAGGATGTGAGGAAATCATGAGAAGCTTAAAAAAAATTCCTGCAAGTGTGAAACTCAATACAGTATCAGACTTGGCAGCTTTGGTGTAATATATACAGTCATTTGGAAAAATAATTTGGGAACTTGGAAGAAGCAAATTATATAAATGCATGAAAATCATCATTAACAGCCAGATATGTTCCTGCATTTCACATTCAACACATAATTCAAGTCGCATTACTTACCTCTACTGTCCTGCAGGTCTCCTCCAGCTGACCTACTATTCCTTGCACTCTGTCATTACTGCCCACAAGCACTGCAATGCCATCACTGAGTTCAGACTAAACAGGAGTAGGAGAATGAGCATATGCAGAGTTAATAATATGCACTGTCTGCAGTTTTACTTTATATGTTTTCTTCTCATGCGCTTTTCACAAAATAGCACATTAACCTGAGATGCAAAGACAGTGGATGAGTGGGCTACACAAGGGTATATAATTGCTCAGAACTACAGCTGATTGAAAAAATTGAATTTCCATCCTATAGGAAATTCTGGTATTTTGACATTTTGTTTCCATCCTGAGCTAGAATGAAAATTTTAAACTTTTCCTGGAATGAAAATTTCTAAAAAATTGTGAGACACCTAGAAAGCCTCTAAAAATGCACCAGAAAAAATGTACAGGCATATCCATTTGTACATGCACAAAGTACCTTTTGAGCAGGCAATGTGGGTAATTAGGTACAAAAATTTGGTTTTGCAGCAGAATCAGGCAAGATATTCACAGTGAATAAATTATTCATTAATTTAGCTCATTTTTCTGTTCCTGAGTTATCTGTGAATAAATTATAATTTGTATGAATTTGTTAACTGGCCAAGCTTGCATGGCCTTACACTCAACTTGCTAGCATTTGGCTGTAACATGATAATTTCTGAATGCCACACCCAATCCATTCCAAATGTCTGGGAATATGTGAGGAATCAGTGGGCAGGAACCCCATTGATTATGGTGAAAACCAGAAAAAACAAAAACAAAAACAAAACAAAGAGGGAAATGGGGGATAGATGGAGCCCCTGGCATCCAGTTGGCAGAGCTACCACGTTCAACCATCTCTGTCATTGTTGGTTGATGGCAGCCATACATCCCTCCTAACACAACACCCTCATCTTAGCTCTGCCCATCCTCCCAACGAAGTTTATAAAGGTTGACACACTGAATGAGAAAAAAGAAAGAAGGATGGTGCAAGGCAAGGGAGAAATGGAGAGGCATGAAGGAAGGAGGAATGGTGTCCCACACAGAGCCCCTGGAATGAGGGGAAAGACAGAACCCCTGGGGTGTGTGTGCTGGGGGGGGGAAGAACGGATGGAGGACCCTGGTATGGGGGAAATGGGAGAGCATACAGAACTGCTGGCATGGGGTAAATGGGGGACCCAGGAATGTGAGGGCACACAGAGCTGCTTCTCTCGTGTAGATATCCCAGTGAGTCAGTCTTTAAATGAATACTGTACTAAAAATAAATAACCAAGTTTTTTACTAGTGACAGTAATGGCAGAGGATACGGGGCACACAATGAGCTGCCAGCTATTTAACATTCCTAGCAGAAGAGGGGTTCCCCCCTAAAGATCCCTATTTAAACAGAAACAAGAGAAGCATCCAATGTAAAATTATTAGAAATGAGTGGGGTTGCTCTCTCCCTCACTTCTGCTGGCAATCCTGCCTGTGCTCATGGTCTAAAAGGACTGAAAACAGTGTCTGAGAAATGTAAAGGGAGATCAGCATAAAAATCACGTCTGTCTGAAAGTATTTCCTTACTATTATTACAGCTAATATGTATGTAATAAGTGAAAGCAATTAGACAGGAAAAATATAATTTTTCCTCAATTTCTTGTAAAATATTTCACTCTGTAGAGTCAGTTTCTCTGGTGATTTGTCTGGGTCTTTCACATGGCAAGACAGGAGAAAACAGCTTAAAAAAAACAAACCCAAAAACCAACACCACAGAAATATGGATTGTAAAACCACAAAATTGGCAGGGCAGCTGAGGGGAAGATTTTGCACTTTGAACTTTCTTTTTTTTAACTGACTAGATTTCATGTAGACAGTGTCCCTTTAAATTGAGTGGGTCATTATGATTAGAAGCAAAAATATATTTACCTTTTGTCGCTGGTAAACGTTTTTGAGAGGAGCAACCTGGCAGTCTTTATGGGCACCAAAAACTTTGCACATTGAACATGTGGGTATTTCACAGTTTAAACAATAGATATTAATTTTCTCATCCTCATGCTCTTCACACATTGGCTGCTCAGATTTTCTTTCAGGTCTGTGAAAGTTATCATTAAACACATTAAAATAGTCCAGGGGTCGGCAACCTTTCAGACGTGGTGTGCCAAGTCTTTATTTATTCACTCTAATTTACGGTTTTGTGTGCCGGTAATACATTTTAACGTTTTTAGAAGGTCTCTCTCTATAAGTCTATAAACTATTGTTTATGTAAAGTAAACAAGTTTTTTTAAGTGTTTAAGAAGCTTCATTTAAAATTAAATTAAAATGCAGATCTTATCAGTTTAGTGCAGTGGTTCTTAACCTGGGGTGCAGTGAGCCCCGGCCATGGAGGAGCTGGCGCAGTGCAGGGGGGCAGCAGCCCTGCAAAGGCAGCGGCGGCGCTAGCAGGGAGCAGCTGCGCCCCCCACCCCTCCTGCCCAGGCTGTGGCCCAGCACCCCCCCAGGGGCTCCTGCAGGCTGCACTGGATGTATGCGGGGGCCAGCCCCCATGCGTCCGCCGGCTCCCCCATGACCTAGGGTTACCATATTTCAACAATGAAAAAAGAGGGGAGAGCCCTGCCCTAGCCCTGCCCCCATCCATTCCCTCCCACTTCCCACCCCAATTGCCCCAGTCAGAACCCCCAACCCCCTCCCTGCTCCTTGTCCCCTGACTGCCCCCTCCTGGGACCCCTGCCCCTAACTGCTCCCAAAACCCCACCCCCTACCTAAGCCTCCCTGTTCCTTGTTCCCTGACTGCCCCCTCCTGAGACACCCCCCCACCCTAACTGCCCCCCTAGGACCCTACCCCCTACCTGTCCCCTGACTGCCCCAACCCTTATCCACACCCCTGCCCCCAGACAGACCGCCAGGACTCTCATGCCCCATCCAACCACTCCCCACCCCCTGACAGGACCCCCAGAACTCCCAACCCATCCAACCCTCCCACTGCTCCCTGACTGCCCCCCAAGACTCCCCTTACCATGCCCATGCCAGTCAGACGCTGGCTCCACATGGAGGCAAAACTCCACGTGGAGTGCTGAGGTGGTTGGAGGCAGGGAGCTACGGGAGGGGCAGCAGCAGCTCACACTTCTGGGAGCCGCCGAACCCGAGCGCAGTGAGGGGGGAGCCAGGGGGTGCGCCTGCCTGGGCTGTGGCCCAGTGCCCCCCCCCCAGGTGGGCTCCTGCAGCGGATGCATACGGCAGTGGTCCCCGTGCGCCCCCTGGGTGCCCCCTTGCCATGCTTGGGGTCTGTGGCTCCCGGGAGTGTGAGCTGCCGCCCCTCCTGCAGCAGGCTCAGGGCCCCATGCCCTGGTGGCTCACACTCCCAGGAGCTGCAGAACCCGAGTGCGGTGAGAGGGGAGCTGGGGGGTGCGCCTGCCGCCAGTCTGGGATCCTGGCCACTGGTCCCGCTCAGCCTCTGCCGGCTTGGGGTTCCGTTCACTCAGCCAGCCACGCACTGAGCAGGGCCGGCGGCCGGGACCCTGGCTGGCAGCCGCGTGCCAGGCAAAAATCGGCTCACGTGCCAAAAGTGGCACACGTGCTGTACGTTGCCGACCCCTGAAATAGTCACTTGCTTTACTGAGCTTGATAACACCACCTGTGTCCTTCAACACAAAACAAAGGGATAAAAACAATACCTGAGGTTTCAGTCCATAACCACAAAATAGTTTAAACCAGCCAACCTGCCAATAAACAAGTGCAGGTACTTGTAATCTTTTCTGATACTATATGGCAAGCTGGGAAGCCTGGCTTCATTGTACGGCTCTTATTCAGGAAGGTGCTTGAGTACGTAAACCCATTGAAGTCAGTGAGAGACTACTCATGCACTTAAGTTAGGCATGTTGTTTAACATCTCTCTGAATCAGCACCTACATGCTTGAGGTCTTCAGGGCTCAGTCATACAAAGAGTTGAGCAATCTGGCCTTGATCTGGTAAAACACTTAAGCAGGGTCTTAATTTTACACAAGTAGTCCCATAGGTGTCAAGGGAATGTCATATACTTCAAATTAAGTCCCTGTTACAAATTAAAGAATTTAAAGACACTGTGCTTGGCACCATGCAAGACTGAGACCTTGGGCCCTGTCCATACTTGCCTGGGAACCAAATTAAAGAATCATGTTTGGAACTGCATTTAAAATGAGCTTAGCTGAACAAGTTTCTAACATGGACTTTGTGGAGTAGTTAACACCGCTATACTAGCCACTGAGGATAGAGGTTACATAAAAAATGCCCCTTGTTTACAGGAGGGCTACATAGGCTACATAGGCTACAACACAATTTTTAATATCATTTTAGCATGGCTTACCTCAGCCACACTAGCCAATCTGTCTGCATAAGGAATCAGTTTAGTTGGAACCATATTTAAACTATTTCTTTAATTTGAGTCCTGATCAAGTGTAAATGGGGTCTCTGTTTAACATATTCCATATTCCCAATGCTTCCCTTATAGAAAGTCCTATAGAATTTAACAGAGGTGAAGACAATTGCGCCACAGAAATTTAATAGTTTCTATAAACTACTCTAAAAACCTATAGAACTGAACAAAGAATGAGTTAGTTTTCATACTTTTAAACCATTGTACAGAATTCTGTGGTAGGGAAACAACTGTTCATAACATTCTATTAGATGCTTCAAAAACTAATAAAAAGATTATCATTTCTATTCAATGATATAAGACTCTTCCATACAGATTAGTACAGTGGGGATAACTACTCCTTTTCATGAATACCAGGCATGAATACCATTTCTCTTTTGCGCTACTTGAAAGGGAAATCAAGACAAATGAAATTAAAAAGTTTGAAAAAAAGAGCTGAAAAGAAAATATTTTCTGCTTCCATGTTTTTAATTTCATGTGGTTTTGAAACAAAAGTTATGGAGTCTGTTCGTACAGTAAGCAAAATCTATGCTCTGCAATATAACAGGATACACAGTAATAATGAGATGAAGTAACAAGATTTCTATAAATATTCTATATTATTAGGATCAATTTTCTACCAGGCAGTTGCATAACACATACATTGTAAAGGATGCTTTAAATTGTGTACAGATGATTCCAAAACACCCAACTCCCTATGCATACCGTGGGGCAGCAGCAGGAGTTTCTGCACACCTGGGTGGAAGGACAGCAAACATCGAAATGGCAAGACAACTGAAATGCCTGCACTTCCTGAAAATATTTGCAAGACTAGAAACCATCAGCATGTTATCTGTCATTGAAATCATGACCAATAACATGTGACTCAGACAAGAAGGGTCAAAAAGGTAAAGGTATCAAGTAGACCCAGCGATGACCTGAGGGACCCTCTGTCAGAAGTAGCCAATCATAAGGAGTTCAAAGAAACCAAGGCAGAAATCTCTGGACCAATGAGGCCTTCAAAACTTGCATAGAAAACTGGAAACAAACTGATATACTGTTAATTTACAAGCCTCTTCCCTGCAAAAGAAGAGAGACTTTTATCAGAGACCCTTGGGCCATATTCTGATCTCTTTTATACCAGCATAAATCTGAAGTCACTCCACTGACTTCAAAGTAGATCATCTGGATTTACATTGGTGTAACAGAAGGCAGATTCTCCTGAAATGAAAATTTAAATACTAGTCAGTAGGAAAATGTTAGCACAGTTTTAGTAGTAAAAGATTAATCATAAACCTATTGAAGAAGCTGTTGGTAGCTAAACTGATCTAGCATCTAGGGTTATGAGAGACAGACGGGTATTATATACTCCACTGACTTCCATTAGAGTGCCTGTGCAGATGGCTTGTAGACCCTAAAACTGCAACTCAGAGAGAATCCACAAATAGTATTGAAGCTCCTGATCTGACTTGGGATGCATCTTGGCTCCCACACTCCTGGAGCCCCTGAATAGAGCCTCTTTACTGTTGCTTTGCACATGGATAGGATTTGTCCCTTAAAGCAGAGAGCGCTTTGCATCATTGATGTGTTGGGTTTATGGAACAAAAAAGCAAAACAAAAACTAAAAACAAAGCTAATGCATGAGAAGATGAACTGTTTAATTAAGTGTAATAATCAATTAGCAAATATGCAGTTAGTATAATTAGGGCCAGAAGTGGAGCTATGTTGATTTACATGAGTTGAGGATATGGACCATTGTGTACTCATTTTATATTTTCATGTCACTGTCATTCAAAGGAAAAATTGATTGAGCCTGATAAAGAATGGTTGTTCTAATAAATGCCGCCTTATAGTATGTGTAAGCTTTCTGGGCCAGATTCTGCTCTCCATTACACCAGTGCAAATCTAAAGGTTAAAAAAAATACTTACTTGTATAAAGGTTTACAGGAATGGGTACTTCATTACCAAAATAGAGGAGGAACTGTTTAGTCATGAGCGACTGTCTCAGGATTTATACAATGCCAAAAAGCTTCAGTTGAAATGTTCTACTGAAATTCAAACTCCCATACTATGCAGCGTTTTACCTGGTAACAATGCCAGTCATTTCATTTAGTACTGAAAAAGTAACATTCACCTCCATAAAGGCCAGACTGTGCCTGCAAGGCAGTGGCCCCATGTTGGGGGCTTTGCAGCGCCATCACACCCCGGCGAGCACTGACTGAGCCTGCCAGGAACACAGTCCCTTAGGATGCTCCCCTCTGTGCACCCAGCCAGCTCCACCTGGCTTGTTTGGAGTGCAGCTGGGAGCCATGGGCCCCTCTCCTTGCAGCCACCTTTGGGGTGACATCCCCCAAAGGACAGTAGGTGGGAGGTTCCCATGGTCAAGAAAGCTCAGGGATTGCAATGGTGAAGAGGGGCACTGGGAAAGGATATGAAGAAGGCTCTTGGCATTCTCCTCCTGTGCAAGGGCCTGGCAAAACCTAGCCTTTAATTTGGGAAGTAATGAGACAAAGAAGGTGTTATATTACAGAGTCTTATAAAGAAAGTGGAGTAGTTACTGTAGATCACTCAGTAAGGTAGAAGATATGGAGGAAAGGTAATAGGCCTAATTTGCCCCCATTTTTTGGGACGGTAATGCCATTGATTTCAATGGGGTGACACCAGCATAGAATAAGGCAATGTGACTCCTGGCAACATACTCATGATGGCTTTAGAAAAGTTAGGGTGAGGGAGATAAGCAGCTGAGGCAGACAACGTGTCAAATAGCTTAGATAATGCCGTGATGCATTACTGTTGCCAGGATAGCCTTGATAATTAGTGCAACTCTAAGGACATAAGTGAAGGTTAAAAATACCTTCATATATTAAAAATAATCCTTCCAGAGAAATAACAGAGACAACATACATTTAGATGCATATTTTTGTTCTCTTCTTCAATTCAGTTTATTACATTTTATATTTGTGAAGTTAAAAAAAAAAAAAAGAATCACCAAATCTCTTATGATCTTTTACCTATTTTTACTGCAATGGCTGCAGAATAAAGCCACGGACTCATGGGAAAAAAGAGTAATGTCCATAGTATTAAAGTTAACCTCACACTGTATAGAAAAATGCAAAAAGAACTTAAAGACCCACATATGATCAGCTTGTTCTGTTGCCTGCTACAGTCAGTGAGGTAGCTTTGCTGATTCATTTCCTCTGTGATTTCCCCTGCTAACTATTTGTATATCACTGACACATTCAGGGACAGAGATTCATGAGAATAGCTGAGCTCTGCTCAGTGTACCACTCGAGGGGGAAGGGAAAAGACAGCTCCCAGTCAACTTTGTGCTCCCCAGCTTTTTAGTCTGGGGCAGTTCCATGGGGCCATCCCACAGCCAAGGATAGCCAGTGCTCCAGCCACACACTCCTCTCTCTACCCATGCTTCAACATGGGGTTGTGATCAGGGGTGGCTCCAGGCCCCAGCACGCCAAGCGCGTGCCTGGGGCGGCATGCCGCGGGGGGCGCTCTGCTGGTTGCCGTGAGGGTGGCAGGCAGGTTGCCTTCGGCGGCATGCCTGCGGAGGGTCCCCTGGTCCCACGGCTTCGGCGGACCTCCCGCAGGCATGCCACCAAATCCATGGGACCGGGGACCTCCCGCAGGCAAGCCGCCGAAGGCAGCCTGCCTGCCGTGCTTGGGGCAGCAAAATACCTAGAGTCGCCCCTGGTTGCGATGAAGGACAGCGTAGAGGAGCTTGCACCAATTGAAGCACATCTTTACATCAGGGGTATTTTCTAGGAGCCAGATCTAGCCAGTTTATGGCTCCTTTGCTACACTGGAGTAGTGCAAAAGGGGTGGAGTGGGGCTGTGAATTGGGAATGCAGCGTTCCATTATGCCTGGTAGCCATAGCCTTGCATGCCCAATTCACAGCCCCACACTTTGACAGTGCAGCCTATGTTCAGAGTTAACGGTGTGTGTTCGGAGAAGAGGATGCAAGACCATGACCCTGCCTCCTCCTCTGCCTTCCTGCATTATTTGGTGTTGTTAGATTTGCTAGCCAGGAGCAGTTTTTGTGCAGAAGGGAATACAACAACTGCAACTGGGTCTCCTTACCCTTCCTCCCCTTGTACACCACCACAGGGCCAGGCACAGTTTGATACATAAAGTAAATATTTGACAAAGTTTCCACTAACTCAGTGGATATGTGCTATTCTTTGTGGTTGATTTGTGATTTTCTACTGAAACTGTCTTACATGGTCTCATTGACAAAAAGGTTTGTAAGATGGTAATTAATGAGGGAAAACAATCAACCAGCCTGCCTCTAAATGGCATCATTCAGCATGAAACCAATGCTGCAAACAGCCCCTCACTCACACTGAAGTCTGCTTGAGTTGATAAGGATTCCTGGCTTGAGCAAGACTCTAGGACTGGGTTTGCTATTTAGATTTTCTTCTCTGTGATTTAAACGGAAGTATGATCAGTGACGTGTGAGCACCTTTCCTGCTTATCACTCGGTAAGAAAGAAAATGGTAATGTTCTACTGATGGCTCAGCTATGCATCCAGTACTTGTGACTTAGTGTTAATCTTACTTTTTAGGGTTAACTCATGCTTCTCCTCCAGGATTTTGGTTTTCCTTTGCACAGATACACTGTGTTGTCATGAACTGTTATTTTTGGCCTTTTCATTCTCTTCTGTACTGAAAGTGGGGCCTAAATAAGACTTGATTTCATGAGTTCACATCCCAAGCTTACAGGAGTGTTTTTTAAAAATATCGATGATTCAGTATTCTGAGGCAGGATGGCTTCTCAGTATAATTCAGATATATTTGTTCTCACTCTATTTGTCCCTCAGGGCTTGCTAACAAGTGCTGGCACCTTTTAAAGACAGGAATACATGGACTGAAAACAAACTGTGGGCCATGCAAGTTTTGAAAAATTTTTAAGACTGAGTAAATGGGTGAGACCCTTCTTTCCTTACTCATGTGACTAACCCAATTGACTTCAAGGACTCTGCTTGCATGACTAAGGATCATGCATGTGAATAAGGACTGCAGAATCAGACTCCATATATGGGAAGCAAAAAATCAGCACCTATTTTAACATTGCATTCTGTCAAGTGATGTAGAATAATAAGTGAGGGCTGATTTCATTCCATAGTAAAGACAGAGGCACTTATGATATCATTCCAGTCTCTCAGTACAGTAAACCTCCACCAGCTCCAAAAGATAAAATAAAACAAACTGTACTAACAACTCACAAAGCAAAGGAAAAAAAGGTAGACTACGACAATGTCATAAGCTGCATCATCTTGTATGGTAAATATTATTTTAAGGATACAAATTAGTATGTTACCTGGTGGACTCCTGCTTGTATATGTCAATGATATTTTCCACTAATAGGTTCCTTTGAAGTCCATACACACCATGTCTGTCCAGAACCACTTCATGTCTGCAGGAGGGACAGCGAAATCGACCACCTGATGCCATAGTGGTGCCTCCTCTGGTTGGCAGATATGGGTTAGAGGCCTGTTCTTGCCAAGCAGTAAAATTACAGGTGAATAAGGCCATGTCTAACTGTTTTTTAACACTGGGGTTATTCTAATAATGGCCTTAATTTTCACAAAACAAGGCACATATCAGGCCACCTATTTCAGATCTAACCAAAAGCCCACTGAAGTCAGTGAAAACACTCTCAGGACTCCAACGATCTTTGGATCAGGCCCTTAAAGCAGGACTCTCGATTGATCTAAAAATCCCCAGATGAAAGTTATGGCCCAATATCACTTCACTTAGCACCTGCCAGCTAATAATATTGCAACAACCAGTGCTAGAGATAAACATACCATTCTATAGTGAAATTAAATACTTTTAAACATTTTTCAGGGCTGCACAGAGATTTGGGGGCGGAGGGGCTGGGCAAAATCTGAAAGTGAAGCCCCTCCCCCATCCATCCTAAAAAATTATTATGGAGCCAAAAGAGTTTAAGGAGGTGCAGTGAGACGGTACCATAGAAGGCCCAGGCTTGTTGGAGGGTCTGCCCTGCATGCAGCCAGGGGGCTGCTCCAAATCCCACCTCTCCCTGAGCTCTGCAGCAGTATCTCTGATCTTGTTCCTACTTCGGGCTCCAGGCCTGGTGGATTCCCTTGAGCCCCATGCAATGAGCCCAGTGGCAGTGGTATCTGGACCTTGCCAGGCTGGGCAAGTTGCTCCCCGCACTGTCAATGGCAGGCACCAAACCTGAGTGGCACTGACACCCAGGGCACCAGGTGACAATGCTCTCGCTCAGATTTGTCCCGGCCACCACTCCATCATTTTGGGAGCCAGGGTCAAACTGCCCCATTTACCCTCCCCTCAACCCCAGGTGGCCCTGCCTCTGATAGATCTTCCTGGTTCTAAATACTTGAAATTAAAAATTCAGTCTGAATAAAAATAAATGCAAAAAATAGGTCAAAATGTAAAAGACAAGGGGGCAGATCCTCTGCTGATATAAGTTGCCTCTATATATGGATACCATACATGTAAACACCATATGACAACTCACAGCAGCAGAGGATCTTCCCCCACAGATCTCCAGGCGGAGAGAGACAAACAGAGATGTTTCCTGTCTAAGTAGCTTCTATTTATGCCATTTTAAAAAACTTGCAAATTCTTAACAGCAAATAAACTGATCGTGTAAATTCTCCCTTCCCTTTTGCCTTGGGGAAATGATATTTATACCTGCAAATCTTCATACTGAAATAAACCTACCTGGAAAATATCGCTGGCACATTTTCTACACAGGTTATGCTGACAGGGAAGGATGACCACAGGTTTAGTAAACATCTCTAAGCAGATGGGGCAAATAAGTTGTTTCTCCAGGTTATCCATGGTTTGCTGCTCTTTGGAAAAGGACTTGTAATTCAGAGAAGTGCTCATCTCCTAGCTGTTCCAAGGTGCATATGTCCAGAATAAAAGGGTACTGTCGATCAGTTTCCGGGTTAGTTTCCTTGAAATAATTCCACGGCTTGTGTGATCAAATGTCCTTTGAATTTCTTTCACTGGAGGACATTGTTAAAACAAAGAGCTGAAGGGAGCGGGAGCCGTTTTTAGCAGCACAACGTCACAAGTTGCCATTCTAACTTGTCCATATATGCAAGTGACACAAGGACAGATTCAGACAGGTGATGGATTACAGAGATGAGAGATCAACATTCCTGTCTCAGAGAGAGGAGGAGGCGGAGGAAGGGGAGAGGAGTTGACAGTTGTCACTGACACATGGCAGCACTCACCCCTTGGAGAAGCACAAGTGTTAACTGCACAGCGAATGTAATCTAGTTCACTCTTATCTCTGCACCACAGTGGAAATTATAGGGCCCTGAATAACCTGATGTCACTTTCTGGGGAAGCAAAAGAATATTATCAGGAATAGTATTGTAACAACCATTGTTTAATTACTGTATGTAATAAATACAATTTTAATAAACTGAAAAGTTACTACAACTTTAATAAACTGCAATAATTTGACTTTAAAGTATTAGTAAACTCAAAGTCTGAATTTCAGTAGTGCTGAGTACTCACAAATCTGATGGAAGTCAATAAGAGCTGTGGATCAGTTCCTAAATAATTAGGCCCTAGAAGTGTAATAACTTTAAACAACTAATACAAAAATTCTCCTGAGTTTATAATTGCTTGAACTTCCTTAGGTAACTAGAACTTAATTTAGAGTGACTATTTGGTCCATTCATTCCATAGCAATTAAAGAATTCCAGTTCCTGATTAAAAGCACAAAAGATATATGAAGAGATTTCATTTTTACTAGCAGATAGGTGATAATTGTGCATGTTTTCCATATCCATAGTATAATCCAAATATATTTAAGCTTTGGACACTGCTGTGTTTATATCTGTTTATTAGACACATGGATCCTTCAAAACTTGGCACTTGTTCTAGAGTTATTTTTAAAATGACAATTTCCCAGATAATTTCTGGCATGTGATGCCTGATCTTAGGGCAAAGCCATCTGTGCTTCTATTTGCCAGTAATTTATCACACAACTGTACAAACAATACATATTCCATCTCCAAATTTAAGACCAATCCCCACACATACTGTAAGGAATTGCACTGTCTGCTTACATACTGTACATGCAATTAACATATTATCTTCAGTGTTATTTGACTATAAGAATAATTAGAGGAATACAGAATAATTGATCAGTAAAGTACCTTATAGATGGCCTTGTTGTTTACAATAGTTAATGTTCATGAAGTGTTTTGAATAGGAAAAATGCTATACATGTGCTAAGTGCTATTAACAAACCTGGTGTTCTCTGGGACAAGATGGACCTAAATTCAGTAGCAAGGCATCTAGCTTTCATGCAACACCAATGCAGTAGTGGTCTGGAAACTATGCAGCAGATTCTGGTGAATTAAAAAAAAATGGAGGTTTTTGCTGACATACATATGAAAATAAGTAATACACTTTGTATGCAAAGTAAGTTAATGATGTTAAATTCCATTTATTTTAGTCTGCTGTTGATTTTCAAGGTAAAGTCAATGGGGCCAGGATTTCACCCAAAATGTATAAATATATGAGATCTTGTCTACACAAGAAAATTGCACCAGTTTGATGAAATCAGTTTCAGATCACACCTTTAATGAAACCGGTGCAACTTTCTTGTGCAGACAAAGCCTTAAAAGTTGTCAGGGGGAAGTTGTTTTGGCAGCTGAATTGGGGACAGCTGGGAGTTTTGGCACCAGGCACAGGATGGTGGAGAGGGAAGTTTCTGGCAATAGAGAAGAGATGCATCTCTTTCCCTCCCCTCCGTGGGCAGAGTCAGAGATGACTGTTAGTGTCTATGAAAGGTTGAACTCCTCATTCCCTCTCCCCCAGCCCTCAACCAGCTTGTCCCTTTTGCATCCCTCCCTTCCACTGCAGGCAACCTTTAAACTTGGTAGAGAAAGGGAAGAAATGGAGCTTTTGCTTTACTCAAATGACTAGGCATGTATTTCTAGTCTATGAAGTAAAGCAGAAGATGATGATCTTCTGAGACAAAAGCTAAATAATACAAGTATTGATGTACTAAAATGTTTGTACATAACTGCACAGAAACAAGCAAGCCAAACTGGAAGGGCTACTAAATGATGGAGACTATGGGCTGGTCTACACTGGGGGGGGGGGGGGATCGATCTAAGATATGCAACTTGACTAGAGTAGCTGAAGTCGAAGTATCTTAGATCGATTTACCTCTTGTCCTCACGGAGCGGGATTGACGTCCACAGCTCCCCCTGTCGACTCCACTACCGCCATTTGCACTGGTGGAGTTCAGGAGTCGACAGGAGTGCTTTCGGGGATCAATATATCACGTCTAGATGAGACGCGATATATCGATCTCCGAGAAATCGATCACTACCCACCGATACGGGGGGTAGTCTAGACGTACCCTATGATGCAGTGGGCATAACTGGAATTTGGTGGAATGTCATATGACAAAGTTTCTCCTCTACTTTGGTGGGTCCTGCGCTTATTTTGGATTTGTTCGCCTCAGAGATCTTCCCCTCTCGTGAAACCCACAGTCCGGGTCAACTCCTCCTGTGTCTGATCAGGAGTTGGGAGGTTTGGGGGGAACCGGGCCCGCCCTCTACTCCGGGTTCCAGCCCAGGGCCCTGTGGATTGCAGCTGTCTATAGTGCCATCTGTAACAGCTGCATGACAGCTACAACTCCCTGGGCTACTTCCCCATGGCCTCCTCCAAACACCTTCTTTATCGTCACCACAGGACCTTCCTCCTGGTGTCTGATAACGCTTGTATTCCTTAGTCCTCCAGCAGCACACCCTCACTCTCAGCTCCTTGAGCCTCTTGCTCCCAGCTCCTCACATGCGCACCACAAATGGAAGTGAGCTCCCTTTTCAACCCAGGTGCCCTGATTAGCCTCCCTTAATTGAGTCTAGCAGCTTCTTGATTGGCTGCAGGTGTTCTAATCAGCCTGTCTGCCTTAATTGTTTCCAGAAAGTTCCTGATTGTTCTGGAAACTTCCCTGTTACCTACCTTACCCAGGGAAAGGGGACCTACTTAACCTGGGGCTAATATATCTGCCTTCTATCACTGTCCTATAGCCACCTGGTCTGACCCTGTCACAGTCAGTATAGATGGGTATAATCTCTAAGCAGCCAAGACTGAGAGGGAAAACAAGGTGTTCTCTGTAGAAACATTTATGCTGCCAATAAGCTGCAGAAGAGAGTGGGGGTGGAATTATTTTAGTAGAAACTCACTGATGAGGCAGAAGTGGCTCACAGGAGCCTCTTCTTAATAGGCCTTTGATGGTAAGGTGGCAAGAAGTAAGGGCTCTACTTCCACAGCAGGAGTTTGAGGGAACTTACGATGCCACCCTAAACACATTTTAGGTGAAATAAATAAGTTACTTTTAAAATGTAGCCCAAAAGAACCATCTAGCTAACCCTCCTTTAAATCTGCAGGCTGGCCCTGTGTGCAATGGTCTGATAACGGTGGACAGGAGTCAGTTACATTGTAGCAGAGAGGAGATGGCAAAAAACTGTTTCACAAGCCCACCCACATATACTAAGGCCAGATCTACTTGTTACAATGTTCTGCCTTCTAAGTCTGGGACTACACACTTGGTAGCCTTCGCACTGCATGTGTGCCTGCTAATGAAGTGGTTGTAGCAGATGATGCTCATCAGAGGCTTCCCCGCACCCAGCCCTTGAAAGGAATAAGCGACACACACCTAACCCTTCATCCTCACGCCTGCCCCGGGGGCTGGGTAGCCGCTTCGTCTACCCTCAATTCACCCAACGGGAAGCCCGCATACATATACCGCTCAAAGGCTCCCTAACAGGCACGGCACAAAGACAACGCCGCGAGGGAAGAACGGAACGCCAGGCGGCGCGACGCTAGCCCTGCCTGCTAGCCGGGATGCCGCCTCCTCCCGCTGACCCACGAGGGGCCCGCCATTGTCACAAGCACGCGCACCACACCGCTGGGACCCCAGCCCTGATTCCCACCCGGAATAGGAACGATGGCGCAACGGGAAAAGGGTCCCATGCTGGAGCCTCCTGCCTGGCTCCAAAGGGGCCTTTAAAACCACCACCACATTTTCTCAGGCCATTTCCCTTCCCCTTCCCCAATAATTGACCAATTCCCTCTCCTACCCTTTCACACCCTCCCAGTCCCACGCCTACCTCGGGAAAAACAAAACACAAAGAGGCTCACAAAAGGAAAGAACTCAGACGCACACTCTCCCGAAAGAGAAGCTGACCCTTGTGCTCCCTCAGGACAAAAGGCTTACCGCAAAGCCAAGAGCCGACCGGCATGCTCCTTTCCGCGCACACATAAATGCTGTATCTGGGGGCAAGCGGGTGAGGGTGAAAAAAGAAAGAAGCGATGGGAGCAAAGAGCAGCCACTTGGAGAATGCAGGCATCGATCCTGCTACCTCTCGCATGCTAAGCGAGCGCTCTACCATTTGAGCTAATTCCCCACACCTGGGGGAGGCAGCCTCCCGCCTCTGACACGCCCAGTCAACTCGGCGCAAACCCCATCCAGACAACTCTTCACACCGCAAAACAAGTTACCTTTACGCTTGCACAGCACCTTGGAAAGGACCTCCACTCAACAAGGACACGGGACAGAGCAAACTACGCTGCTCCCCTTTCTTGCCTTTCAACAAAATACACCTTTCCAGAGACCATCCCCGAGAAACTCACACACGTCCCCCCCCCCCCCCCGGCCTTGCACACCCACCCATACCTAACGCCTCCGGTCATGACAACAAGAAGCGCAAAAACTGCAAAGGAAAGGGGACGAGTTGCCTCCCTGCCCGCCTTGTCGGCGCACAGCTCGACGACAGCAAAACTTCAGATTAGCTACGGGCAGCCCGGCAGCTCCTTGCCAGAAATTCCCCCAGATCGGGCTCGGAGCAATTCTCCGCCAGAAGCCTTTCACACGCTATGTGCAATCACGGTTGCCCAAAGAAATCCCAGCTCTACAAATGGGATGGACAAAAGCCCCAAACCGAAAGAAATGCAACCGCTCCCTACTCACACTACTCCATCAACTGAGCTCTATGACGCTCAGGAAAGATGGACAAAGAGAGAGCGAACTACTGAAACGCACACATTGCTACAACGTTGAGCGTAATAGCCCACCGTCAACAGCGCACACAAAAGGTTGAGCCTGAAGGACAAGGGACTCTCAGCCGCTAAAGGGCCTTTCCTTTTCCCCCTACGTTCCTCTCCTCCCTGCCACCAGAATCTAGGTGTCGCCCCACCCCCACCGCCCGGCACCTCTCTCCCAAGCAAAAAAACACCGAAGACAGCTTGGGGACATAGCTACGGCCGGTCTCTTTTAGGACAAAGGCGCCCCGCTACCAGGGGGAGAAATGGCACTTCTGAAGTCTGAGATCCATAGCTAGATGTCCACGCTGTGAGTGCGGGAGGGCGAAGAAAAAGGAACTCTGCCTACAGAGGCCTAAACTGTGGCCTAGGTACTTGGAAGCGGGTGTGGTAGATGAAAGAAGTGGCAAATGGTGCTTTACATGCAGCAGATTTCCAGCGGCCAGTCTCGCCCAAATGGAGAAAAAGTCGGCAGTGGGAGCTGTAGAGAAAAGCAGGTAACAAAGACAAGGAAAGCCAAGTCCTTCGAGCTGGAGTCAAACCAGCGACCTAAGGATTCCCTGACAAAGTAAGCCTACAGTCCTGCGCTCTACCAACTGAGCTATCGAAGGAAGCGAGGCACAAATGGCCCCCAGGACTCAAGGCGTCAGGCACAAGTGCCACTGGCACTAACTGCTCATCAGAGGCTTCCCCGCACCCAGCCCTTGAAAGGAATAAGCGACACACACCTAACCCTTCATCCTCACGCCTGCCCCGGGGGCTGGGTAGCCGCCTCGTCTACCCTCAATTCACCCAACGGGAAGCCCGCACACATATACCGCTCAAAGGCTCCCTAACAGGCACGGCACGAAGACAACGCCGCGAGGGAAGAACGGAACGCCAGGCGGCGCGACGCTAGCCCTGCCTGCTAGCCGGGACGCCGCCTCCTCCCGCTGACCCACGAGGGGCCCGCCATTGTCACAAGCACGCGCACCACACCGCTGGGACCCCAGCCCTGATTCCCACCCGGAATAGGAACGATGGCGCAACGGGAAAAGGGTCCCACGCTGGAGCCTCCTGCCTGGCTCCAAAGGGGCCTTTAAAACCACCACCACATTTTCTCAGGCCATTTCCCTTCCCCTTCCCCAATAATTGACCCATTCCCTCTCCTACCCTTTCACACCCTCCCAGTCCCACGCCTACCTCGGGAAAAACAAAACACAAAGAGGCTCACAAAAGGAAAGAACTCAGACGCACACTCTCCCGAAAGAGAAGCTGACCCTTGTGCTCCCTCAGGACAAAAGGCTTACCGCAAAGCCAAGAGCCGACCGGCACGCTCCTTTCCGCGCACACATAAATGCTGTATCTGGGGGCAAGCGGGTGAGGGTGAAAAAAGAAAGAAGCGATGGGAGCAAAGAGCAGCCACTTGGAGAATGCAGGCATCGATCCTGCTACCTCTCGCATGCTAAGCGAGCGCTCTACCATTTGAGCTAATTCCCCACACCTGGGGGAGGCAGCCTCCCGCCTCTGACACGCCCAGTCAACTCGGCGCAAACCCCATCCAGACAACTCTTCACACCGCAAAACAAGTTACCTTTACGCTTGCACAGCACCTTGGAAAGGACCTCCACTCAACAAGGACACGGGACAGAGCAAACTACGCTGCTCCCCTTTCTTGCCTTTCAACAAAATACACCTTTCCAGAGACCATCCCCGAGAAACTCACACACGTCCCCCCCCGGCCTTGCACACCCACCCATACCTAACGCCTCCGGTCATGACAACAAGAAGCGCAAAAACTGCAAAGGAAAGGGGACGAGTTGCCTCCCTGCCCGCCTTGTCGGCGCACAGCTCGACGACAGCAAAACTTCAGATTAGCTACGGGCAGCCCGGCAGCTCCTTGCCAGAAATTCCCCCAGATCGGGCTCGGAGCAATTCTCCGCCAGAAGCCTTTCACACGCTATGTGCAATCACGGTTGCCCAAAGAAATCCCAGCTCTACAAATGGGATGGACAAAAGCCCCAAACCGAAAGAAATGCAACCGCTCCCTACTCACACTACTCCATCAACTGAGCTCTATGACGCTCAGGAAAGATGGACAAAGAGAGAGCGAACTACTGAAACGCACACATTGCTACAACGTTGAGCGTAATAGCCCACCGTCAACAGTGCACACAAAAGGTTGAGCCTGAAGGACAAGGGACTCTCAGCCGCTAAAGGGCCTTTCCTTTTCCCCCTACGTTCCTCTCCTCCCTGCCACCAGAATCTAGGTGTCGCCCCACCCCCACCGCCCGGCACCTCTCTCCCAAGCAAAAAAACACCGAAGACAGCTTGGGGACATAGCTACGGCCGGTCTCTTTTAGGACAAAGGCGCCCCGCTACCAGGGGGAGAAATGGCACTTCTGAAGTCTGAGATCCATAGCTAGATGTCCACGCTGTGAGTGCGGGAGGGCGAAGAAAAAGGAACTCTGCCTACAGAGGCCTAAACTGTGGCCTAGGTACTTGGAAGCGGGTGTGGTAGATGAAAGAAGTGGCAAATGGTGCTTTACATGCAGCAGATTTCCAGCGGCCAGTCTCGCCCAAATGGAGAAAAAGTCGGCAGTGGGAGCTGTAGAGAAAAGCGGGTAACAAAGACAAGGAAAGCCAAGTCCTTCGAGCCGGAGTCGAACCAGCGACCTAAGGATTCCCTGACAAAGTAAGCCTACAGTCCTGCGCTCTACCAACTGAGCTATCGAAGGAAGCGAGGCACAAATGGCCCCCAGGACTCAAGGCGTCAGGCACAAGTGCCACTGGCACTAACTGCTCATCAGAGGCTTCCCCGCACCCAGCCCTTGAAAGGAATAAGCGACACACACCTAACCCTTCATCCTCACGCCTGCCCCGGGGGCTGGGTAGCCGCCTCGTCTACCCTCAATTCACCCAACGGGAAGCCCGCACACATATACCGCTCAAAGGCTCCCTAACAGGCACGGCACGAAGACAACGCCGCGAGGGAAGAACGGAACGCCAGGCGGCGCGACGCTAGCCCTGCCTGCTAGCCGGGACGCCGCCTCCTCCCGCTGACCCACGAGGGGCCCGCCATTGTCACAAGCACGCGCACCACACCGCTGGGACCCCAGCCCTGATTCCCACCCGGAATAGGAACGATGGCGCAACGGGAAAAGGGTCCCACGCTGGAGCCTCCTGCCTGGCTCCAAAGGGGCCTTTAAAACCACCACCACATTTTCTCAGGCCATTTCCCTTCCCCTTCCCCAATAATTGACCCATTCCCTCTCCTACCCTTTCACACCCTCCCAGTCCCACGCCTACCTCGGGAAAAACAAAACACAAAGAGGCTCACAAAAGGAAAGAACTCAGACGCACACTCTCCCGAAAGAGAAGCTGACCCTTGTGCTCCCTCAGGACAAAAGGCTTACCGCAAAGCCAAGAGCCGACCGGCACGCTCCTTTCCGCGCACACATAAATGCTGTATCTGGGGGCAAGCGGGTGAGGGTGAAAAAAGAAAGAAGCGATGGGAGCAAAGAGCAGCCACTTGGAGAATGCAGGCATCGATCCTGCTACCTCTCGCATGCTAAGCGCTCTACCATTTGAGCTAATTCCCACACCTGGGAGGCAGCCTCCCGCCTCTGACACGCCCAGTCAACTCGGCGCAAACCCCATCCAGACAACTCTTCACACCGCAAAACAAGTTACCTTTACGCTTGCACAGCACCTTGGAAAGGACCTCCACTCAACAAGGACACGGGACAGAGCAAACTACGCTGCTCCCCTTTCTTGCCTTTCAACAAAATACACCTTTCCAGAGACCATCCCCGAGAAACTCACACACGTCCCCCCCCGGCCTTGCACACCCACCCATACCTAACGCCTCCGGTCATGACAACAAGAAGCGCAAAAACTGCAAAGGAAAGGGGACGAGTTGCCTCCCTGCCCGCCTTGTCGGCGCACAGCTCGACGACAGCAAAACTTCAGATTAGCTACGGGCAGCCCGGCAGCTCCTTGCCAGAAATTCCCCCAGATCGGGCTCGGAGCAATTCTCCGCCAGAAGCCTTTCACACGCTATGTGCAATCACGGTTGCCCAAAGAAATCCCAGCTCTACAAATGGGATGGACAAAAGCCCCAAACCGAAAGAAATGCAACCGCTCCCTACTCACACTACTCCATCAACTGAGCTCTATGACGCTCAGGAAAGATGGACAAAGAGAGAGCGAACTACTGAAACCCACACATTGCTACAACGTTGAGCGTAATAGCCCACCGTCAACAGCGCACACAAAAGGTTGAGCCTGAAGGACAAGGGACTCTCAGCCGCTAAAGGGCCTTTCCTTTTCCCCCTACGTTCCTCTCCTCCCTGCCACCAGAATCTAGGTGTCGCCCCACCCCCACCGCCCGGCACCTCTCTCCCAAGCAAAAAAACACCGAAGACAGCTTGGGGACATAGCTACGGCCGGTCTCTTTTAGGACAAAGGCGCCCCGATACCAGGGGGAGAAATGGCACTTCTGAAGTCTGAGATCCATAGCTAGATGTCCACGCTGTGAGTGCGGGAGGGCGAAGAAAAAGGAACTCTGCCTACAGAGGCCTAAACTGTGGCCTAGGTACTTGGAAGCGGGTGTGGTAGATGAAAGAAGTGGCAAATGGTGCTTTACATGCAGCAGATTTCCAGCGGCCAGTCTCGCCCAAATGGAGAAAAAGTCGGCAGTAGGAGCTGTAGAGAAAAGCGGGTAACAAAGAGAAGGAAAGCCAAGCCTTCGAGCCGAGTCAAACCAGCGACCTAAGGATTCCCTGACAAAGTAAGCCTACAGTCCTGCGCTCTACCAAGTGAGCTATCAAGGAAGCGAGGCACAAATGGCCCCAGGACTCAAGGCGTCAGGCACAAGTGCCACTGGCACTAACTGCTCATATTGTTGTTGTTTATTATTGTAAATATTGTAAAAGATAGCAATACCTTTTCATGTTTGATCATGCATTGTCATTACATCCCATGAAAACCCTAAGATTGACATATTTGTTGCAGAATCTGATATCCATGGTTTGATGCAAATTAAGATTTGAAATGTTTGAAATGTTGTTGTAACAAAAGTACAAGGTGGAAGCCAGTAAATAATTGGGTGTTTTAAAGAGATCTACCGAATGTTGCTGAATGTTAGTTGTATGAGTTAAGGTTAACTGTGACCCTGGTGACGTGAGGAAGCAAGATAATGTAACAAGACAGAGTGGGTGTGTGAAAGTTATTCTGACCTTGCAATGTGCAGTCTTGCAGTCTTGTTTTTCTAGTGAGATAGGAGGAAAACATGTATAAACAATATGCCATGTATTGCTGTTGTTTTACTGTCTGTGTACTAAGAAATTGTCTGTAAAGGTATAAAGGCTTGCTATGATTGTTTGAGAGTTGAGAGACCTGTCCAGGACCCTGTGTCCTATGGCACTCTCTCCCTCATAGCAAGCCAATTACTGGAGAAATAATAAAGTATTTGATTTTGCTGCATCCAAACAAAAAGTGAGAACTGAGTTTTTCTTCGACACCGCGCACACATAAATGCTGTATCTGGGGGCAAGCGGGTGAGGGTGAAAAAAGAAAGAAGCGATGGGAGCAAAGAGCAGCCACTTGGAGAATGCAGGCATCGATCCTGCTACCTCTCGCATGCTAAGCGAGCGCTCTACCATTTGAGCTAATTCCCCACACCTGGGGGAGGCAGCCTCCCGCCTCTGACATGCCCAGTCAACTCGGCGCAAACCCCATCCAGACAACTCTTCACACCGCAAAACAAGTTACCTTTACGCTTGCACAGCACCTTGGAAAGGACCTCCACTCAACAAGGACACGGGACAGAGCAAACTACGCTGCTCCCCTTTCTTGCCTTTCAACAAAATATACCTTTCCAGAGACCATCCCGAGAAACTCACACACGTCCCCGCCTTGCACACCCACCCATACCTAACGCCTCCGGTCATGACAACAAGAAGCGCAAAACTGCAAAGGAAAGGGGACGAGTTGCCTCCTGCCCGCCTTGTCGGCGCACAGCTCGACGACAGCAAAACTTCAGATTAGCTACGGGCAGCCCGGCAGCTCCTTGCCAGAAATTCCCCAGATCGGGCTCGAGCAATTCTCCGCCAGAAGCCTTTCACACGCTATGTGCAATCACGGTTGCCCAAAGAAATCCCAGCTCTACAAATGGGATGGACAAAAGCCCCAAACCGAAAGAAATGCAACCGCTCCCTACTCACACTACTCCATCAACTGAGCTCTATGACGCTCAGGAAAGATGGACAAAGAGAGCGAACTACTGAAACCCACACATTGCTACAACGTTGAGCGTAATAGCCCACCGTCAACAGCGCACACAAAAGGTTGAGCCTGAAGGACAAGGGACTCTCAGCCGCTAAAGGGCCTTTCCTTTTCCCCCTACGTTCCTCTCCTCCCTGCCACCAGAATCTAGGTGTCGCCCCACCCCCACCGCCCGGCACCTCTCTCCCAAGCAAAAAAACACCGAAGACAGCTTGGGGACATAGCTACGGCCGGTCTCTTTTAGGACAAAGGCGCCCCGCTACCAGGGGGAGAAATGGCACTTCTGAAGTCTGAGATCCATAGCTAGATGTCCACGCTGTGAGTGCGGGAGGGCGAAGAAAAAGGAACTCTGCCTACAGAGGCCTAAACTGTGGCCTAGGTACTTGGAAGCGGGTGTGGTAGATGAAAGAAGTGGCAAATGGTGCTTTACATGCAGCAGATTTCCAGCGGCCAGTCTCGCCCAAATGGAGAAAAAGTCGGCAGTAGGAGCTGTAGAGAAAAGCGGGTAACAAAGAGAAGGAAAGCCAAGCCCTTCGAGCCGGAGTCGAACCAGCGACCTAAGGATTCCCTGACAAAGTAAGCCTACAGTCCTGCGCTCTACCAACTGAGCTATCGAAGGAAGCGAGGCACAAATGGCCCCCGGGACTCAAGGCGTCAGGCACAAGTGCCACTGGCACTAACTGCTCATCAGAGGCTTCCCCGCACCCAGCCCTTGAAAGGAATAAGCGACACACACCTAACCCTTCATCCTCACGCCTGCCCCGGGGGCTGGGTAGCCGCCTCGTCTACCCTCAATTCACCCAACGGGAAGCCCGCACACATATACCGCTCAAAGGCTCCCTAACAGGCACGGCACGAAGACAACGCCGCGAGGGAAGAACGGAATGCCAGGCGGCGCGACGCTAGCCCTGCCTGCTAGCCGGGACGCCGCCTCCTCCCGCTGACCCACGAGGGGCCCGCCATTGTCACAAGCACGCGCACCACACCGCTGGGACCCCAGCCCTGATTCCCACCCGGAATAGGAACGATGGCGCAACGGGAAAAGGGTCCCACGCTGGAGCCTCCTGCCTGGCTCCAAAGGGGCCTTTAAAACCACCACCACATTTTCTCAGGCCATTTCCCTTCCCCTTCCCCAATAATTGACCCATTCCCTCTCCTACCCTTTCACACCCTCCCAGTCCCACGCCTACCTCGGGAAAAACAAAACACAAAGAGGCTCACAAAAGGAAAGAACTCAGACGCACACTCTCCCGAAAGAGAAGCTGACCCTTGTGCTCCCTCAGGACAAAAGGCTTACCGCAAACCCAAGAGCCAACCGGCACGCTCCTTTCCGCGCACACATAAATGCTGTATCTGGGGGCAAGCGGGTGAGGGTGAAAAAAGAAAGAAGCGATGGGAGCAAAGAGCAGCCACTTGGAGAATGCAGGCATCGATCCTGCTACCTCTCGCATGCTAAGCAAGCGCTCTACCATTTGAGCTAATTCCCCACACCAGAGGGAGGCAGCCTCCCGCCTCTGACACGCCCAGTCAACTCGGCGCAAACCCCATCCAGACAACTCTTCACACCGCAAAACAAGTTACCTTTACGCTTGCACAGCACCTTGGAAAGGACCTCCACTCAACAAGGACACGGGACAGAGCAAACTACGCTGCTCCCCTTTCTTGCCTTTCAACAAAATACACCTTTCCAGAGACCATCCCCGAGAAACTCACACACGTCCCCCCCCGGCCTTGCACACCCACCCATACCTAACGCCTCCGGTCATGACAACAAGAAGCGCAAAAACTGCAAAGGAAAGGGGACGAGTTGCCTCCCTGCCCGCCTTGTCAGCGCACAGCTCGACGACAGCAAAACTTCAGATTAGCTACGGGCAGCCCGGCAGCTCCTTGCCAGAACTTCCCCCAGATCGGGCTCGGAGCAATTCTCCTCCAGAAGCCTTTCACACGCTATGTGCAATCACGGTTGCCCAAAGAAATCCCAGCTCTACAAATGGGATGGACAAAAGCCCCAATCCGAAAGAAATGCAACCGCTCCCTCACACTACTCCAGGGTCCGAATTACTTGCCCCAAAGCTGCAGGTTTACCTGAAAGCAGCTAACAGCAGTGTTCCTGTTTTTAACACTCAGATGCCCAACTCCCAGTGGGGTCTAAACCAAAATAAATCCGTTTTATCCTGTATACAGTTTATACAGGGTA
Organism: Mauremys reevesii; assembly: GCF_016161935.1. Taxonomy (NCBI): domain Eukaryota; kingdom Metazoa; phylum Chordata; order Testudines; family Geoemydidae; genus Mauremys; species Mauremys reevesii. Next base: position 227,479,053 of record NC_052624.1, on the reverse strand, counting down.
AACTCATAAATTGTCTGCCCTATATAACACTAATAGAGAGATATGCACAGTTGTTTGCTCCCCCAGGTATTAATACATACTGAGTTAATTAATAAGTAAAAAGTGATTTTATTAAATGCAGAAAGTAGGATTTAAGTGGTTCCAAGTAGTAACAGACGGAACAAAGTAAGTCACCAAGCCAAATAATATAAAATGCGCAAATCTATGTCTAATCAAACTGAATACAGAAAGGATCCTCACCAGTTCCAGAATGCTCCCCTTTACCGACTAATCTCCTTTTAGCCTGGGTCCAGCAATCACTCACACCCCTTGCACACTGTCCAGTTCCAGTTTCTTTCAAGTATCGTGGGGGGGGGGGGGTATTTCTTTCAAATATCCTGGAGGGGGGGAGGGGAGTAGGGAGGCTCTCTCTTTAGCCAGCTGAAGACCACTATGGAGGTGTCTCCCAGGGGTTTAAAAAGAGTTTTTCTTGTGTGTGGAGACCCCCCACTCACTCTTATGCACAGTCCAGCTCCAAGATGGAATTTAGGAGTTACGTGGACAAGTCACATATCCATGCACGACTCACAGTTTTTACAGGTAGCATCCATTGTTTACATGCTTCCTTGAAAGTCCTCAAGTAGACTTCTTATATGATTGGAGCATTCCAAGATTCATTGTCCTTTAAGTGTCTCTTGATTAGGTACTTTACTTCAACATTCCTTTCTCCAGGAACTGACCAAATGCTTTACTAAGGCTATTTAGAAATCAAGCCAGTACACAGCCAATATTTATTTAACTTCAAATACAAAAATGATACATGCATGCAGATAGGATTAATAGATTCAGTAGATCATAACCTTTATATAGTTATGTTATATAGCATATGTAGCATAGATAGATTCAGTAGATCATATTCCAGATAGGTCATATTCCCATAAAGCATTATGGGATACAGCGTCACACTACCTAACAAAATGAAAGATACCAAGGGAATTAATTTGTTTGCAGGTATCATTGCATATTCAATGATCGTAGGGGTTAGAAAAATGAAACGTACATATCTTTCAGGATTTGAGGAGAGAAAGCAGAAGAAAGCTAGACAGAGGCAAGAAGAAAAGAGAAAAATAACTCTTCACAAATTTCTTCAGGCACAATCCAAGTCAAGTCAGTTGACTGAATTGAGCGATGCTGACATTCAATGCTCTTCAGAGGTGGGAAGTGAAAGTGGTGTTGTAAGAGAAAAAGAAAAGGAGGTCTGTGAGGAATCCAAAATATTACCACATTCAGAAAACAATGTTATGGTTCTTGCGGAGGAAGAGAATGAAATCCAGCCTGTTTGGATAGACAATGGAGAACACAGTGGTAACACTGCTATAACTGAGAAACTGGCCAGCAATGCCCCTCTGCCATGTACATTGGCCAAACCGGACAGTCTCTACGCAAAAGAATAAATGGACACAAATCTGACATCAGGAATCATAACATTCAAAAACCAGTGGGAGAACACTTCAACCTCTCTAACCACTCAGTGACAGACTTGAAGGTGGCAATTTTGCAACAAAAAAACTTCAAAAACAGACTTGCATCCGAAGAAGTGGGTATTCACCCACGAAAGCTCATGCTGCAAAACTTCTGTTAGTCTATAAGGTGCCACAGGATTCTTTGCTGCTTCTACAGACTCCAAAGAGAAACTGCTGAACTTGAATTAATATGCAAACTAGATACTATTAACTGTGGGTTAAACAAAGACTGGGAATGGTTGGGTCATTACACCAATTGAATCTATTTCCCTATGTTAAGTTCTCCTCACACCTTCTATAGGCCATCTTAATTATCACTTCAAAAAGTTTTTTTCCTCCTGCTAACGATAGCTCATCTCAATTGATTAGACTCTGCCTGTTGGTATGCATACTTCCACCTTTTCATGTTCTCTGTATGTATAAATATCCCCTGTCTGTGTGTTCCATTCTATGCATCCGAAGAAGTGAGCTGTAGCTCACGAAAGCTCATGCTTAAATAAATTTGTTAGTCTTTAAGGTGCCACAAGTACTCCTGGTTTTTTTGGTACAGTCAACTAGTCCTGCTGCTGTAGATGGGAATGACGAAGAAGAGTTGTGCAGTAATGACCCAGCCTCTTGGAAGTACCTAGATATAAAGAAAAGAGATCTTATTGTATTGAAGGGTCCACCACATAAGGCCGAAAACTTTCCTTGTGATTCTTTTGGCAGGAAATTGCCAATAACAGTTTTTTCTAAACATCTGAGTAATGGTGAATGTATTGAAAGAGACTGAATGGTGTGGAGTAAACATGCTGCAGCAATATTTTGTTTTCCTTGCAGTCTCTACAGAAGTGAAACTCAAACTAACCAATTACATCATTCAAAATTTGTCAAAGGTGGAATTGCCAATAATTGGAAAATGATTTACGAAAAATCAAGAGTCATGAAGAAAACACTTTACATTTGAGCAATTACATTAAGTGGAAAGAATTATTTCAGACACACAGTGATAAAAGAGGCATTGATGAAGCATTACAGCATAGTATTAAACAGGAGAAGGAAAAATGGCATAAAATATTAACTGCTGTTGTTGATGTAGTTCTTTTCCTAGCAAAGAACAATCTGCCATTTCATGGTAACCATTCTACTGTTGATTATGATGACTGTGGGCTTTTCTTGTCAACGCTGAAGCTTGTGGGCAGGTACAATACTGAGGTGAAAAACATCTAGAAATGGTAGCTCAATGCAGAGAGTCTGGTAGAAGAATGCAGGCTCACTACCTGTCATGGTGTAGTCAGAATGAGTTCTTGAAACTGTGTGGGGAGAAAGTTTTAAACTCTATTCTTGAAGAGGTAAGAAAAGCCCGATATTTCAGCATTGTTGTTGATGGTACACTTGATTTTCACACACAGAGCAGTTAGTTTTTATTCTCAGATATGTGATGCAAAAAAGCGGAAATTGGGATGTGCATGAAAGATTTGTTAAACTAGTAGATTTTGAAAAGAAGACTGGCACAGATATAGCAGAACAGATAAAGAGGTTTTTAAAAGAATGTGACTTAGAACTATCTTGGTGCAGAGGGCAGGGATATGAAAATCCTCTAACATGTCAGGAGCAGCAAAGAGTCCTGTGGCACCTTATAGACTAACAGACGTTTTGCAGCATGAGCTTTTGTGGGTGAATACCCACTTCTTCGGATGCAAGCATGTCAGGAAAATTTCAGGGAGTAAAGACAAGAATTTTGGAAGAAAATGCCCAAGCCTATTTTTCTCCATACAGCGCTCACACGCTGAACCTCTGTGGCACCCACGCTATTGAAACCAGTGTGGAGGTAAAAACATATTTTGGAAATGTTCAGAAACTCTATAAAGTATTTGCTCTTAGCCCTGAGAGATGGAAAATTTTGCAGACCACTGCGAATATATCTCTTCACTCTGTATCTAAAACTAGGTGGAGCGCAGGAGTTGATGCTGGTTGCCCCCTAATCAAAAATCACACAGGTGTGCTAGAAAGTTTAATTAAAATTGAAGAGGAGCTTCATTTACCTCCCGAAATCCAGGCAGATGTTGACTGTTTGATTAAGTGGTGTGATGTTATTGATATAATCTGGGACCATACAGAACATGGTTGCAACCAAGGTCCTGTAGTGGCACCAAATCTTATGTAAAGGGGGTCATATAAGGTGTCTAAGACAAGGTTATGGTTGGCTGGTTATGATTATGCTGTCTGTATGCATGTGTCATTTTGTAGTTGAAGTTATGAATAGTGGCTATACTGTCTGTATTTCAAACTTATGCTGTGCTTCTGGGAAACATCCCAGACAAGTTGGTATTAGCTCTGCCTAGCCTGCTTGATGGCCCATTAAGGACCATCAGCTACACAATTGACCCATTGAGAGGCAGCAGATATGCCTTATAACTCAACAAAGTATGCAGGAACTTGCCCATGTGACTCCAGACTCCATTTTGCTGTAATTTTCCACAGTAAGAACAAAGAGGTGTTCTTACACCTGGAAAAGACTATAAAAGGCTGATGCCTCATCTCCATCTGGTCTTCAATCCTGCTTCTTACCTCTGGAGGGACTTTGCTACAAATGGAAGCTCTACACAAAGGACTGAATGACCCATCCCAGCTGGGGATGTACTCCGGAGACTTGATTTGAACCTGCAGTTTATTCTATTGCTGCTACAAGACTGAATCAAGAACTTTGCCATTACTGTACGTAATTGATTCCATTTAACCAATTCTAACTCTCATCTATATCTTTTTCCTTTTATGAATAAACCTTTAGATTTCAGATTCTAAAGGACTGGCAACAGCGTGATTTGTGGGTAAGATCTGATTTGTATATTGACCTGGGTCTGAGGCTTGATTCTCCCTGATTGATCTAACCTCGTTATCTCTAGCTTGCTTCTTGCTTGCTTATATATACACCTGCCCCTGGAAATTTCCACTGCTTGCATCCGAAGAAGTGGGTATTCACCCACGAAAGCTCATGCTGTAAAACGTCTGTTAGTCTATAAGGTGCCACAGGATTCTTTGCTGCTTCTACTCTAAAATTGACATGCTTTTCTGAAAGTTGAAAGATTCTGGCTGTCATAAACAGGACGGGGCAGTCATCTCTAATGGCTGGAACAGAAGTTAGACCTACTGGTTGGAACAGGAATCTTGCTTAGTGGTTAGAGCAGGAGATGGGACCGGGAGCCAGAGCTGAGGTCAGGACCCAGGAGTCAAAAGCATGCATAGCAGAAGCAAAGTTAGGAAGGCAGCAAGTAGAGACATAATTGTAGCTGTAGGCAATGACATACACATTGGGCAGCTAGTTACTTGCTGCTGCTGCTGCTGCTGCTGCTGACCTTAAAAACAGGCCTGCTGGCTTCCTTCAGCCAATCAGGCAGGCTGATTAATCAGGTGGTCCTACCGCAACCCAGCTGAGCTAACTAATCCACCTGGAAAGGTTGACCTGGCTAGTTTTAAGGCTCAGCAGAAAGAACTTGCTGCTGTGGTGATCTTGACAAGGCAACCTTATTTTGCTCACACAGGTAGAGCTTAAACCAGGACTCAGACCACACCAGAGTCTCCAATGCTTGGGGGTTACCCCAACAGAGTGCATGGGCAGGGCTGCCCAGAGGATTCAGGGGGCTTGGGGCAAAGCAGTTTTGGGGGCCCCTTCCATTAAAAAAAGTTGCAATACTATAGTAACATGTATTTGGAAATGTAAAAAATAACCAGTAAGCTACATTCAAAAAATAATTTTTAATTATTTGAAAATACACGAAATACATTATTTAAAAACATTAAATGCTTTAATGGTATGTATACATTTGCAATGACATACTGCTTCTTATGAAATCGTTTTTTTACAAATTGTTCTGAACATTAATTATACAGCTGCAATTTTTTTCCTCGCTTTCATTTTGGCAAACTCATTAATAATGTCATCAAAACTTATGTCTTTGGCCATTTCATATTCTATGCTCAAAGTGAGAAAATGCTTCAGCCTTTCTTCCCCGGTGGCTGAACACAAACAATTTTTAATCAATGTTAGCTTACTAAATGCACACTTTCCCGATGCTACCGACACTGGCAACACTGTTAGTAGGCGTAAACAAATACAAATCTGTGGAAACACATTTTCCAACCCTTTTTTTGAAGAGAGCATTAAGAAGTGTAAGTGCAGAGGTTATATATCCATCATCTCTTAAGTTGGAATCTTCTTTTATTTTGTAAAAAAGATTCTAAGTTCCTCTTTAAGATCTTCTCTCTGGAGGTCTTTTGGATATGCTGTGGCCAAAGTGTCAACAGAATTTTCTGTAGAAGATTCATCCACTTTATCTGGCAGACACAAAATGGGTGAAAATAAATTTGAGACTTCAGCCATTCTTTTGCCAAGATCTCCTAGCTCTGATAGAAGCAAATCCATTGTCGGGAAGAACACCTGTACTTTGAACTGAATATCGGGAGAGTCAAACATATAGTCTGCATCCCCTGTGTCATCAAAGATTCGCTTGTTCTTCCGGATCCTTGAGTCATTTTTCATTTTTGGGTCAATGCCGAGACTTGAAGCGACTTGTTTGGCTTCTTCAAAAAAAATTGGCCAAGAATCTTTCATTGTTTGAATTTCCTTGACTAAGTTGCTCACATGTTTAGCTCCCTCTTCGATTGTTAATTTGGCTCTTTGTAGGACCTTGTTCTTTCAATACACTGAAGCACTTTAAACCATATTGCAATAAGAAGTACAAATTCAAATGACTTAAGCCACTTGTAACGATGCGGTTCTGGCGGGATCCAACTGAGAATCAGGACAAACTGCTTAAAACAGGGCAGTTACAGCCCAAGGATGGGGTTTTTCCACCCCTAAGGCAAACCAAACCAGCCAGACAAAGAGGACTTTGGTCTCACCCCACTGGCTAACCACAAGTCAGACAAGCAATTCCCTTAGACACTCTAGTTTCCCAGTATCACCACCAGTGCCACTCATTATGGGGACAGATGGTTATGAAAACCAATACCCCAATAAAGAAGAAAAAGGGTTCTCTCGATCCCAAAGAATCAGGGAGGATGAGGCCCTGTTCCAGCAGCTGAGGTGTGAAAACCAAGGGAGGAGAAACTGGTTCTGTAATTGGCAAGCCATTCACAGTCTTTGTTTAGTCCTGAGCTGATGGTGTTAAATTTACAGATGAACTGGAGCTCAGCAGTTTCTCTGTGAATGGCTTGCCAATTACAGAACCAGTTTCTCCTCCCTTGGTTTTCACACCTCAGCTGCTGGAACAGGGCCTCATCCTCCCTGATTGATCTAACCTCGTAATCTCTAGCTTGCTTCTTGCTTGCTTATATATACACCTGCCCCTGGAAATTTCCACTGCTTGCATCTGAAGAAGTGGGTATTCACCCACGAAAGTTCATGCTGCAAAACGTCTGTTAGTCTATAAGGTGCCACAGGATTCTTTGCTGCTTCTACAGAACCAGACTAACACAGCTACCCCTCTGAATTTTAGAGTACTTAGCAGAGCTGCACTTTAAACAGAAAGCTGGTCTTAGCCTTAACTGTACCTAGTACCTCAGTTTAATGAGAAGAAGAGAAAAAATTCCAAAGTAAATTGGACAAGCTGTCTGCCTTCCTGTGTATTCATTGCATAGGGCAAGGACAGCAACTCTTCAGATTATCTATGGGATAGTCCAGTAACTCATTACAAGAAAATCCTTCAGCTGGGGCTTGTAACAATTCTCAACCAGAAAGGTTTTACGTACATTGAGCAATGACAGTGGTAAAAATAAATCCGTACACTACCAACGTGATGGACAAAAACCCAAGACTCAGGGAAATGGAATTGCTTCCTGACAGTACTTGATTAATAGAGCTCACGGATGAAGGGTAGACAAAATGGAATCTAATGTTGGAAACACTCTCAAAAACAAACACATTGCTACAATTTTTATGATAACAGCACACAGCAGCAGGCTTTTTGCTCACCCCCCATTCTGCTTCTTCCCAGGCAGCAAAACCTAACTCCCCTGCACCTCAACCCTACCACTCAGGAAAAAACAAACAAACAAACAAATAAAAACAAGTGGGAGAAAAACAAAAACAAACCGCTTTTATCTAACCCAAAAGTGGAGAGAAGCCAGAGACTCCATGAAGTCTGCTACAGTAATCAGTATGGCCAGTCTATTTTGTATCAAAGGTGCCCTAAGATGAGGGCAATAATGAATGGAACTTCTAAGCCTTAATATCAATACTGCTTGCACTATGGGTGTGAGAGAGCAAAGAAAAAGGAACTCTGCCTATAAAATGTGTCCAAGGTACTCAGAAGCAGGTGTGGCAGATGAAAGTAGTTGCAAGTTGTGTTTTCAATCAAGTACATTTCCAAATGCCAGTGGCCCATGAAATGAATAAAATATGGTAATAGCCACAATCCAAGCTTGAAAGAAGAATGTGCAGCAAAGGCAAAAATTTCCTTCAAGCTGCAGTCAAACCAGCAACCAAAGAGACAGAAGTAGAAGAAAAAAAGAGGGGAGAGGAAAAAAACAAACAACCTACATCTTAGAGAATGCATGCACCAATCCTGTTATTATTTATACGCTAAGGATGCCCTTGGTCACTTGAGCCAATTCCACCCTACCCTGTCATAACTTCACAAACGTCCTCCAGAGATCTCATCTTTATAGTGTAAAACAAATTACCTTCATACTTACTTACACATCATCTTGGAAAGGACCACCACTCAACAAGTACAGTGTACATAGCAGAATACACTTTGCACTTTTTTTTCTTCAAAGATACTACAGGTCCACTTCATCCTACCACATACTGTCTGTTTTGCAGTCAAAAAAATATCTTGGACTTCCGCTAAAGAAGGAGAAGAGCAGCAATTACCTTTCCCAGGAAAACAAATAGAAACTGGCATACAACAGTTAACAGATAGTATGGCCAGAAGGGATAAATCATCTAGTCTGACATCCTTATATATCACAGATTTTTAAGTTCATCCAGTTACCCCAGTAAGACCAGTAAATTGTGTTTTACTAAAGCATACATTCTAGAAAGCTATCCAGTCTTGATTTGAAGATATTGAGAGATGAAGAATCCAGCACTTTCCTTGTTAGTTTTTTTCAATGGTTAATTAACCTATTTAAAAAAACTGTGTCTTATTTCTAAATTGAGTTCATCTGGCTTCAACTTCCAGCCTTTTGTTCTTGGTATCCCTTTTTGAGCTAGATTAAAGAGTCCTTTTGTACCTGGAATTTTCTCTTTGTAAAGATATTTAAAGTCTGTAATCACATCCCCTCTCTGTCTTTTTCTTTCTTTCTTTCTTTCTTTGATAAGCTAAAGTTTGTGGTCTTTAAGTCTTTATACAGCATTTTCTCTAGTCCTCAAATTATTTTTATATATCATTTTGCACCTTCTCTGATTTTTCAAATGTGGACTCTTGAACTGTGTGCAGTATTCTCGTATTGGTCTCACTAATGCCATAAACAGAGGTAAAATAATTTCCCTCCTCCTAATGTTTGATCTGAGCATCAATGGCATTCATGAATTTATCCCCCCACCTTTATGTCTATACAGCAACTGGGAGGTGTGAGTGCAGCACATGTAGACATACCTGAGGTAGCTTTGATCTAGTAGGCTCCTCATTGCAGTGTATACATACATGGTTGAGTAAGAGGTTTAATGTCTTTCCCATGGTCATACATGAATTCTGTGGCAGAACTGAACATAGATTTTCTGAGTGTTATGCTAGTGCTTAACCCAGGCGTAGGGAACCTATGGCACAGGTGCCGAAGGCGGCACACGAGCTGATTTTCAGTGGCACTCACGCTGCCCAGGTCCTGGCTGCCGGTCCGGGGGACTCTGTATTTTAATTTAATTTTAAATGAAGCTTCTTAAACATTTTAAAAGCCTTATTTACTTTACATACAACAATAGTTTAGTTATATATTATAGACTCATAGAAAGACCTTCTAAAAATGTTAAAATGTATTACTGGCACACAAAATCTTAAATTAGAGTGAATAAATGAAGATTCGGCACACCACTTCTGAAAGGTTGCCGATCCCTGGCTTAACCCGTAAGATCTCCTTATATTTGAACAGGTTTGGCACAGGCTCCTGCATATGTTGCAAGATGAATATTCTCTGAACATATGCAAATAATTTTAAGAACAGCTGAATCCTTGAGAACCAAACCAGGTGTATTTTGTGGGTGGTTTCCCTCCCAGCTGCTATTAGGGGTTGCTCTCTCCTGGGGCTTCTGTGAATAGCAAAATCAGGTTAGAAGCCCTCCCACCACAGGGAATGAGGATATGCCTACCCTTGAGCTGGAGATGTAATTTCCAGCCTGAGCACATATATGCATGTGGCTCTGGGGGCAGTGAGACAGGTACAATCCCATCCAGGACCCTAACTACATACTCTAGTGGCTAACCTATACTGTGAACCACACAGGCTATTTTTAGCATGCTAGCTTAATCAAAGCTAGCACATATATATCTACTTGAGCTGGAAATTACACCTCTAGCTGCAGAAGTTATACAGTATAACCAGGGCCGGCTCCAGCTTTTTTGCCGCCGCAAATGGTGAAGCGGGGAAAAAAAAAAAAAGATAAAGCCACGATCGGCGGCACTTCAGCAGCAGCTCAACCGTGCTGCTTCATTCTTTGGCGGCAATTTGGCGGTGGGTCCTTCGCTGCGAGAGGGACTGAGGGACCCGCCGCCGAATTGCCACCTAAGACCCGGATGTGTGCCGCCCCTTTCCATTGGCCGCCCCAAGCACCTGCTTCCTTTGCTGGTGCCTGGAGCCGGCCCTGAGTATAACTATTTCAGTAAACACCACAAACTAGCCAAAATAAGTGTGCTGGTACAAAAACTATGTAGCATCATGCAGAGCCACTTACTGTTACTTGGATGACATCTGGCACATTATAACCCTATTGGGGGATGGAAAGAAGATGATTTTGGGGGGTATAATTTGTATTAGACAAATTATAAATGACTATGAAGGGGATTCTTTACCACCGTGCTGGAGACAGCCAGGCAAGATGATGTAGTTCTAGCTAGATTTCTAGGTCACACACTAACTAATCACAGCCTGGCTATTGTGGTAATGCACCGTGTCTAGTTCTAGCGCTGCCTACTGCTCTGTAACAAAACGAATCCCAGTAACAAGAAACCCCCCCAGGCTGAAATCACCCCAGGGCCGGCTCCTCTGCAGCCCGTTCAGGGAGGTGGCTCAGGGCCGTAGCGCTGACAGGAAAGAGGCGGATAAACGCCCCCGCGCCCTCCTGGCGAGGGCGGTGGGTCACGCTGCTTTAGCCTGGCCCGCACCACCGCTGGGCGCGGGCAGTAACCAGGCAGGACCCGCCGGGCCGCGCACCTGGTTCCCAGTTCGGTGGCAGCGTAGGCAGTGGCCTGGCCAGGGATACTACCTGCGCCGGGGCGGCTTCCGCGCGCCACCTCCCTCCTTTAGAAACTGAATCTTGGGAACAAAAACGTTCAAAATATGAAGAGAAAAAAAATAAAAACTAAGTCTCCTTCGAGCCGGAATCGAACCAGCGACCTAAGGATTCCCGCAGGCAGCTCCTCTACAGTCCTCCGCTCTACCAGCTGAGCTATCGAAGGGACATGGGAAAGGCTGCCTCAGACACACACAAGAGTCTTAGACGAGCGAATTCTAACTCTGAGCATGCGCACTACAAGTGAGCGGTGCCAGATGGAGCAGAAGCATCAGAGCCAAGGGCCGCTACTTGCCGCGGGCTCCGCTCGGCGCGTGGGCAGACTCGCTAACTGCACCGCGGGCCCAGCGAGCCCCGCACCCGCGGCTCCGGAGCGCGCTTCCCCAGGGGCGGGAAAGCTGGGGGAAGAGGGAGACCCCAGCCTCTGCCCCCTCCCCCAAGCTCTCGCGGCTCTTTCCTGCCCCCGCCACCTCCCCGCCCTTCCTCTCTCCAACCCGGCCCCGGCCCCAGGGCGGATGTTTTGTTGGCTCCTGCGCCGTATTGTCTGAGAGCCGCCTGCCCTGGCAGCACCCCCCTGCCCTGGCCAGCGCGGCCTCTGCTTCTCCCCAGCTCAGCTCTGTCTTTCTCCCCCTTGTTAGCTGTGCAGGGCCCATGTTTTCATCTGCCCCCAGAGCTGACAAATGTTTGTCAGACAGGGTTTGCTAAATCATGGCTCCAAATTCTCGCGTGCAGACCGTTGTTTTAGCACTTGCCTTTCACTGCGTCCCGTCCTCTGAGGGAAGAGCCCTTACTGCTGTGCAGTAGCCATTGGTGGGTGGGAGTAAGGCCTGGCCTATGCAGCTTTTGTAGTGGTATAACTACTTACCAATATACCAGTCAAAGCCCTACCATGGACATGGTTGTAGTGGTGACTTATGCCAGAATAGTTATTCCCCTTTCCATATGGAAATGCTATACCACTACAAAACACTTTTATATCAGTATAACGGTGCTCACAGTAGGTGGGGGTCATATCACTTTATCAATATCAGCATAATTACAGACCCCTCTGTAAGATCAGCTGTTTAGATTGCAAGCTCTGCAAAGAGCTGATCTCATATTTGCCTTTAAATAGCCTTCCACATTTTTGATACTATATAAGTATCCTCTAGCTCTTCCTGCTACATTATTCACCCTAAAGGCAGGTTTAAACTTAAAATGCTGGCTCAGCACAGCTGCAACAAAGACATTACACCAACAGGAGAGCGTCTCCTAGTTAATCCACCTTAGCAAGTAGTGATAGCTATGTTGACGGGAGAGTTTCTCCTGTCAACATAGCACTCTTTACACCGGGGATTAGGTTGGTATAACTGAATCGATCAGGAGTAATGTAGTTCTACAGATGTAAGTTTGTAATACAAACCTGGCCTCTGTACAGTGTTACCCTAATGCCATATTTAGTAATTTGGGTAGAATAATACTATATGTCTCTCTGTTCTTAAACAAGCAACACTATTCAGGGCCAGTGGCGCAATGGATAACGCGTCTGACTACGGATCAGAAGATTGTAGGTTCGACTCCTGCCTGGCTCGGGTGTTCTTTTCTGTAAAACAAGTCTCTTGAATCATTTTCTTTCTGGTATTTTACTAATTGATTACAGCTTGCCTGGGAGAAACTGCTGTTATAGCTAACGTTCCAAAATGACTTTCATTATAATTTACTAGTTTCACTCCACAACACTCTTAAAAACCCCAAACGTCTCCTTCTGACCTGAAGCTTCCTGTTCTTGGTGTCAGGCGACTGGAAAACCTTTTGGTTTCTGTAAAATACTTACTGCTGTTTTTAATTTCTCTTTTGTAAAGAAACTTGCGCTTTTTCACTTTAAATTTGGCATTTTTGCCCTTTACAGTTACATTTTCATAGTGCAGCCATCACATATTCAAATCCAGCAGCACAAGTTCCCAACGAAGAAGTCATGAGAATTTGAAAAAATAACTTTATGAAGTTATAAATACTTGAATTGGGCTTTGTGGACATGCAGTAAATCAGGAATACACACAGAGAGCCTGCTATTCCAAACTACTTCATAGTAATTTCTTCTATCTGTAGCATGGCTTACTCTGGAGTGAGAGTTCTGTTCTATTCAGATACTTCACTTAGTACTGTAGGACAATTTACTAAAGTTGTAAAAGAAAAAAAAAGCTATGATCTTCATGTAAAGATGATAGAGTGCTAAAACCAAAGCTCTAACTGCAACATTTATCACTGATAATGGGGCTTGTTCACTGTAAATTTATGGAAAACTTTATTAAATCTACAAATATTTGGTATTTTGAGTATTTCTTACCATTTCAATTATGTTAGCTTCCTGATAAAAAATGATTCTTCTTTAAACATACTGAAAATCTCACATATACTTTAAACATATCTTAGAATTAAGGCTAAGATTTTGTCATAGAGGTCATAGAATCTGAGACATTTTCTACTTCAGCCCCGGGGCTCATCTCCAAGCCATGAGGCAGCAGGGTACCCTAGATTTCCCACCCATAAGGGGCAGCAGGGGCCTAGAGTTCTAAGCTATCATAGGTGACAGGGGAGACCCTAGTACACTCAGCCACTGTAGACAGTTGGGGGGAACCCCAGAGCACCAGCAGTAGTGGGTGCTGAACCCTCCACATTTTGTCAGTTTTTTTAATAAAAGTCAGGGACAGGTCAGGGGCAATAAACAAAAATAATTTGCAAAATACTTCTGTATTAACTAGACTTCTTATAGTAATGTTCATAACATAAAACAAAGATCAGATAGTGAATGGGGGGGGGGGTCTAGGAATGAAAAAGTAAACTGCAGGTTAGTAAATATATAATATGGTCTGATATTTCTAAAGAATAACAAATCATCACCATGGAAAATAATTTATCACATAAATATCACTTACTGGATTCCCAGACCTAATTATTTCCAGCTATACTTTGTTTAATTAAAGATGATAGGCCAGATCAAAGATCAGTCAGTGAATGGACCTATACTTTTTTAGGATCTGGCCTAAAAACATTTATTTTCATAAAATAGCTGGGGGAAAAATGAAACCCAGAACTCACCTCTTGTAGGTGAACTTTCATAGGTCGTTGCTGCCTGAAAAGCAATACTTTTGTTTTTAACAGTACATGTTCCTAGTTTTCATTTTCTATTAGGCCAAGAGTTTCCACGTTAGTATTTTTTTAACTGCTACCTAAAAGAAGCCCATGTTTTCCCCTACGTTTCCCAAAAATAAGTACCGCTCTTAGGCAGTTGACTTTTCTAGAGGGATCTGGTATGCTTTTAAAATTTTCACCTTTCACAGCTCATTATGCAATCCCTGAATTTGTTTGAAAGAATGCACATTTGTAATTATGGGTAAATGGGGTAAAAATACTTGAGTATGTCTTGCAATTCCAATTTACCAGTTCTATTTTAGGCCACTGTTAAATTGTGAGCTGGGAGTTCTGTGGGACATGCAGGCATAAAGGCAGCATGGCTGTTCAGCCAAACAACTATGTGTTTCCTCCTCATATTTAAAATAAGTGTTTCTTCAATAAGCCTGTAAAACTGAGCTGTATCAGTCAGAACAAAACACACGCAATCGAGCCAGGTAGGAGTCGAACCTACAATCTTCTGATCCGTAGTCAGACGCGTTATCCATTGCGCCACTGGCCCACCGCTGAAGTGAAAAATATCTGACTGTCAAGTAACGGGATGAGGAAAGATGCTGGTAAGGCCCAATCTCCCCCATCCACCCTGGACACCCTGTGGTGCAAGGGCCAGACTGTCACCCCGCCTCCACCCCAGACCGAGCGCTGCAGATACAGGCACAGCCCTTCTCCCCCGCCCCAGCCGGGAGCGACTAGTGCCCGGCCGGGGTCTGTGGGTGGGGCCCAGATGGGACCACCTGGCGCATCGCCCTGCGTCACCAGACCCGCTCAGCGGCCATGCGCAGGCGCCTTGCAGCACTAGCAAAACGGTTTGCGCACGCGCTACGTTAACGCCGACTCTCTCAGCTCTAGTGTGGAACTCGGGTGCTGCATTTCCATGTCCCTTCGATAGCTCAGCTGGTAGAGCGGAGGACTGTAGAGGAGCTGCCTGCGGGAATCCTTAGGTCGCTGGTTCGATTCCGGCTCGAAGGAGACGCTTCTTTTTTTTCCTTCCTCATCCATCTTTATCTGCGCTTTAGGACGTTGATTTAATGTTGCGGCTCACAGTACTGGCTCAGATAGTCGGCCAACATATGACATGTGTAATACCTGTGCAAAGTTATAGGAAATAGATAATAGTTTTAAATATTTTATCAAAATGAGACAGAGTTGCTTTTTGTTTGTGCTGGAAAAGGACATTTTTGGATCTCTTGTTCACAGAGGCAGGCTGCTCAGCACTTGTAATTATAGATAGACTCCCAGTGCAAATTTCAGTCCCAATCCAAACTTTTGTAAAATGTGGGAAAGTTTGGATGTAGTGATTTTGTTTGGGCCCAGCTCTACTTTCAATAGGATCTACTCCAAACAAACAAGCAAAAAGGTGGTGGTGATGGTGGTAAAAATAAATGTTGTGCTACCTTTATGTGAAAATCAAAATCTAATAATTTGTTGAAAGGAAAAAAAGGCATACTGTTTTTGTGCCATGTTATAGTGTTAACGTATATATTAAATTAGCTAATTTGTTAACAGCCTAGTGTAGACCAAAAGAGAGTGCCTTGCGTACACTAGCCTCTGAACTTGGGTTAGGGAACACGTGTTAATTAACACGTCAGGTAACATCTTTCAAATCCTAGCCCAGATAAAGAGAATCAGCAGAGGCAGTAGTCTGCCTACACAAAATAACTTGCAGGATTGAGGCCTTTAATACAAATTCTTCAGGACAGAGTCTGGGCATGCACACTGTGAGTGCTATCATAATACAAATAATAATACATTCTGTTTTCTTATCTCTGTTATTATTGGTGGAGTCTCCTTTGTTATGCCTAACCATAAAAACTAACTTCTGCAGATCACCATTTCTTTGGTTCCTTCCTTGAAGATGGCCATCAAATATGAACAAGCTACCTGTTCTGTGGCTATCAGTCTTGCTCTGAGGAGTTTGGGAAGCGAGAATCTGTTAATCTCCTCCCAAAGTGGAAGAGTATGTTGTAATCTAAACTAAGTGAGCTCTAAGGGTATATCTACACAACAAGCACAGCAGTGTTGCAGCTACCCTGCTATAGTGTAGACACATGCTGCAGCAACAGAAGGGGTTTTCTGTCGCCGTAGTAACTCCACCCTCTCAAGAGGCAGTAGCTAGGTTGATAGAAGAATTCTTCCGTCAACATAGATGTGGCTACATTGGGGCTTAGGTCTCCTTAACTACATTTCTCAGCCAGGGGTGTAAATTTTTCACACCCCTGAGCAACGTACCTGGTTTGACTTAAGTGTTAGGTGTAGATCAGACCTAATAGCTCATGAGGAAAAAAGAACTACAGATGCTACTCCCACACTTTGGTCTTCCTTGCCACTTAACAGCAATGCACTAGACAGTTTTTTCATTTGAATTTTATACAATAAATCTGCAATGCCAAGTATATATTTAATTGTGCATATGTTTTGTCATTCAATCTTCCTTGATAGCTCTAATTCTGAAAAGAGGAAAAAAAACATAAAAATCCTTGACTAAAATTACACCAATATCTTAGATATCAAATCTTAAGGAAAGGTAAAATAATGAAATTAAAGCCCACAGACATATTTGAAAAATGTCTCCTATTAAACAGTTTATTTTATTATGTATTTATGTGACAGGGAAGTAAAGTGCACAAAAAGTTTAAACAGCAAGTTACGTTTTTGCTAGTTTTTAATCTTTAAAAATATTTCTCCCATTTTCTGTTTTGTGTGACCTGGGTATGAGTCATTCTCCAAACATTCAATAGAACAGATCTCAATATAATAGATCCAGCCAAAACAGTTGCTGCTCAGGTAATTTCCAATCACTTGATTGGACTAAATAACATTGTATGGAGAAAAAAATCCCTTACTTTAGCAAGCATAGAAATGTTTGGCATCTTGTGCTGCCACCTTCACAAAGGCAGAGTTCCCTGTGTGAAATCCTTTGTTCACTGAAGACAATAGGAGTTTTGCCATTGACTTCGATAGAGCCAGGATTTCACCACCTGACTCCTCAGGCTCTTTTCATGAGAAAAACACTGCCAGCCAATCCTGAGTATTATTGCATGGGCCATTGACTCCCCACAACCAGTAACTCAGGAAAGAGTTGGAGTAACACCTCTTGATGCACAGTATATGTGAGAACTTTAAATAATCGAAGGGATTGTCTACATGGGAAATTTGCCAGATTTCCCCATCTAGATAAGTAGCATCCTGCACTGTAGAACAAAGAAGGCATTTGCAGCTGAAATTCTGGTTATATTTTGTTTAATGCATTGGGTAGGTTCATTTGCCACATGCCAACTTTTCTGCGAAGTAGCTCCTCTTGGGAAAACAAAGTTCTTTTAGAATTTACCAGCTTGGAAAGTCACTATGGACATTTTGGATGGATCAGGATCTTATTGGTTATTTTGGCTGTTACTAGAACAACTTTTTCTTAGGGTAGAAACATAAAGGTAGTGCTGTAATTCTTACACATAGGGAGTCTTTATTGTTCAGAGAGTGTTTGACAGCCAGATTTCAAATACATAGTATTTTTCATACAAATAAACGCAACACTATAGAGCAAAATATTTGCAACTATAAGCTTTCAAATGATTAATAGTAATTCAACTGGACTTTACATGGAAGCAAATCATGTAGGCATCATTGTTTCCACTTTAGAACACCTTCTAGAAAGCAAACAAAAGCAAGAGAAAATTAAATTCATATTTATGGACCAAATCTGGACATCCTTATTCAGTTTTTATTATGTCCTCATATAAGCAGACTCTCTGACTTTACTGGGACCAGCAGGTGCCCAACACCTCTGAAAATCAGATTGCCTTTATTTAACTGCCTAAATGTGGATTTAGGCACCCAACTTTAAAAAGGTTGACCATAGTTTTTATCAGTCTAATAGTGTCATTTTAGCAAAGACACATTCTTTCAGAGGCATATCCTGAAGCCTGTATTCAGAGTTGCTGGGTTTTTTTGACTTAGGCTGTAACAGTGCATAGTGATCCTTGCAGACAGAGCCCCACTTAAGACAGTGGGGCTCCCTGCAGATGCAGCCGTTGTCTGTGTGGATCAGAATGCAGGATTGGGGCCTAAATTCTTTCTCAGGCATCCTTTCTCCATTAAGAATGTAGTAAAAATTACAGGATTTAAGCCAAGAGCCCAAACCCTTTGAAGTCATTGGGAATCTTCCATTGATTTCAGTTGACTTTGGATCAGGCACTCAGGGCTAGATCTTCAAAGGTATTTAGGAGCCTAACTCCCAGTCTGGGCTTTAGCCTTTGTTTATTACCTTTGGGTCTGATTTGCTGCAACCATAGAAATCAATGGTGAAATTCCCATTGATTTCTATGGGAGCAGCACCTGTAAGATGATTTTTATATATACCATGTGTAACTTTCATCTAGACTTTTAACTGGATACATTTTCACATTTAATTCTAGGCAGGAAACAGTCACTAGCATTTTCACACTTTCACAGTAAATTATTGAAATAAATTTGAAAAAGTGTACTTAGAAAACCATATACACAGCATGTGTAATATGTATCTGTATAGGGCCGGATTCTCCATTCCGCCACAGTGGGTTTATATTGGCTTCAGTGGTGTTACACCAGCATAAAAACAGTGTAAAGGAGTAGAACATAAGGCCCAGAGATATGTGTGTGTGTATGTTTGATGATGATGTATGAATGTATATAAATACAGTGGGCTGTATTCTATCCATAAGATATATGCATATACATCGCCCACTAAAATCAGTTGCAGTTGAATGTGCATACCTTGGGACAGAACTTGACGCAAGGGAAATAATTATGTGCTGCATATGTGAAGGTAGCAGAGGGCCTTATAGAAGTAAATTGGAGAACTATCTCTGATTACAAGGGTAGAAGTCGCTATAATGCCTGCACAGCTTTATGGAGATATATATTAACTGAGTGTTAAGGGGTTTTAAAATATCAGTGTATCATAGGAACTTTAAAGGAGCTTTAAAGAAGGTAGTATTTAATGACTTTGGAATTATAGTTACTGATTTTAGCTGTATATTTAGCTGCAGCTGAATGGCATTTGATGTGAAATGTGGGAAGAGGAGGAAGAAAATGTTTCACAGCTACAGAATCCAATTTTTAAGACAGAAATCATTTAAACTTTTGACAACCAATATATTCCCTGGTTTCTATAATTTAGTAGCGTATTACATCCTCCCCAAGACTGAATTGTGAAAAGAGGAACCACAATAGCAAATGCACAGAACCGGGGTGTGACAACGACTGATGGAATATTTTCAGTACAGAGGATATAAACTGCATAAGGATGAAGCTAATATGTCAAACCAGCGCAGTGCTAAGTTCAAGATTTCTGAACTAGTGCTTTAGCTCTTACAAACTAGGGGTCTGACTCTTCTCCCACCTGCTCCAGTTTTACCTTGGTATAATCCATTGCCTTCAAAAGAGATATACTTCATTTGCTTCAGCGAAGAAAGAAGAATCAGACCCTAGATATGTATACTTTAAATTAAAACCATACAATGTTTTCTTGTCTCTCTGATGAGACATTCATAAATTACACATTCATAAATTACAATTTCAACCACAAGAGTTTTGTGCAGCAGTGCACTGCTAGTAAAGACTATATTTTGACTTAAAATGGAACTTTAAGTGTATTAAAGGACACATTTATTGTTAACATACAACTTGTCTGAAAATTGTCTATACAGAATGGTTTACATGTCTAAGACGTGTCAGTACCATGGAATCAGGGCTGGAAATATCTTACAACAGTGTGCTGGTTAAACAAAGCAAAGAGAGCCTGCTTCTGGAATACAATTTAAACCTGATTGGGTAATTATTATATAATTTGAAGTGCAATACATGTATTATAGACTTGTAGCAAAGCAGAGGGTGGGGGAAATGGTCACTGGATCAGGGCAAGATTGTTAAGAGAAGCAAGTCCTATCTTGTTCTGCCTCCCTCTGCCAGGAAGCTACCTCCTGCCCTTTCAGCATGATTGCCTCCTTCTCTTCCTGTCAATTCCTGACCCCACCCCTCAGCCCATTTTTTGCATGTCAGTAGGACAGTTGGGAAAGAACAAGTACAAAGCCATCAGTAAGGGGAATAAGTAGGCAGGCAATTGTCTGTTGACTCGGCTGAGGGTCATCTTCCATTCTATCCCAAAGGAGTTAGGGAGCCGAAAGGTAGGGAGGTGGAGGAGCCAAGGGTTGCATGAGGTCACAGGCATACTCCCAATTAAAAAAAACAACAACAGAACTTTGATATGTGTCTCAGATTGATCAGTCCAAGAAGAAGGAGAAATGCAGCTGCCAAGTCTTACAACTGGCAAATAGGGAGCATCAACCATCCACATCTGTGTGGTATTTTCCTGCCGGTCTCCTGCTTCTGCTCGCGTGCAGGTGCTGTAATGCACATGCGCAGAATCAAGACACAGAGATCATGTGCATTTCAATTAGGAGATTAGTCTCCTGGGTTTAGGTTGAACTGCCTTCTGACTGTTAAGCTCTTGGGTGATGGATTCATGCCCTGTGCCAAGCAATTGACTCAGCTTCTTTACTGCTCTGGTCCCATTCCCAGCAAGCTTCAGTCTACTAAGCAGATTAGTGCTGTCAGGGAAAACTCCCTCTTTGCAAAGTCAGACCCTTCCTGATACCTACCGTTCCTTTGCTGTCTATTGAAAACACTTCCATCGTTTCCTCAAAGGAAGCAATAGCATTATAAATGCAGTCTCTACCCTAAAACTGGGTGGCAAACTAAGAACATCACATTGTCAGACAATGACAGAACTGGTGCCTTCTTGAGTGGACTCAAAGCCCTAATCAGGGAAAGTCCTTGCTTAGGTGAGGAAAGGGAGCTTCATTTAAGGGGAGATGAGAGAGAGGAATATTATTGTATTGAAGGGATAGCTTGAGCTCAAAAGTATTAACCCCCTTCAAGGGCAATATGCTAATCAGTATAACAGTATGCTAACGGTAAGTATCTCAGTGCAGAACACAGAGGATGGGACTGTTCATTTTGAAGGCCCCGTGAGTTAAAGAGTCTGCATCCACAGGAAATTACATTCAAGTTATCTTTGCCTAACTTAAAAATCAAATACAAATATGGAAAAAAAATGCAGTGCTTTTCAATTAGCTTTTCTGAACCCTCTTTGTGACATTCCTACTTAGAGAGCAAACTGCAATCAGACTGTACTTGCTCTTGCTTTATGAGTCTGTGTGATAGCTGCGATGGCCATCTCCGATTAGTTGAGTTTTCTCATTTGCATTTGTCGGCTGAAGTATGATTGGAGTTTCTCCATCTAAATCAAACAGAAAAAAACAACCCCCTCTAAGCACCGTTGAATTGATACAAAAGTCAAGATGCCTTTCTTGATAGAATGACTTAGCAAAAATAGTAAGATCTAGTGTACTGTAGCTTTCATCTACAACCCTTTTAGGGTCCAATCCTGGATGAGTAAGGGTTGCAGGATAGAGCTCTAAATGACCATAAGCATACTCAACAGAATTCTATGTTTACTAATACTTACACTAAGCCTGTGTATACTTTACCCGAATGTTCACATAGGAAGTTATGTTGCTATATAAACCAGTGTGCCACATACTCCTTTTTCAGTTTGCTTATTAATTATTATTATTATTACACCATGATTTTACCTGATGCATTACAGAGATTAAAAATACCATGATCCTTGCTCCTAACATTTACAGTCTAAGTGCCTTCTCCTGCAAATACTATTGGGTGTAATGATTACTACTGTGAGTTCTTTAGACTGACTATAGTGAATACTACCATGATAATTAGGGCCCTACCAAATTCATGAAAAATGCGCCATGGACCATGAAATCTAGTCTCCCCCCCCCGTGAAAGATGGCCTTTTGTGTTCTTTTACCCTATACTATATCGATTTCACGGGGAGACCAGACTTGAGCAAATTGGGGATCCTGACCCAAAAGGGAGTTGTGGGGGGGTCACAAGGTTATTTTAGGGGGGATCATGGTATTGCCACCCTTATCTCTACGCAGCCTTCATAGCTGGATGGACGAAGAACAGCGGCTATTGGCCAGGCACCCAGCTTTGCAGGCAGCGCCCCACTAGCAGCAGCACAGAAGTAAGGGTGTCAATACCATATCATGAAATGTTTATTTCTGCACTGCTGCTGGCAGCGGTTCTGCCTTCAGAACTGAGGTCCCGGCCAGCAGCCACCACTGTCCAGCTGCCCAGCTCTGAAGGCAGTGTTGCAGCCTGCAGCAGCACAGAATTAAGGGTAGCAGTACCACAACCCCCCTTATAATAACCTTGTAACACCCCTCCACCACACACAACTCCTTTTTGGGTCAGGACCCCTACAATTACAACACGGTGAAATTTCAGATTTAGTTGAAATCATGAAATTTACCATTTTTAAAATTCTATGACCGTGAAACTGATCAAAATGGATCGTGAATTTGGTAGGGCCCTACTGATAATGTTTTCAGGACTGAGCCTTGAATTAGATCTCAAGAATATGAAGATAATGGTAGAGAAAGAAAGAATGAGGCTTAAAATGAAAAGCAGTGAGCAGGCATATATTCAGTAGAAATAAAATTATATACATTCTGAAGGCCTCTAGGCTATATTAAAATGATAAATTGTCTTTTGAAATCCCATGTAACACATTTACAATAGGAGTTTGAGAACTACTGTCCAAAACAGTTTGGGGCTGGCAAAGATTCATATAACTAGTTTAATTCCTAATGTTTTGTATATTGTCATTCAGTATAGATTCTGGTTTTTGCTTTCAAAATACATCAGTAAAAAAGATGCTTGTGCTTTCTTGTGAGAGGGGCTGTGATGGGGAAAAGCTAGGTCCTTGGAAAGCTGCAGTCAGCCCACAGATTGTTGTGTTCAGTTTAGACAACATACAAGGTTTAGTTGCCTCTTCTATGAATCTCCTTGGCACAGCTCCTCAAGCTGGTGCAGGACTCGGGATCTGGCTCTTAAAGGCAGGGCAATCTCAATATGATGCTTTTATGTCTTGATATAAGTACATGCCTCTAGAGTGGCTGTGAGGCTGGCAGACCAGGTGCCAACTCCTGCCAAGAGCCTTAGGCCTCAACTGAACACTGACCAATACATAGCTGGAAACCAGTCTGGCTCAGCAGTATGTTAGTATTGTTAAAAGAGATGCTAAGTTTATAAGAATGTGTTTAGTGTTTAGACTTTATGAAATGCTTGGAGGATGCTGCATGTATTAATCTCACTTATAACATCTGTGCCCCATGTTATAAGGTGATAGTGTTTGCATTGTACTCCTCTGTAATTGTGTAAGTTCAACAGGAAAGAAGCTTTAGTTAATGTAAAATGCTGGCTTCCTACAGCAGATGTTAGGTCTTGCCCACCAAGAAGGCTCATTGAAACCAAATGAGCCTATTGTGAAACATCAAAGAACAAAGTCCTTCCTCCAGTCCTCCATGAAGAGGAGATATGTGCATGAACTCATCCCATCAGCTTGAACGCTGGGGAGAGGGAGATACAATTTTTTCTTGTTAGAGATTTTTACCTCTATGCCACTTGGACTTTGGGAGGGCAACATTTCTAAGCATAGGCAAGGGATCCGCAGCTGCTTAGTCTGGGTTATCCCTAGAGCTTGCATATTAAGGCAGCTTCTATTACCTTTTGGAACCCAAGACTATAACTTATTTGTATGTGTATGTGTGATGTTGTACAGTCTATATGGTTTTATAAAAATTTAATAAGTGAATATAATGTAACTGGAATATGCTTCATGCAAAATGTCTCTTGTAAGGTATCATTACAAAACTTATAATCTACTGAGTGTGATCATCCTATTTGTATAAATGTCCCACTCTTGTAACTGAAACTAGAAATATGAAATATAACTCTGAGGGCCTATTGTAATTATGCAAAGTGTGGGCCATTAATGGTGGTTTGGAATCTTGATGACTCCCATTGACTAGGACCATTGTCTGCAAATGGCTGTGTTTTACCCATAAGTCTTCCTGTATACATGTGTGCTGGCAAGTGGGTAATGAAGTCTTGCAGTGACATGTGATCATGTCACCTGAATTGGAATCCATCTTTAACCTGGTGCCTTTCCATTGAGAAGGAAGGGGTGGGAACTCAAAGAGGGACAAAAGGATTTCCGCCTTATGCAAAATATATATAAAAGGATGGAAGAAAACAAAGAGAGAGAAGAGCCATCATGAAGAATCCCCTAGCTACCACCTAAGCTGGAACAAGAGCTGTACCAGGGGAAAGAATTATGCCCAGGCCTGGAAGGTGTCCAGTCTGAGGAAAAACTTACTGAAGCATCTCTGAGGGTGAGATTATTTGTATTCAGTTTGATTAGACATAGATTTGCATGTTTTATTTTATTTTGCTGGTGACTTACTTTGTTCTGTCTGTTACTACTTGGAACCACTTAAATCCTACTTTCTGTATTTAATAAAATCACTTCTTACTTATTAATTAACTCAGAGTATGTATTAATACCTGGGGGAGCAAACAACTGTGCATATTTCTCTATCAGTGTTATAGAGGGTGAACAATTTATGAGTTTACCCTGCATAAGCCTTATACAGGGTAAAATGGATTTATTTGGGTTTAGACCCCAGTGGGAGTTGGGCATCTGAGTGCTAAAGACAAGCACACTTCTGTTAGCTGCTTTCAGGTAAACCTGCAACTTTGGGGCAGGTAATTCAGACTCTGGGTCTGTGTTGGAGCAGACGGGAGTGTCTGGCTCAGCAAGACAGCGTGCTGGAGTCCTGAGCTGGCAGGGAAAACAGGAGCAGAGGTAGTCTTGGCACATCAGTTGGTAGCTCCCAGGGGGGTTTCTGTGATCCAACCCGTCACAGTATGTTTACCTACTTTAACCTTGTAAATAACTCTCATTTCTTTTTCTTAGTTAATAAATCTTTACTTAATTTATTATAGGATTGGCTACAAACATCTAAAGTGCAACTGACTTGGAGTAAGGGACTGGTCCTTTGGGACTGGGAGTAACATGAATACTGTTGTGATTTTTTTTTCTGGGCAGTAAATGGGATGAATTATGGACACAAAACATAACATACAGTAATAACTCGACCAAGAGCAGGCATCTAATTACATGCCATACGGCATCACCTCAGTGGCTGTGGAACGAGTTTGATTTTGTCAAGGTGAAAGGCAAGAGTGATTAGACTGCAAACAGCTTCTCTGTATGGAAAATTCCATATTTCGACACAAGGTCAAAAACAGACACTATTTCTCACTATTAGCACTTATACAAAGTTTACAAGGAATTACTTTTTAAAACGTGACTCTGGTTTAGATTAGATTGGGAGTTCAAATTCATTTTTAAGGCCTTTTAGAAAAGCAAAATATTTTCTGGATTTTCATGTAAGTTGATAGGGTTGTGTGTGTGAGTTTTTAATTTTATGGGCAGTCATTTGCAACCAGAAACAGTGCACTTCAAGGTTAGGAACTCAGTGACTACAAGAGAGGGGGATCTATTAGAAATGTACTACATTGTTTCAAACTAATCTGAAAACACTTCAGGAGGCTGGCAGTTTATCCAAATACTTTTCTGTCTGCACACCTCTAGGATTTATTCTGGGTGTCATCAGAGTGGATACCCAGGGTATAATAAGCTATACAAATATAGTCTTTTAACAGAGAGCTGCAGAATGGAGGTGCAGCAGAATTCACAGCTGAAATTGTTTTCTATAGATAGCTCATGTTCGCTCTTCGCCTACGTTGATATCATATGGAGTGCGGAGGAGACAATGATGTGCTAAATACTTATTGCTTATGAATCTGGAAAGTAGTTCAGCTCATTCCAGTTCTCCTCCCCCTCCCCTTTTCTGATTACATTTGCTGTAAAATTGAACATTGTTTGGAAATGTATCATTTTGTTCTTATGATGATAACCAGCCAGGAAAAAACCCCACTGACAAACAGTTGGAGAACAACACCACAGTCTAATATACCAAGTGCCTGACACTTTACTCACATGAGCAGTCCAAACTCAAACAGTGCCTCATTCAGCACCAGGAGAGTCGGTGGGAGACATGAATGACACCGACTCCAATGGGGCAGAATCGGGCCCACCAACGTAAATGAAACTGTTTATGTGAGTGAGAACACTGCGTGACTGGGCTCCAAAGCAGGAGCATAGGTCCCAGCTGTACGGAAATAATTACTTCCTTCTCTTCTGATGTGCATTTTCTCAAAGCATTTGAAACAGTGTGGTTACTGCATGCATTGCAATATACTTTTTATTTCTTGTCTTATTCTGACTCTTAAAATATGTTGGTTTTAGGGTATAATGGTTACATAAAAACATTTAGAAACTGGTCCAATGTTGTAATAATCAAGACAAAACTATCATTGATTTCAGTGGAAGCAGGATCGGGTCCCTAGTTATTAGCACTCCTGCTAGTGGAAAGAAATCAGTCTCTTGACTATAATAAGAGTAAAGGGCAGGTCCTGCAAACCATATTCATGGATAAGTTTCTGTAGTTTTTTTGCTGAGACTACTCCTAGGAGTAAAGGTTGTAAGATTCATCCCACAGGGCCAGGTGTTCAAAGTAGCTCAGCACTAGAGCTGTTTGAACATTTTCCAAATGAATGTTTTGCCATCAGAAAATGCTGTTTTGTCAAAACCAAACCTTCCGCGGGACATGTCAATCGGGCAAAAAGATTCATTTTATTCCCACATACTCAGAATGGAAAGTTTTGATTTTTCCTTTAGAAATGTATTGCATATTATAAAAAAACAACAAAAGATAAAGTCAAAATCCAAACAAATCATTTTGATTTTATCAAAATTAAATGTGGGAAATTTCAAAATTTGACATTTTTGCAACACAAACAATTTTCAAAATCATGGAATTTCTTGTGACACAGAAATTCCAGTTCTCACCCAGCTCTACTCAGCACCTAGCGCTCTCATTGACAGCAACAGGAACTGCTAGGTGTGGTGATAATCTGGCTGATAACATGCACACTATTCAGAGAGAGATATCATGAAGTAAACCAAGAATCATGTATTTTTTGTATATTGAGCTCTTTGGAAACAAAAGGACTTATTATGTACAAAACACTACAATAAATTATTTAGTTAAACTTTGACTTTGGTTTGAGGAGCTACATTTTGACCTTGTAGCAAAATTTTGAATGATGCTATTTATGCAGAGAACAGTGAGAGACAAAGAGATTAATTATTAGAGAGAGTGATCCCACTGTGGGCAGGCGACCTATAAGGAATTTGGCTCAAAATGTGGATTTTTCTTCCAAAACAGCCTGCTGCAGGAGAATTTACATTTGTTTTCTGAATTACCTGATGGAACCCTTCTCTAGAAGCTAGCTTACATAAACCTATGGGGGTGCAGAAAAGTCTGAACCTGCCTATTTAGGACAATCAAGTTTGAATTGCCTGCTTGACGAGCCAATGCTAGTACCAACCTATGCCATTTTCATTCAGTTACATCTTTTCAACCAGCATCCATACAACTTGTGTGTGCAGCTTGTGTCTGTTATCACTTGTTTTCTTTGAAGTGCAAATGTAAAGGAAGAGGCAGATGCTATTTGTGTTCAGATGCAGAGGAAATGCATTCATTGTCCTGTCACGTGGAGACCTTACTTTTGTTCTTGATTTTTGTTGTTGTTGTTGCTTTGTTAATATAAAATAGAGGCAGTTGTGACTGAAATTATACTGTTGCTTTTGATTTATGAAAAGTGTAACAAAAGTGACAAGAGGGATAAGAGACTTGGAAAAGTTCTAGTTTATTTCAGGCCCTCCCTGTGAAATCTGGATTTACAAAATCCAAATCTATGTTGTATTCATTTTTAAAACTGGCAAATTAGTGAACATTCTGAATAAACGGGAAATGGGTATCTCAGTAATGTCAGACATCAGCGTGATGGAGCAAAATAAATGAATTGCTAAAGCGTGGAAAGACCCTCTTGGGGGAGGGGGTAGGCCAATTCTGGGATTTTGAAAGTTTGAGTTTTCTTTTGAAAGACTGTGTTGTAAATAACTTGGACCCCAGGAAGAGGAATTTTTTGACTATCTGGCCTGTGTGGACTTTTTAAAAGGAGAGTGAGTTAAGGAAAAATGGAGGTAGCGCTACTGCAGAGCCACAATTGGCCAGAAGGGAGTGCTACAGGGCAGGTGTGCACTTTGACATGGTGATTCTGGGTATAATGAAAATACTTTTATAACCCTTATCATAAAAGATCCAAAGCACTTTAAAAGAATAAGCCTTATCTTGCAGCCCTTTCTCAGGTGAGTAGACCCATCAAAGTCAATAGGACTGTTTGCATAAATAAAGGTTACACAATCAAGCCCGCTGGCATTCAGATAGCTCTGTGGGGGAAAGCAGCAGATCAGGCACAACACATGACATAAGAGTGAAACAGGATATATAGGCCATTCACAATATAACAAATCCCTCTCCTACACAAAGTGTCACAGGATCTTTAATGTCCATGTGTCTAATTGATTCCATTCCGAAGAAGAGCTCTATGTAAGCTCAAAAGCTTGTCTCTCTCTCTCACTAACAGAAGCAGGTCCAATAAAATATATGACCTCACCCACCTTGTGTCTGCAATATACTGGGACTGATACTGCTACAACACTTTTGCGTAATCAAGACAATAACAGATCCAAAGAAACTGTCATTTCTATATGCAATATACAGTAGAAACTCAGAGTTATGAACACCTTGGAAATGGAAGTTGTTCATAACTGAAATGTTCGTAACTCTGAACAAAATGTTATGGTTGTTCTTTCAAAAGTGCACACCTCAATATTGATTTAATACAGCTTTGAAGCTTTACTGTGCAGAAGAAAAATGCTGCTTTTGACTATCTTAATTTAAATGAAACAAACACAGAAAAAGTTTCTTTACCTTGTCAAATCTTTTTTTAAACTTTCCCTTTTTTTAGTAGTTTACTTTTAACACAATACTGTACTGTATTTGTTTTGTTTTGTTTCTGCAGCTTCCTGATTGCATATTTATGGTTCCAAATGAAGTGTGTGGTTGACCGATCAGTTCTTAACTATGGTGTTCATAACTCTGAGGTTCTACTGTACTTTGCTGTTGGCTTAGTTGCCATATTGAAGATTTGTAGGACCAGATACCCTGCAATCAGCATATCTCCATTGACATCAATGGAGCTACACCAGTTAACACCAGCAGAGGACCTGATCAATAGTTTTTTTTTCATGGTTTTGTATATTTTCACTATATAGTAAGTCTCTACAATCAGTACCTTGTTCCATGTCTGTCTTAATCTGCTCTTCCAAATCCTCAGGAGACATGCAGAACTCATGTTCTTCCCCTCCTGGTGGCTTGGGTTTACACTGTCCACAACAGCCATTGAAACAGCAGCACAGGCAGCAGCAAAAGTAGCAGCCTGTCAAGAGGCCACAAACTGCAAACAGGGCCTAGATAAAACGGGGGAGAAACCCCTATTACCGCGTGAACTTCCTTTAATTAATGACAGTTTGTAACAGACATAAAGCACATAGTGTCGGTTTTTCAAAAGAGCTCAGGGCCAGATTTGCATGTGCTACTCCTGAGGGCATTCTGCACCAAAAAATTAAAAATTCTGTGCACAACATTTTAAAATTCTGCAAGCTTTATTTGTCAATAAATAAATGCAGAGGCTCCAGCATGGCAGTGGGAAGCACAGGCCACTGGTTGTATGAAGGTAGAAAATCACCCTGCTGCCTCCCCCGCCCCATCCCCGGGACACGGACTCAGTGGTGAGGCTGCACCCAACCCTGACACAGCACAAGGTCTGGGCCTACCCCAGAAACACCCTGAGGCCCTGCCCCTCTGCACCAGGTGCACCAGATGTGGGGCACACAGGCTCAACCAGGCAGGATACAAGTGTGGAAGGGCTCAGTGTAGGGGGATCCAGGTGTGGGGTGAGAGAATTCTGTATGGGACAATCTGGGTGCAGGCAGCTCAGTGGGGGGTCTACGTGTTGAGGGATCTGGATGCAAAGAGGCTTGCAGGGGCAATGGGACTCTGCAGGGGATTCCAGGTGAAAATGGTTGGGGCTCAGCAGAGAGGTCTGGGTGTGGGGGTCTCAGCAGGGGGTCTGGTGCTGGGAGAGTGGGGACTTGGTGGACTTGGGGTCTGGGGTGCAGCTAGTTGGGGATAAGTGGCATGGGGGTCTGCATGTGGGGGCTCAGGGCGGTGCTGGGGCATGGGGCTCATCAGGATGGGGGTTTGAGTGCAGGGAGTTTAGTGGGGGGCAGTCTGGGTGCAGGGTTGGGGGTCCAGAGGCAGGGGTTGAGGTTCAGTGGGTGGGGTTTAAGTATGGAAGGCTAGGCGGTTCTGGGTGTATGGGGAGAGGCTTGGTGGGGTGTCTGGGAATGGGAGGTTCAGATGCATGGGGGTTGGGAGGATTGGGGAGCAGCTCCCCATACAGTGACCCCTCCCCCTGCAACTGAGGAGCAATGGGGGCAGGAAGCAGGGGACAATGCTGAGCTTCCTGCAGCTGGGGGAGGTTTCTGGGGGTGGGTCTGACACAGCCCAAACCACTCCTGGCAGGGGGAAGAGGAAATCCCATCCTCCGCAGTCTCCAGCCCAGCCAGGACTAGCAGTTGATCCCAGCTCAGGGTAAGAGCCACTACCTGGAGTGTCCCCACCCCTGCGGTGATTTACCTCTCTGATGGCTGCTCTGGGTGCTTGAAATGAGGTACCTGCACGGCTAGGGACTGGTGCATGACTGTTCTTACAGCTTCCCTTTGCTTCCCTGTCAGAAAGTCATTTTTCTGTGGGGGAAGCAAAGAAATTGGGGGGTAGGGCATGAATTCTGTGCACACACAGTGGTGCAGAATTCCACCAGGAGTAAAGTGCTCCACACCCACAATCGGAGCCAGATTGTCAGAGTTTAGCTGCCACTCAAAAACCTAAATATGGGCCAGATTTCCAGAGCACTCGCCACCCCACCCACCCTCTGTCATTATGACATTTATGACTAGATTTTCAAGAGTTCAGCACCCAACATGCACCCAATATGCTGGGCTCTTGCAAATCTGGCACCAGTTGTGAGTGCTGAGTGAGGCCGTCCAGAAATTCCAAACATAGTGCAAAACCCCCACCTCCCTTAAAAATGGCTCATTACAATAGATCGCTGTGTAAATTCTTATTCACTGATCGAGTGTTGATAATAGCCACATGAAACATTTAATTTTCCTCTCGCACATACTGGGATAAATCAAGTGAAGTTACTCAGGTGTATGTAGAGGAGAATCGGGACTTCTTGGTCAGTGCAGATCCTATGGCCTTCAGGCACAAATCTGCTTTCATCAAGGAGGCTCAATTTAGCCCTTAGATTATAGTTAAAAGGCCACTGTCAAGAATGATTTAACACATGCAGCTTAACTCAGGAAAAGTGCTCTCACCAATAGTTTAATGTATTCAAAAAATAAAATATATGGCTTGATAATAATATTAATTAATAATAAAACAATCTCCCCTCCACCACCACCACCCCAAATCCATCGCAGGATTGTGACATGTGTGAGGATAGATATCAGGTTAATAGTATGGAAGTGACTATGTGAATTAAATGATGAAATGTTAGCATGGGTGCAATTACGGCCCATTTGAAGTCAGTGGAATGATTCACATGTTAACCATCTGAGCAAGTGTTGAGGCTCTAGACATTTCGCCGCCCCAAGCACGGCGGCATGCCACGGAGGGGCGCTCTGCCGGTCGCCGGTCCCGCGGCTCCGATGGACCTCCTGCAGGCATGCCCGCAGGCATGGACCTCCCGCAGGCATGCCTGAAGCCGCAGAACCAGCAGACCCTCCGCAGGCACGCCTGCGGGAGGTCCACCGGAGCCGTGGGACCAGCAGACCCTCCGCAGGCAAGCCGCCAAAGGCGGCCTGGCTGCCGCCCTCCCGGCGACCAGCAGAGCGCCCCCCGTGGCATGTCGCCCCAAGCACGCTCGTAATACCTGTAGCAGGTTAAGCTCACAAATACCTCCAGATGTTTTCAAAAGACTGGCCAGATTTATGCTGAGTTGAATTTATTTAAAAATGCTGTGCCTTCTCTCACAGCAAACCTAGATTTTGTACTGGTTTAACTATTTGGGTTAGGGTGTGACTTTTTACTGAAATAGATAAATTGGTACACACACTACCAAGTGTGAATGCAGTTATACCCATATAAAGGTTCTCTAAAATGGTATTGATTATTTCCCTAAATTTATGGGAATAAGATATGTCAGTATAAGCACCTTTATACTACTATAATTGTGTCTACACTAGGGAGTTGTACCACTTTAACTTTACTGATTTCAACCCGATGTAGTTAAAGTGGCACAATCACTGTGAATAGACAAGCCTTTAAGGGAAAAAATGGAATGATGAAATGTTAGTTAAAGCTTTTTTCTGTGTAAAATGGCCCCACTATCCCAGCTTGGTTAAGCCTTCAGAGAATTCTGGGCTTAACTCAACAGTCATTTTTGCTTTACACTTCACCTTTAATTTTCATTTCCTTACATTTAATGACTTGTGCCACCACTTAGTATCTTCTGAGTGTGTGTGAGTATGATGGGATACAGTGCCTATCAGGGCCCTGAGAAGTATAGGGCGAGTGTAACCAGCAAGAACTGTGGTCCACTAACTTGTTTTCCTGTTGGCTTTACAGGAGTATGAATCAGACTGGGGATCAGATGCCACTTGGACAGACACTATGGCAAGGAGTGGCAGTATAAGGTCCGAAAAAGACTCATTCACTATAGGGCCTAGCTTATTGGGTATAAGAGGTGGAATAGGAAAGGTATGGCTAGGCACGTGGGGAAATGGCTGGACTCAATTTGAGAGGAGCCTTTGTTGACCTGCTTATACTCTGGAAATGGGAAAACTTTGTTTGGTTTAGTGGTGATGGAGAGACCACCCTATGACAATCTGGGAGGGATGATACATAAGTACCTCAGATTTATGTATATTTGTCATAGGAGGTTCTGCAATATGCAATGTAATAAATTTTACACAGGCTCCATAACAAATCCTTCCATACCTCCAGAACATAGCAGCCCAAAACAAACCCAGCAATTGCTCTCCCTGCCCTCATACAGCCTATAAGACTTTTCAGCTGCACCCTATACTCTTCTCTACTCTTCTTGTTGGTCAAGGCTGCTGCTGCTGTCTCTGTTCCTGTTCTCATACCCACATCCATATTCACGTAATCTGAGTCAAAGGAGTGGCTCATCTGATGCTGCTGCTAGTGGATTTATCAGTGTCTCTTCTCTTCTCTCCCTTTTTAGCCAATGACTCCCTGTGCTCAGATATGGGGACAAGGAGGCTGAGGAGAGGGCAGCTGAGAGCAAAGAGAAGGAAGATTGACACAGCAGCTGGCAGTAGTAGAAGCAATCAATAGTGAAGGAAGTCCATGACACAGCAGGAGTCAGCAGCCACAGCCGGTGCAAATTTGCTGCCAGAGAAATAGGGGCCAACTGTAAAGTCTTGGGAGTTCAGAATGGAGATGTGGTTCAGGTCCATCTTCAGTTTTTGCTGGTGGGGATACAAATGTTGCCAATATGATTTAGCTGCCCAGTTTTGAAAATGTAGTCCATTAATTTGTATTTGAGCTGCTTCTATTCCCACCTGAAGTAGTATCTGAAGGATGCTTTCCCAGACACATGGAACTGACCTTGCACTGACCACTGTTGGAGACAGGATACTGAGCTAGATGGACCACTGGTCTGATCCAGGATGGAGATTCCCATGTTCCTAAATCAGATCTGTCATTTCTCCTCTCATTACAGTGTATTTGGTTCACATAAAGATAATTTTTCTATTTATTCCAATGGACTCTTTGCTGCCCCAACATTTTGTTGCTGGAAATAGCAGTAAGAATAAAATCCAAAGTGTGGGATTTTCCACATTTGTGATGTCATAGCCTTGTTACAGTCACTGACACACTGATTGCAATGCTAAGGTTTGCAATATATACATAAATATCAAAGGATTACAGTTACATAATAAACCAAATGAACGGAGCTCTTATGTCATGAGAACCCCCACCAGGGGTTTTTCCTCATTCAATTTGCTGACTTGAGGTATCATGCTCTCTCTTTCCTGATCTCTTCCTCCACTCTGCAGTTCTCACCTCTTCTTCCACTTCCTTTCCCCTGCCCCCTCACAATGTACCCAAGGTGCACGTATATGACACCATAATCACACACTGTGTTATGTATTATTATTGCTTACGTATGCTGTGTGCTATATATAGCAAAGAACATGGCTAAATTTGTACGGTAACTTATTAGCCGGTTGTCACACAAGTAGGACTTCTCATTTTTGAGCAATGAGTCATTTTTATTTAGTCATTACTGAAAAGAAAATCAAAATTAACCTGGAGCCCCAGTTTCAAATATAATTTATGCCTCTAAGTGTTACCAGACATGAAGTGTATTTAATTATTTAGTAAATTAAAGGAAAAATCCTTCATTAGCACTTTTCTGGAGAGGTGCTTAATTATATTTTTGCTGGTTTCTAATCATTCAAGACATGCCATTGTTTAATGAAGCTGCTATGACTTAAGGCCCTGAGCCTCAAAATTGTTTTGCATCAGGGGACTCCTAGTCCCATGCAGAGCCCCATGAACTCCCATGGGACTCCACGTCTATATAAAGGTCCACTCACATGGAACACTTTGCAGAATCCGGGCCAGACTAGGTTAGAAGACTGCATGATTTCCTAGCTTGCTCAGTACATTTTAGAAAAGAGAATAGAGGATTTTATTTTACCCACTCACCTTTGCCCACCAGCTTGAAAGCATGAAGTATGCATTAACATTTTCTTCTCCAAATTGTTCCGCCACATATAGCCCTAATGATCCATACTTATCATATATGTTTCTCTTGGACAGGTCAGTCAGTATCGCATGAGCATTGTTGAGCTCTTTAAATTTTTCAGCAGCCTCTGGATTGTCGGGATTCTTGTCAGGATGATATTTCAGAGCCAATTTTCTTAAACATGAAAGAAAGAGAAGAAAAAGTGCGTTTTTGCTATAAATATTTACAAAATATTTTAGTTGATGCATTTTTGTTCTGAGCAGAAGGTCTGGCCTGAGTCTTGTTAGTTACAGCTTTACTGTAGCATGAGCTAGATGAGAGGATGTCAGTCTATAGCAACTGATCATGGCTAATGGTGCAAAGATAACAGAAAGAGGTAGGTTTCTAAGACAGATCTGAAAGATGGCAGCAAGGTGAATAGGAGAGTTTTTGAAAGAAAAATAATGAATATTCTCCTAAATAGGGATAAATATTAAATAAACGTCCTTTCCTCAGTAGAGCTAATTCACATGGCTGTATTGACATTTGTAACACTTGGAGTAATTTTACCTTTAGAGTAAAATGCTGGTCCTATTGCAGTCAATGGCAAAAGTCACAATGCATTAAATAGGGCCAGGATGTCACCCTTAAAATACACCTTACACTTAATTTGTAAAGACATGGGCTTCTTACCTCTCAAACTTTTTGATTTTCAATCTGAGGAAAAGGGGCATAATTTTTCTTTAACTGTAGAGATTACAACCCCAGTCTTGCTTCCACTGAAGTCAGAGGAAGTTTTGTGAGGCCCTTAAGTATCGCTCTAATGTGAGAGAAAAAAGAAGTCTTCCCTTAACATGGCACTGCTGTAGTTAAGGCTGACTCTATGTTTTATATTTTATTTAATATGTGTTGATACCTTGTCAGTTACAAAACCCTCTAGGCAGAAAATTGATACATGCTAAAAACACATATAAATCAGTTTTAAAGCAAATGTATCAAATATAACAACTTTTCAATTCCCTCAAAATTACCTTCCTTAAAGGAAGGGAAATACTGTACAACATCTTTTGATGATCTCATGAATCAGTAGATACCTCAAGATATTATATACAGGAGGTAGGCTTTCAGAAACACTAACAACAGTAACGTAAAAGAAATTCAGGAGCTCCAATAGAATGGGAGCAGCCTTCTGAAGTACAGAATGGGAAAACAGTGGTTTTGAATAGAGTCAATTTCAAACGCCCTTTTGCCAAGCTCCAGGCAAAAGCAATCTTTGGACCTGATTCACCATTGCCTAAACCATATGCAATATTTTACACTGGTGCAAATTGGGTTTAAAATGCTACTGTTTCCATCTGGTAGCATTTTATATCCACTTTGCTCTGATGTAAATGACTAAAGGTGTATAACAACTGTGAATTGGGCCCCTCGTTTTTTAAATAATGAAATTGCAGGGGGTTGGTCTTTAAAGTGGGCTGACCTCATTTGATGCTTTGAATAAAAACCCCACCAATTTTTGAAACTTTTGATCCATTTACAAATTGCTGTTGAGTAGCTACTGAACCTGTGCTTCAGCTATTTCTCTTCATATATGCTTTTACACAGTGTTCAACTTCCCTTATTCCCTTGAAATGAACTTAATACTGTTACTATGATCTCCTGGGAAATGCAGTGTAAGTCTAGAGACAGTGTCTGATGTCAATACCAAATGAAATTAGATAAGTGAAAGTACTGGATACCATGTTACTATGTCTAGATAGAAGTTGGTACATTCATAAAAATGTAAACACTAACCTGGCTAGTATATGATAGAGGTGGTAATAGGGTAACTGGAGTGTCCACATGTTTACAGCTCAACATGCACACACTGGGCCAGATTCTGATCTCATTTACACCAGTGAGAAATTCTGGAGAAATTCCATTGACTACAATGATAGCATAGACAGGGCTCAGGCTTTTTTACAGCTTTGTCATCTATTCATGATCACAGTCTGAATTACAGAAACAACCACTGTCTTCTTATACCAAAGAAGAAACTTTATGAGAATAATGAAGGCAATTTTATTCCTAAATGTTCTCTCTGCTTCACTGTAGAACTAGCTAGAATCTTCCCCAGGCCTCTCAGTGGAGGATGCATGCACATGTAATTTTCTATATGTTTCTAACTATTCTGTTCAGGTTCTTATATTGTTCCTGTTATTGTATCGGTTACCAGGATCTGAATGCAAAAAAACCTTAATTCTCCTTCAAGCTGGAATCAAATCAACAATATAAGGCTTTCTACAAGGAAATACCTTTACAACCTTCCACATGTAATACCAGCTGTGTTAGCAAAGAGCTGAGCTAGTTACCTATCTTTCTTTATGCAGTGTTGTTGTAGCTGGGTTGTTCCCAGGATATTAGAGAGAGAAGGTGGGTGAGATAACATCTATTATTAGACCAACTTCTGTTGGTGAAACAGAGAAGCTTTCGAGGTCTGGGCTGAAAAAGAGCTCTGTGTGAGCTTGAAATCTTGTCTCTCTCAGCAACAGAAGTTGGTTCAATAAAAGATATTACCTCACCCACCTTGACTCTCTAATAACTTTATTTATGTCTCTGCTAGGACAGCACTTGGCTCTGTCTTTCCATTTCTACTGCACCCAACACCATGGTATTTAAATACCTGACATATTTCCAAACAGGAAGAATGCATAAAATATTTAAGTAAAGTATTTTCCTCTCACTTTGATGTCACTCTCACAGATACTGCAGCCATATGCAGTATCTTTGGGGGACGATATTGTCTTAAGTTTTTGAATGGTTTAATGTATCACTGTGGGCCAGGGATTGTTTGCAACTGCAGTGAGGGAGGGTTACCACTGCTCCTCCAGGAGCTAAAAATAGTGGGGGTGATTAAGGATAGTTGCTGAAACTGTAAACAACTCTAGAGAGTTATCTCCCTCTGGTGTGGTTTGCATGTACACGGTCAAGCTGGGTGTTCCATAGACCAAGAGACAAAGAACGGGCTTTTGGTATAAAAAGGCTGTGTTTAAACTGACACACACCTTCTTTATGATCAGAAAATGAAAAGGACATTTTGTCCAAGGAGGGTCCCAACAACCTTTGCAGAAAAGTTGGAAGGTCCTTGGCCTACCTGGGCCCCATAAGGCTGATGGGTGACCTCTGATAAGCTTTTAACATGTGTATAGGAACTTTTATTGTATTTTTTGTATGTTTTCTCTTTAATGCTTTTGTCCTAACAATAAATGTATTTTGCTTTGTGAAGGCTGGTTGGTAACTGGTATACACTGTTGTAGCTCCTGGAGAAAACTTAACCACAACTGCTGGGCAGACTGGGGAAATTATGTCACAGTGAGTTGCAGAGGGACTGCAAGCCTAGAGGTAGGGAGACATTTTTTTCTACCTGAGAGAGGGGATTGCTAGGAAGCCTGAAACCTTTAAGTGGATGCCCTCAAAGAAGACCGGGGCCTGGGGGCTGTCAAAGGTGCAGTCAACCCTGAAACTCTGACTTCCAAGAGTTGCACTTCTAAAAGTTAACATGAGCTGGTTATATTTTTGAGGTACAGCAGCTTCTGAGATGCTATAGAGATTTTAAGGAATTGGTGGGAAAAGAAGTGAGACCTGCAGGGAGCTCTCTCCCCATGACCAGATCATACTACAGTAGAGCTCATGCCCAGGCCCACCCAAAACACAACATACTGGTATCAAAGTTACTATATATATATATCAAGTCTGTTGACATGATAACTGGGTCCCATTCGTAACTCAAGGAGGGGGGTTTCAGAGTCAGTATTTTTGTTTTGCTCATGTTTATATCCAGGGGCGGCTCCAGGCCCCAGCACGCCAAGCGCGTGCTTGGGGCGGCATGCCTGCAGAGGGTCCGCTGGTCCCGCGGCTTCGGTGGAGCCGCGGGACCAGTGGACCGTCCGCAGGCACGCCTGCCGGAGGTTCACCGAAGCCGCGGGACCAGCGGACCCTCCGCAGGCACGCCTGCGGGAGGTCCACTGGAGCCGCGGGACCGGCGACAGGCAGAGCGGCCCCCACGGCATGCCGCTGTGCTTGGGGTGGCGAAATGTCTAGAGCCGCCCCTGTTTATATGTGCTTTGTATTTTGGAAGACTGTACTCCCTTTTGAGGGACTGACACAAGTCGTTTCCTTAGTACAATTATTAAATGATAGGAGGTGCCCTCTTGTGGCAATAAAAGTGATTTATGTCTTGTTAAATTACATGATTCTAATCTACAAACCAAGTTCAGCAAGGCTGGTGCAGGGAGCTGTAAAATACACTCCCAGAGTGTCCCCTGAGCTTAGAAAGCCCGCTGCGCCAAGGGTGACCAGACAGCAAGTGTAAAAAATCAGGACATTTGTTTTTCAGAGGGGGTTATAATTGCCTATATAAGACAAAGCTTCTAATATCGGGACATCCAGTCACCCTAACTGCGCCAAAGGAGATATGTCTCCATTAGAGTGAAATCAGTGCTCCTTCCTCAATTTACACTGAGGCTGGAGTGCAGCTTTATTTTCCACAGGAGCTGCACTGTAAAGTCACCATCAGGAGACAATACGGCCGATTTCCACTGGTCAACCCTTGTTTTGGAGTACGGTTGCTGGCCTGGAGGCACTCTGTCATCTTTTATACAGACATAAGCCTGTGAACATACTTCTGCTGGCATTTATACCAGTGGGGAATTTAGTCTTATACTGTTAACTTAATAATATCTCCTCTTGCATGCCTTAAATATATTTTTAAAATCATGCCTTTAATATCATTAATGTCTCATGTTTAATGGTATTTAGTAGACCATGCATCCTATACTTAAACATAGTATTAAATAATATTAAACACTGAAATATATAGACTGAATAAACAGGCTGACTTTACATGTCTAATGACATTCTATGGTGTCTAAGAACTTAGGTTGCATATGGGATCTGTTCTTTTTTGTTAAGTGGGGAAAAAGGCCCAGGCTATTAAGATTAATACTGACTGAGGTATTTGTTGGAAATTGGTGGCTGGTTCTAAGGATAACACAAAACACTTCATTGGCTTCCATGGTTTTTGCACTAATATATCTGTAGACATTTCCACCCTCCCTGTACTCAAGCAAAATGATACAAATTAAGGGCTGAGTCCTGAAGCCCTTATTTGGATAAAATTTATTCTGACTTCAAAGGGATGAAGGATTCTCCTTTCACTACCTCCCTCTGCCTTCTATATCAACACAGACTCAGTCAGAATTTGACTCTTGATTTACATAAAATGTATTCACTGCAATTAATATACTAGTGCAGATTGACAGTCAAATAGCTACTATGCCTAAATGCTGATAACTTATTTCCTATTCTAAGACAACTATTTACTTTGCAGTTCACTAAATATAAAACAATCACATCACATGGGACTTTCAAAAGAGACTTTCTGACTAGACAAGCACAAAACCTAAAATATCTGGATAGACTACATCACCCAAGATGCACCATGCCTCAGGACTCCTATAATGTACCCCTATTATTTAGTGTTCAGGAGCTTTGAGAAGGATTTAGAGCTGCTGAGAAAATAGGATTTATTTCCACAAAATTTTCAACTTTTCTACAAAACATTTTGACTAAAACCTGAAATAATTCAATTCAAAATGTCACTGCAGTGTTCATGGAAGTTATAGTCCTGGGTGCCCTATGCACCCATTCCCCATTAGGGACTGAGATCTCTGGCCAGACTACATCTCCTGTCATAGGTCTCACCCCCACTTAGAGCTGTTGGGTTCCAATGTGGGGACCTGCACTGGTTTCCCTCTAAACTAAAATCCTAGTTTAGATCTAGTAAAAGCTGCCACCACTCAATCAGGTATGTGGATTGAGACACAGTCCTTCCCCAAAATCCTAGGGGATTCCAAGAGCCCCAAATCCATGGAGTTCTTACACCCAGGAGAAATAAACCATTCCCCCCTGCTTCCTCCCCCCTCCCTTTTCCTAGGAGAGACACCGGGATTTAACTACAGAGGGATACCTCCCCCTCCCCTTTCCCTGAGAATCCACCCAAAGAAAGATCAACCAAGTCCTTAATAGAAAAGAATTTATTAAAGAATAAAAAGAAAAGTTACTGTCTCTGTAACCAAATTGGAACAATACAGGGTCTAAACTTATCAATCTCTGGAGAGAATTCCCCCTCCCCCTTTCTTTCTCAGTGAAAGCAAAGTAACAGCAATAGAAATAAAGAATTTCTCCAGCAAACACACAATTGCAAATGTAGAAATCAAATTATAAGACTAATCCGCCTTTCTAATTAATACTTACTATTGAATAGTAGGAACTACTCCAGGAGAACTTGGAGACATGACTGGCCTCTCTTAGATCCAAAAAGAGAACTCAGAGCCAACAAGGAACACAGACAAAGGCTTCCCTCCACAGAGATTTGAAATTATCCTGTTCCTTGATTGGTTCTCTGGTTAGGTGTTTCTCAGGTTACTGAGCTTGTTAACCCTTTCCAGGGAAAAGAGACCTTAACCCTGATCTGTTTATTTATGACATCTCCCATGATGCATCCTCTTCCCACCTCTCTAGAGAGGGCAGAAAGTGGTGCATTGTGGAGTGTGGCTGTCTTCCAGTGAGTCCATGCTAGAGGAGAACAGGAGCAAAAGGCACGAGACTACAACTCCTCTGAGGCAGAGCTGCACCATTTTGAATTGAAATATTTTGGTTTTCGGTGTTGTAAGGAAATATTGAAATTTTCCACACTTCTTGCAGTGCATTTTGCTTTGTAGAAATTTTTTGTATCAAATGCAGTTTTGACCAGCGCTGCTTTTGTTGCTTTGTCATTGAAATAGCTATGCACATGGAAGGTGTGATCGTGCTGGAGTACCTGCCTTTTACTCCTTCAGAGCTGCGACCCATGAATATAGGTAGGAAGCCCAGAGAAGAAGGGGTCTCCTTACACCCTCTAACTAATCTATACAGACACACAGGAAGGGTTGCAATCTGGGCTTTATTACTTATGTGGTAGCTACTGAAGGACCAGAATCTAAAAATATTGAAAAACTTGGTGGTCTCTTTCCAAGATCTTAATGGGAATTTCCACGTCACCATGGTTATGAAAGGGCATTAGGATTAATCTGTCTTCTCATCCCTAACTGTAGATCAGGGTTCAGTTACATTGGCAGGACCATGTGCAGAAGCTTTCCTAGCTAATGTCTGTGCTATAACTGTCCCGTAGATAATCAGAAGAAGATCTCAGTATTCAGGGCTATCAGTCTGGCTCCTTTCACCAATACTGCATTTCTTCACAATTAAAAAGAAAACACCCTGGAAAATAAGGTAACCACTAACCACAAGTGGTTACATTGCCATTATGGAACCCAAGCCTCAAAGTCTGTTTTGAAGGAACCATCCCATGATTTGTTTAAAAAAAATATTTGTTTTAGGGTCTACCCTAGACCCCAGAAATAAAAACAAGTTCTTTTTAATTAGAAACCTTGCTAACTCTTTATTTCCCTGGTAAATTAACTGATGCTAAATTGCAAAGAAAATCATGGAGCGGTACCTATGTCATGTTTATTAAAATGAAATTTTCCCCTAGGCGGTGTCATTATGGTGAGTACCAACTTAATTAATAATGGCAAGAAACTTACAATCAAGTATTGCTGGTTTTTTACACTGCACTGAAGACTAGTTCAACAGCAGGTTTTTGGACTCATGAAACAAATTAGCATAAGATAAAAGTTTAATTAAAACAAATCTAAGAGCCTGACTCATCATTTTATCTTGCAAGTATTTACAACTATTCCATTAAATGTGAATCCCTCTGACATTTCCACTTTATTCAGAAGCAGTCTCTGTTTTCCTGTAATTACTAATAAAGATGGGTAAAGCACCACTGTTAGTTTTACCATCCTTGTTTATGTTCAGTGCAAAATAAAATCCACCTCACTTTGCATTCTTCCATGACAACTCTCCCCTTCTGGGACTAAAGAATGTTTCCTTTCCAGAAAGTTAAATGTAAAAACAACAACATGAGGTTTGATATACAAGTCATCTGATGACTTCTGGAGCCAAAATGTTTTATGTCAAATGTATATAATAAATTACATTAATCACATAAGGTGTTATGACATCAATGGAGTACATAGGATATAAGTCAGCACTGAATTTGACCTTATAGGTCTGTTCACCCAGGATGTCAAAAGTCTAGCTTTCTTACTTTGAAAGCTGTGGACATTCTCATCCTCCCACCCTCCTCTCCCCATGAATATTTTGGAAGAGTAAAAATGGGGTAGAGACTTCATTCATGCACAGTGACATCTTTATTTTGTCCAGCTGAAGGCTACCACAGCTAAACCCTGATCTAGCAATTGACTCTGCATGCGTGCAGGTATCTCCTAATGTGGAGTTAATTGCAGGATCAGGCCCTCATTTGTATAAGATAAAGAAAGTGCAGCTGACTCTATGGATTATATATGAAGGCTGGTGTGGATGCTAATGATGTAGGGTTGTGTATTACTGTTTGCAGTGATCATGTGGGATTTGTGCACAGGCGTATGCACTGACATTGAGGTGTGAGTGGAATCTGCAGGCATGCATGCATGTGGTGTAGACATCCAGGAAGAATAGTGGAAAGAGAGTGTCAGGGGATGGAAAGAAATGACATGAGGGCCTCACTTCAAGTTTTTGCTTGGAGACCCTTCCAAAAATTGTCACCTCTCTGAGTAGCAAGAGTAAATGGGAGTATTAAACATCACATGATAGACCAGTGATGGGATACTCGGCATAAGGGAGAAGCTGGCCATGTGTTACCAGCAAAAATGAGACTGAGTCATATTGTCACATGTGAGTGACTAAAAGTAGCTGATGTGTTGACTAATATATGCTGGCTAACGTATATATATAGGCCAATTTAGGTAGTATCACAGTTACAATATTTGTGCTTAAGGTTATTGGTGCTTGATGCATATTAACATAAATATATGGTGCACGTAATACCAGTCCTGTGCAGCAATATTACATTCACCTGATGCAGATGGTGTGCTCCCTGAGTTATAAATAATACCAGCTGAAATGTGTATGATTTTATAAGTTACACATTCAAGCTACTGATCCATGAAGGTATTTCCCTAGC
Source organism: Mauremys reevesii (assembly GCF_016161935.1). Taxonomy (NCBI): domain Eukaryota; kingdom Metazoa; phylum Chordata; order Testudines; family Geoemydidae; genus Mauremys; species Mauremys reevesii. The sequence continues at coordinate 227,435,072 of NC_052624.1, read as the reverse complement.
TTGTACTAAGACATAGAATGAATGTATCTTGATTTTAACAAGTTTCCTATATGCCAAATGCTTACTGCAGCAAATGCAAGGAGTTATGGGTACTTAGCATATATATAATATAAATAATATGTATTATGTGCATTATATATATGTTAATATGTATCAAGCACCTATAACCTTAAGCACAAATATTGTAACTGTGATACTGCCTAAATTGGCCTGTACTATAATATTTATATTCATATTTCAATAGCAGTTATTTTACACTGGACGTTTAACACCCTTTCTTGTTTTAATAAAAACATAACAGACTCATAGACGTTAATGCCAGAAGGGACTAGATCAGCTAGTCTGACCTTCTGTATATCACAGGCCATTACATTTCACCCATTTACCCCTGTATTGAGCCCAATAACTTGGGTCTGGCAGGGCTAGAGTTTAACTACCAGAAAAGCAGCCAGTTTTGAGCTGTAGCCATCAAGATATGGAGAATCCAGCACTCCCCTTGGTAGTTTATTCCAATGGTTAGTCACCCTCACAATTAAAAATTTGTGCCTTAATTCTCATTTTAATTTGTCTTCTTCAGCTTCCAGCCATTGGTACATTTTATACCTTTCTCCATAAAATTAAAGACCCCTTTAGTACTTGATATTTTCTCCCAGAGAAGGTGGAATCAAGTCACCTCTCAGTCTTCTTTTGAAAAGCTAAACAGATTGAATTCTTTAAAAGTCTCTCCCTGAAAGACATTTTCTCCAGCCCTCAGATAATTTTTGTGGCTGTTTTCTGCACCCTCTCCAATTTTTCAACATCCAGATGTGGACACCAGAACTGGACTCATTGGTCTTACCAATGCCACGCACAGTGGTAAAATCACCTTCCTGCTCCTACTCACTATTCTCTTGTTTATACATCCAAGGATCCAATTAGCCTTTTTTGCCACAGCATCACACAACAATATAGAGTTGTTTGTCCACTCTGACCCCATAATCCTTTTCAGAGTCACTGCTTTCCAGCATGTAGGTCTGGCCTGCCTTCTCTGTTCCTATTGGTATGACCTTGTAGTCTGTTATATTAAAACACATTTTGTTTGAATGGGTCCAGTATACCACACTTCATATGACTGCCTTATCCTCATCATCATTTACCACTTTGCTAATATTTGTGTCATCTGCACATTTTACCAGCAGGGATTTTATATTTATTTCCAGTTCACTGATAAAATGTGGAATAGGGTCAGACTTAGAACTGATCCCTGCAGAAACACTAGCATTCAGTGATTTCCTATTGACAACTACTTTTTGAAATCTGTCAGTTAGCCAGCTCTTAATCCATTTAATGTGTGTTTCATTGATATTTTTAGGACTAAATTTTTAATGAGAATGTCATGCAGCACTAAGTCAAATGCCTTAAAAAGTCATTTTACAACCACAGTAACATATTGCATCATGTACATTGTTGTTCAGTAAAAGTTCTACCAGATGAGTGATGGTAAACTATCTTTGACATTATACATACTATTCTTACCCAATGAATATGGCTTATTATTTCTTACCAGTTAATTAAAACACATCCCAGTTTTATTGGTCTAGAACAGTCTGAGATGAGTTTTCTTAATTCTTGACTTTTTCCTGCATGTACCAAGACAAACCTATAACCCTAATGCAATCTGACATTTTAATGGTTCTTATGAAACCAAAATTTGCATTATTGTGGCATCTGAGTCATGGTAGCATAAGCCAGTTTCCTCTTTTCAAAGCACAAAGAAGGTGTAAAGGGTTTATGAAACTATTTGTTTTTATGAGGCATCTGACATACAGTGACAATAGTTACACAAACTCTAGTGAAGTGGTCTGAAAAAGTGTGAGTAAAGAGCCTTGCCGTTTCATTACATTTCACAGGTTTTTTATTTAACAATGTTGTGATGGCTTTATGCCACATCCCTGAGTACAAGAATGATATTCTCGGTGGGCTCTCAGCCTGATTAAACATTTTGAATAACTAACAGAATACAAATTTATCAGTTAGATGGATCTGAATGCCTTCTGCAGCATTCTATTACCCTAATCAGCAGAGAAAAAATGTGGGGAATATTAATAAAAAACTAAGTGTAACATACTGATTGTTGTATGAAAATGCTGTAGATTTTGTGTTTAAATAAACTTTATACAACCTATGCTTGGAAGATACTGTATTTTTCTGTTAATAAAACAAATCTCAGATAATAAAACTATACACAAATTATATTTCATTCATAGAAATGAATGTAAATTACAAATGGCATTTTAATTATAGTTTTGATGGAAATCAGTGGAGGGGACTTGTGGAAGGGCTTTGTTTTTTGCAGACCAGATGGGCGACTGCCATGCAATTTCCCCCAATTTTTTTCTGGTTTCACAGATATTCATTATTATGTATAATGGTCTGGAGCCTGTAATTAAACTAACATCCTTATCCACCATATGTGAATCATTCCTTGCTTGAGAAAAAAAAAACACTTAGGAGACAGGAGTTCCCACCCACGGAGTTTATCCAGCGTTGTACCCTCAGGGGCAGGGGCGGCTGTAGGCATTTTGCCGCCCCAAGCACGGCAGGCAGGCTGCCTTCGGCGGCTTGACTGCGGTGGGTCCGCTGGTCCCGTGGCTTTGGCGGACCTCCCGCAGGCGGCAAGCCGCTGAAGGTAGCCTGTGGGAGGTCCGCCGAAGCCGCGGGACCAGCGGACCCTCCGCAGGCATGCCGCGAAGGCAGCCTGTGGGAGGTCCCCTGAAGCCGCGGGACCAGCGGACCCTCCGCAGGCAAGCTGCTGAAGGCAGCCTGCCTGCCGCCCTCGCAGCGACCGGCAGAGCGCCCCCCGCGGCTTGCCTCCCCAAGCAAGCTTGGCGTGCTGGTGCCTGGAGCCGCCCCTGCTCAGGGGGAAAGGCTTCCCCTGACTTTTGGAATTAACATGATTTTTGGCCCCCTAAACCACACAGATCTCAGGAGATTCGTCAAGGCTAGAGCCATCCATGCAGGGACTCTGGGTGAAATCCTGGTCCCACTGAAGTCAATGGGAGTTTTGCCACTGACTTCAATGGAATCAGGATTTCACTCTTTTGTGTTTCCACACCCAATGTCCATGACACTTTTAGGAACCATATTGCCCATGTTTTTCTGCTACTCACAACTCCCAGATCCCCTCAGGGTCACACAGGGATTTCCAGTGTGTGTTGATCCACATCACATAATATAGTATTGATTTGGGTCATCACTATCAAATGCACAGATTCATTGTGTGGTAAGACAGATGGATTCACAGACACTTATCCCATGTCCCACCCCACTCAAAGAGACAATGCAAAAACCATTGCAGTAATGTTTGCCTGAGACTGGTAAATATTTTTAAATGCGTGGGAGCCCTGGTGTGCCCTGAGGGCAGAAGCCCCAAGCCCCAGCATGCCCAATGGGGCAGAAGCCCCAAGCCCTGCCGCTCTAGGAAATACTCGGGAAGAAATTAAGCCCTGATGGTAAGGAAATGCAGAGGGAGGAGTAGAGGAAACACACACAAAAGGAAAATAGAAAGAGAGACAAGCAGATAGGGAAAGAAGAGAAACAAGAAGTGACAGTGGTGACACTAAAGATGAGGTTATTTTTTCACTGAGCGATGTTGAGATAATAAGGTATTGAACAAATAATGAAAATGATAAGTAAAAATGTAAGTATTAAATAAAAGCTATATTCTAGTCTTGATTTTTGTAAAAACCTCCCACTGGCATCAATAGGCTGTAGACTGAGGGGAGAATGTAGTTCTAAATGTATGCCCTGGGTACTGACAATAATTAAATATTTACTTAATTATTTTATCTGTGTTACTTAGAACTAAGTCATGAATAGTCTCTTCTCTTCCATGCTGTAGATTTACTTGGCAAGAAGCAATTGTTAAGGGTGTCAAGAAGTTGATTCTCAAAATCTTGTTCCATTGTGACATGTAACCATGTGACATTTCTATCCTTTCTTAATAAAATACAGGAAACACCTCTGTAATTTTAAAAGAAGTTGACCCAGAGTTCTGAGATTCTTTCAGCCATGAATATTTCATAATCACCATTGTCCAGAAACCTACACCATGTATTCTCAGTTATCCAGACCTCAATTATCTGAAAAAAATGGTTACCTACCTTTTCGAAACTATCGTCCTTCAAGATGTGTTGCACATGTCCATTCCTTTGTAGATGTGTGCACGCCTCATGCACAGTTGTCAGAGATTTTTTCCCCTCAGCGGTACCTGTCTGGGTGACTTGAGTGCCCTCTGTCACCACTTGTCCCTGCGTGTTGGTATAAGATGATGGGGCCACCCTTGCCCTCCTCAGTTCCTTTGTACAGGATAGACTCCAAAAGAGAGGAGATGATGGGTAGGTCATGGAATGGATATGTGCAAGACATCTCGAAGAACAACAGTAACAGTTTTTCTTTTTCATGTGATTGCACATGTCCATTCCACTGTAGGTGACTCACAAGACATGGAAGTGGGCCTGGAGTCTACCGGAACAGCGATTGTAAGACAGCCTCTCCAAAACAGGCATCATTTCTGGACTGATGGAAAATGGCATAATGAGAAGCAAAATCATTCACTGATGACCAAATTGCTGCTTTACAACCATCTATGATCTGCATTTGTGCCAAGAAAGCCGCTGACATTGCCTGTGCTCTACTAGAATGCACCAGTATTCTAGCTGGTGGGGTTATATGAGCCAGTTGGTAGCATAAATTAATGCACAAAGAGATCCAGGATGAGATTATCTGAGTGGAAACTGGTAGGCCATTCTATAACCACAACAAACAACTACATGGAGGATTTAAAGGACTTGGTACATTCCAGGTAGAAAGCTAAAGCCCTTCTCACATCCAATGAAGTTTTTCTTTGTCCCTGTGTGCACAGGGTTTTGGGAAGAAAATCAGCAAATAGTTTGCCTGGTTAACATGAAAATTAGAGACTACTTTCATGAGAAATTTTGGGTGAGGGCAGAGATAAACTTTATCCTTAAGGAAAACTGTATAGGAAGGCACTGACACTAAGGCTCTCAACTCACCCATCCTTCTGGCTGAGGTAATTGCCACTTGAAATGCTACCGTCATAGAAAGGTGTAGGAGAGAGCAAGTTGCAAGGGACTCAAAGGGTGGTCCCATCAACTTTGCTAGGACTAAGTTCAGATCCCAAGGAGGGATGGGATCTTGTATGTGTGGGTACAATCTTACTAAGCCCTTTAGGAATTGGATGATGATGGGGTTGGAGAAAAGAGATCTACTATCCACCGAGACATGGCAGGCTGAAATAGCTGACAGATGCACCCTTATAGAGCTAATGGCCAAACTCTGTTTTAGATATAGAAAATAATCCAGTACAAAGTTCAGGGGTGCCCACTCTGGGGATACATCTTTTTACCAGCCCATATGGAAAAGTGCTTCCACTTAGCCAAGTTATGTGTTCCTAGTTGAGGGTTTTCTGCTATTCAGAAGCACTTTCTGAACAACATTCGAGCACGACCTTTCAAAGGGTGTCAGCCATAGAGCGTCCACACTGTCAGATGGAGGGCTGGGAGTTGGGATGAAGCTGGTGCCCATGGTCCTGGGAAATTATCTCTGGATCCAATGGGAGAGATAGCTGAGGCTTGATTGACAAGGCTAACAGGATCATGTACTGGTGTTGACGAGACCACACCGGTGCTATAAGGATGAGGTGGGCATGGTCTTGTTTGACTTTATACATTACCCTGGAAAGTAAAGGAGTTGGAGGGAAGGTATACAGGAGAAAATTCTTCCAGGGTAGGAGAAAAGCATCTGTCTGTGAGCCTGAGCTGATCCCTCCTCAGGAATAGAAATGATGGCAGTTTCTGTTGTTCTTGTTGCAAACAGGTCCACTTGGGGAATCCCCTAGACCTGGCCACATCGGGATATAGTTATCACTCGTGGTGATCAGAGAAGGGTTCAGTTGCTCTGGAAGGTAAGCAGTCTTGAGATTATTTGAGTTGTTTGTACAAAAGTCCCGGAGGCGAATTGCCACCCAGCACAGTTGAGTCAACAGTGCCCCTCACTGTAAAACATGGTTGCCAAATTGCCTGTTAGAATTAATAAATTCTTTCTTACTGTGTTAGGGAGGAAGGCCGAGCAGACTAGATGTGCCACTCTGAATGCCCTGACATTTACATGAGTCTTTAGAGCTTGAGACAATCAGAGATCCTGAGTCTGCAGGGATCCCATATGAGCTACCCTATTCAGGGATGATGCACCTGTGACTAGAGTGAGGGATGGTAGCTGAGGGACAAAAGGAACACCCATGGAAACTTTCAGAGGGTCCATCCATCAATACAGAGATGACAAAATTAGTGTTGGCACTCAAATCACTTTTTACACGTGGTGATGACTCAGGGCATACGCTGATGCTAGCCATGCCTACAGCTTTCTGAGATGCAGCCTGCATTCTGAACTATATAGCTGCCATGTGACTCGGGAGACTGATGCAGCTGCATGCCATGGTGAGAGGGTACGCTTTCGGCCACAGACCTAGATCCCATAACATTTTGAACCTAGTTTGCAATAGAAAGGCCTTGGCCTTTGAGGAGTCTAAGACTGCTCCAGTGTACTCTATTGTCTGTACAAGTTTCAGGAGTGATTTGTCCCAATTTACATAGGAGTCCCAGTGCATTGTATGTGGACAGGATTGTGGATAGCCTGGATAGGACTGGAGTCTTGGCCTGCCCTCTGATCAAGCAGGTGTCCAAGTACAGAAACACATGGACACCTAATTTTTGTAGATGTGCTGCCACCACCATCATGCACTTTGTGAACACCCAAGGGGCAGCTGGCAGACCAAACAGAAGCACTGTGAACTGATAATGGCAACCATTCACCAAAAATCTGATAAAATTCCAGTAGTCGTTATGTATTGTGACATGGAAGTAAATTTCCTTTAAGTCAAGAGCAGTGAACTAGTCCCCCTGTTCCAGGGAAAGAATAACTGAAGCTAGGGTAATCATGTGGAATTTTATTTTCTTCAGGAATTTGTTCAACTCTCTTAGATCTAAAATAGGCCTGAGGCTGCCTTTTGCTTCAGGAATGAGGAAGTAGCAGGAATAGAAGCCTTTTTCCCTGAAGTAGCACTGGACTTCTTCTGTGGCCCCTGCCTGAAAAAGAGATTGGACCTCCTGTTGAAGGGCAATCTTGTGAGTGTGGTCCCTGAAGAGGGATGGGGGAAGAGGGGTAGAAATGAACTGGATGTCCCAGTTCCATAATGCTTAAGACCCCCCCCCACCTCACCTTCCGGTCTGATGTTACATAGGTCCAAACACCTAGGAAGTGGGACAAGTGATTGGTAAACAGAAGGTGGGGAATTGATGGAACTATGGAAACTGGTCCATTGTCTTCGACCAACCCCATCAAAATGCCTATTTGGATGAGATGGCTGCACAGAATGAGCCCACTGATGCTGAAGAGGAGGGCATTGGAGGGTGCTTTCCATAATCCCTGCCCTTTTTTCTTAGCAGATCTTGGGATCAGGGAGCAAAAACTTGATGACTGTATAGCTGCTGTGGATGAAACCACTTTCTTTTCATGACCAGAGTATAAATTCCAAGGGATTTGAGTGTCACCCTGAAATACTTAAGGCTATGAAAGCCTGTCATCCATTTTTTCCAGAAAAAAAGCAAGGGACCTTCAAAAGCGAGGTCCTGGATAGTCTGTTGGATGTCTAGGGGTAGCCCAGGTGACAGCAACCATGAATACCTTCTCATAGCAATAGCTGATGCTATGATTCAAGCAGCAAAGTCTGCACTATCCATACTGTCCTGGAGAGCAGACCTAGTGACCAGCTTATGCTCTTCAGCCATTACTGCAAACTCCTATCTACAGTTCTCTGATAACTGGCCTTAAATTTTATAATGTTCTCCCAGAGGGTGAAATCATAGTGACTCAGGAATGGCTTTTGGTTTGCAATTCTGAGCTGTAGACTCCCTGAGGAATAAAGTTTGCAACCAAACAGATCCAGCCTCTTTGAGTCTTTACCTTTTGGTGTCAATGCTTGTTGTCCCTGTCTTTCCCACTCATTGGCAGCTGTCACCACAAGAGAACCGGAGGTGGGGGAGATGAGAGTAAAAATGTTCATATCCCTCAGAGAGCACAAAGTACTTCCTCTTAGCTTGTTTTTCTGTGGGGGGCTAGGAGGAGGGTGCCTGCCAAAGATCCTTGACTGGCTCCATGATGGCTTCATTAATTGGTAGAGCCACCCTGCCTGGGGGTTGCTGATACCAGAATGTCAACCAACTTGTGAGAGCTTTCACACACCTCTTCTGCCTGTATGTTAAGTAGAGAGGCCATCCTTTTCAAAAGATCTTGATGAGCCCTGTGGTCCTCTCTCAGTGGTGAGTCACTTGACAGCTCAATAGCCTCATCTGGTGACAAGGACAAGAACACAACAGGCATCTGAGGTGGTAGTTGGTATCTGACTTGTGGTGGAGAAGCTGCCAGAGTGACTTCTGGCTACTTGGTACTGGTCTTGGTACCAGGTACCAGGGAATGATGCTCTTGATGCTGATGTCTCCGGTGTGTTCTCTATGATAGCAAGCAGGACCATTGAGGGGAGGTCCTAGCTGGCATGGGGGAGGCCCCATGATGTCCAGAATGCTACTAGTATGGGCTGGAAACACATCTTAGCCAGGACCATTGAACCTTAGAAAGATGCCAACGCTGAGGTTTCTTCATGGCCCATGTTCCCAAAGGTTTTGATGGGGGGCGTATACTCCCTGTCCTGAATGGGATACAAGTGACTTCATCTCCAAGTCTGAAGACAAGCCAGATACTTCTGACAATGGAGGGACAGATCCAGTTGGGATTGATGAGTGGTAGCCTGAGTCCAGGGATGGTGGTATCAGGGAAATCATTTTAGGCTTTCCTCTTGACAGCATACGCTTTTGCAGAGGCCTTCAATAGCAGTACCACAGGATCTCGATGCGTTGAAGTATGAGTTGTGGGCATCAATACCAGCTGTAGATCTTCTTCTGCTAGTGATACCACTACTTGGAGGCTAAACAGGTCCCTTGTGGCTCCGGGGTGATTGGGAGCAGCACCGTCTCATGGCTCGGCAAAAGTCTTTCAGGGGATAACCTCAACAGATCTGGCACAGGCTCTGGAGGCAGCAATCCACTCTTGGCAGGTGATGAGGGTTCCTGGCCAAATCCAGTGTCTTTATTAAGACCATAGTCTTATTTATTTATTTATTTATTTATTTATTTATGGCTTATTACAACAATCTGTAACCCACTGACCCCTCTTTTTGTCCTATACCTACAGGGTATTAACAGGCCACTTCACCCTGAATGGTCCCTAGAATATGTGATAACTATTTGTGCTAAACTAGCTGTTTGATCTTATATTTAGCTGTGACTCTTTCAATACCTTTTCCAGACCTGAGGAAGAGCTCTGTGTAGCTTGAAAGCTTGTTTCTCTCACCCACAGAAGTTGGTCCAATAAAAGACTATTTTTGAACATTTTGGCCATACAATAAGTTATTGATGTTGGAGGGCCTGATTTTACTCTCACTTTTACACCCCAATTTACACCATGTAACTCCATGGTGTTAGTAAATATTAATTTTAATGATTTTGTATGATAAACTCTTGTAATTCTTTTACATGCTACCCAGAATCCTTTTTATGTTGTGTATTGATACGTTTAGTGTCCTACAGCTATTGAAACTAAAAAGTTCTTTGTCTTTCAGTTGAAACTAATGGGTGATGTGAAAATGAATTCAATAATGGAATGTGTGTAATCTTTTAACCCTTGTTTACTCTGACTTTAATTCAGTCCAGGTGTCCAGGGAAGAGACCCCTCAAACTAATGAAAAAGTGTCTGCACAAGTATGTTATAAGCAACACTGAATGATTGATAAGGGATACTTCTTAATGCAGATGGGTTCTGTAATGAATGAAATAATGACCCCATTGAAGGATGTTTTTAATTCATTAAGAACTGTCAATTGTCATAACGGTTAGAACTTATGACCAGATTAGAGATTCCTTTTTGCTCATCAGTCAGGTAAACTATGGACCATAAAAGACATTCTATTAGTAATTAGGAAAATAGAATACATGGTAAAAATAAGGATGGGGAAAGTATTTTCCCCTCCAAAATGGGGTTTGTCTCACACCCTATAAAAGGATAGAGGGAAGTTACTTTGGGGAGTGCAGATTAGATTGCCAGTATCCCACCAGTTACAGAGAAGAGAGACACAGAGGCCAGCTCTTTACCTTACACCAAAGGTAGTAATGTATCTATTCTTTCTGTATTTTGTATAGTGCTGTATTAATCTTTGATTAAATAATTTGAGCTTGTTATTTGATGATCTCAAATCATTATTAAATTCAAACATGCAACAATGGACTTCAGTACAGTTACTTCTGATTTACACTTCTTTGAATAGCTGCTGTTTGTAGGAGCTGTTCCCTGGACAGTACATATAATATCTCAGCACAGTAAAATCTATGTTGCTGTGACATAAAACATTTTTGTTGCCTGTGTTTTAGACATTTCTTAAATACCTGTAAGATTTCTTAATTTCTTCATGTGTTGCCCCCTTCTCCAGAGCCAGAATTTCATATAATGCTTCTCCTGATGTGGATAAAGCCCGTTGCCTTTGTTCAGCCATCTTATCTGTGCATTACCAAGACTACTGAAGGGGGAAAAAAAGAACAACTGGGATTGCAGATGTAGGGATAATATTTCTGATTGTTAATTTTAATAAGGTTTAATTAGTCTGTAAAGTTACTTTCTAAACTATTTTATGTGTAAGTAAAATTTGAAAAGCATATACCTTTCCAAAAAAGCCACAGACCCTTCCTCTCCCCCAAAATACATTATTTTAAAGTGATTTTCAAAATCGCCACACACAAAAAATGCTTGGGTTAGGTGCCGAATGTCCCAAATAAAAGGCCTGATCCTGCTCTCAATTAAATTAATAGCAAAATTCTCATTAACTTCAATGCATGCAGAATCAGGCCTGAACAGAGTAAAAGGACATTTCAGGATAATTGTTTAGTTTGTTTTCCCCTTCTCTTTCAAGTCCTACACATATAATCGAACCTTCCACTAAGATCATTGGCTTCTTTCAATGGGATGTCAGCTTTTTATCACCCAAGTCACCTCTTTAGAGCAGATTTCTGACCACTTTTTGCTTCCTGAGCAGCACAAAGTGACTAGACCAGAGGCCAAGGATTGAGCCCAATGGACTATATTATAGAATTAACCTTCTATAATCTTATGTGTGTGAAAAGCTGAAGTGAAGTAGGGTCTCACATTCAGATGTCATGGATGTGTCTTATAGTGCAATAATTCTGGCAGAATTCATAAGAAGTCTGTGATAAATTTGCTACAGGGCCCCTCAGTTGCATGGCATGAATGAAGGTTAAATGTAGACGAGTCATTGGATCCAAACTACCACAAGCTACCATCCACAGAATGGCTCCACTACCACTTTGCAGGGTATGAGGAGGAGTGCTCGTGATACCTGAAGAATTTCTTTATATGCTGTTGGCAGCTATACTTGGATTTGGTGTTGAGGGAAAGATCTGCCTCTTTCACAACAGAACAGCCACAACAAAGCTCTGATCACAGCAAAATATAACCATAGGAAAAATCTACAATGAGTTGTGGGCATGCTTTGGAGGCAGACATTTCTGAGAACTAAAAGATTAGTGTGTCACATAAAACTACTACTCTGCCATTTCTCTCTTCTCACTGCTGAGCTAGAAACATTATCCTGCCTTTATTCATATATTATTTACTAGGCCACATTTTGGTTCAGATTCAGCCTTGTAACAAATTCAAACTCTTTATCTTTATTCCATTGTAAAAGAAGAGCAAACATGCCATTAAAAACAAACAACAATAAAAAAAAACAAACCATCATGTTGGTCAAAAAGTTACATGAGATTACACACAAAAGTAAACTAAACTATGTAACTTTGGCAAAACCTATTTGATTTCCTTAAGAAAACATATTTACATTTATGATTTCTTTTCATGACTTCTTATTCAAATAAATAAAAGCACGGTTCACGATCCTGTGAATTACTGAAATTCATGCATCCAGCTGAAATAAATGTCATAGGGCAAATGTACCCGTTAAATGAATTGAACATACTACAAATATTAATCATTAAAAATTATATTATTTCAGGCGTAAAATATTAATTTACCAGCTGCATTACAGTTCTATTTGTTTAGAAATACATGACTGTAACATGTTTAACATGACACTAACATTGGGACCCATTCTGCTCACACTCGAGTCAAGGGGAGAAGGATCTGGCTCACTGACATTATCAAACCTCTCATAACCAGACAACAGTATAAAGTCACTGAACTACAGCACAATTTAAAAATTCCATTACCCAAAGCTGGATACATTGCACCACAGCAGAGGCAAAAACCAAAGGTAAATTAAGATGGATCTTACTTTTAAGGACAGCAAACTAACATAATTTGTACTTTCTCATAAAGCACTGTTTTTAATATTTTGTTATTGTCACTAAATGTTCAAGAACTTGATCAGCTGTGCAAACTTTGAGACACTAACAAAGTCATCCTAATCATCCTCCAGTTGTAATCAACTGGAGTTTTGCCTACTTACTTTTAATTATCCTATAAAAATATGATCAGAATAATAATAGATTTAGATAATTAAAAACAGTCAAATCCAGTTTTCTAGAGCAAGTTAAAGTTTCTTTATTAACAAAGATAAAGATAGGCACAGTTTCTGTTTCAGTACCAGATCCTATACCCTATCACTGAGATACGTTAGAATCCTATTTTTAGAATGAAATATTTTTGTGTCAGTGGAATAAAGAAAGGAGAATATTGTTTACTTCCATGAAAGCTGACACAATATTTAAAAAGATGAGTGAAATATTGGTAAACAATTACATATCTCATTCTCATTTAAGATAATATGACTTTTAAATGACTACATTTTCAACTCATTTAGATTTATGTTAAGTATTTATGACTAAAAATAAGCTATTGTGGTTCTAATAACATATCTGTTTCTAAAACTGCTGGAACAAAGTCTTATCTAGACAACATGATCAACTCAGAGTCTTGACAGTTTTTGTTAGTGATCCATTAATTCAGAAGGAAAGAAAGCAAGAACCAACAGAAGAAAGTGTTTCCGTACCTGAAGCACTGTCCCATACAAGAAGGCTGCTGCTTTTCATCCCTCACAGTCAGGGTTAAACAGGTCATTGGAGTCTGGTTACTATTTTTTGTGTTAGTCTAGTATCCAATTGGTTCTCCCTCTGGAAGACCTATGAAAGAATGAATAAAAAATTAATGAACATAAAGGTTGCTATTACATGACAGCCTATGACACCAAAAATATACTACATTCATGTTTGATTATGTTTCATCCCTCATTCTGCTGTGTCCAACTCTAATAGATGTATTGAGTTTGTTGGATTTCCTTCATCAGTGTTTTCAAGTTGTCTAGACACTGAACCCTCACTTTAAGACTCATTTTTTTAATGTTAGCGGTATATTTTCACCATATATTAACTTCCAAAATAACACCGGTGATGTGCTACAGGGGGTGCTCCTCATTAAAACTCCATAACCAAACAGAAAGGAGGTTTGGGGTGACTTTGCTGCCTCTGTTGGAGCTCACCTCTTGCTTGCCAGAGATACCTTTTTCCCTGGAGCACATTAAAAAAACGTCTGAAGAGCTATTAGTTTGTCTTTGGAATGGAGCAGATTGAACCAAATGTCAGGTACAAAAATAAATAAATAAATTCCCAAAGGAGGGCATCCTTGAACTCCCTGAAAGGTCTTCACCCCTCGTATATATTATATAGACCAAACTATATGAAATATAGGTTAGTCTTGCAAATATATTCATGGAGCCCCACTGAGGTCATAGGCCAGTAAAGTCAGTGCAGACAAAGATCTATCTGCCTGGATCCAACTGCAGGAATAGAGCTATACTCTATATATTTTTCAAGGACAAAGTATAATAATTTCCAGGAGTGACATATAATATCTGTTGGCCTAGTGGTGCTGCCTTCCACCTTGACTGTGATTATTAGAAAGTGTGTTTATTTTAAAAAAGGAAGCAACATTGTGAGAGCTGTTCAAAAGAAAGTGACAATAATTTTACATTCTCCTTGTACTCAAATGTATTGTTTTTCTTCAAACATTCACCCTAGGATAGGGACCAAGCTTGGAAAATTTCAACCTGAAAGATTAAAGTTTCAGATATTTATGGGAGACTGAAAATAGGGTTGGAATGATTTTTAAAAAAAACTTTAACTACAGCAGATGCTGCCACTCCTGTTATTTTGTATAAACACACAAAACTAGCTTGTCCATTCAGCTTGCTTGTTCTCAAATTTCAAATGATTTTATGTAAAGACAATTACTATAGACTGAATATATTTTAGAAAGAAAGAAAGAAAGAAAGAAAGAAAGAAAGAAAGTTTAACAAACTGGTTATCCATCGCCCTGGTCAGAATAACATACCTTATCACAGAAGTAACTTTTGCCAGAAATCATTGAAATCCTGTGAGTTTCTTCATACATCCTGTTATCAAGAAAAATATTACCATTATTCTGGGTTAAAAGTTAAACATATTATTCTGTGTGTTTACAGCTCCCTCTAGTGTTAAAATCTACGTTTGTACACTTTAATAGTTTCCTTTTAACACCATTTTTAGGTGTTTTTTGTTTTGTTTAGTTTTTGTGGTGGATCTTCCACCAGAACAAACCTAGCCCTTACAAGTCTAGGATTTTTCCACTGGAAATGTCATATATCCCAATCACTGTCTCTATAATCTTTGGGCCACTCGGCATTTCATAATCTATCAAAGCTCTTTAGTTCCTGATAACATACACCACTTTGAAGTGTAAGACATGTAGTCTAATATATCACTTGTATTTCAAATTAGACATAATAGGAGACTTTCATTTGCATATTAACGTCTGACAAGTTTGAAATGTGGCAAAAACTGGCTTTGGGTAGCTTCTGACGATTGCAGTGTCATACAAGCAGAATCTCCTCCATGGGCAAGGAGAGAGGAGAGAAAGGACAGCCTTTACCTCAGTTTTCTCAGCATGCCTGATAGACAATTCCAGGTCTTCCTACTCTTGGTTTCTTCTCCCCAGTCCTATGATAAAAAGGAGAGAAGATACCCTTGGTTTTACAGAGACAGGAATCTGAAGATTAAGATAAGAGGTAATGGTGGTGGTATATGTGAGGTGACTTAGAGAGGAAGTGATCTGCATGAGTGTGGGGGGGTGGCTGAGCTGGGAAAGTGAGTGTGTAGGTGGATTTTTGCAGATGATAAATGGTGGTTTCTGTGGAAAAAGTGACTGAAGCATGAATGGCGTAAGTCATGATGAGGTTGACTGCTAAAAAAGTGAGAATATGGGGGAGTGGAGTATGCACTGATGCTGTGTACTAATTACTTCAATAGCCAGATTCCTAGATTGGAAGCTATAATGGACGGGATACTTTTGGAGCTTCCTACTGGTCTTACCTGCCTCCTCTCCCTACCTCAGTTACACACTCACTCGCCTGCATTGTTGCCCCTACTTCTGTTACTTTGTCTTGGATCTTCTGGTAAGATATATATGAATATAAAAGAAAATTATCAAAATTTATTATAATGGTCACAGAACTATTAAAGAAATTTAAAACATCAATTTGACAAATGCTTATTAAACAAGTTTGTTAAAAATAAATAACAGAAGATGGCAAATGGTGGAGATTGGTGAAAAAATGGAATGAGGATCTCACTTTTGCACTTTTGTCTCAGGCCCACTAAACCCAAACCCTGGCCTAGGAACCATGTTTGGCTTTACAGACAATGATGGGTCTGCAAAGCAAGGAAGTTCATAATGGCTATGACTAGCTGCCCCCTTTTTTTTTAAATTTCTTCAGCTGAGCTGTGCCTAAGATGTGCTTGAGTGTTTGTGCCCTTACTGAATTATATTGCAAGTTATTTAGGAGATTATCTCAAAATCCTCTGAAAACGGAGAATTATTCTAAGGCACTTATCTCAGGAACTTCTTTAGCCCCTGTGTCATCTTGGTAAATTCTGTAATTACACTAGAAATGAGGCTTTTATTACCAAAGCTTTGTCTGTTACAGAATGGTTACTTACTATATTATGGCTTCAAAAACAATTCCATCATTTAATGAATGGCTGATTTTTAAAGCAGCTATATATAATCTCTCTATTCTATGTCATTAGAAAGAAGGCATTCTTTCTGATAACCCATCTGCAATCATATCCATGCAAAAGAAGTAATTATGCGTAAAGGACCATTCAGGTCTTTGAATTCTCTGAACATATTGTGACGTACTTGTGCTACTGTTCATGCAGAATGTCTCAATTCAGATGAACAGCAAGTTTTTAATAATCCTTCAGAACAAATAAATTGTATAAAAATTTGGTAAAATGAAGGAATATTAACTTTGCATGAACAATCTGCTATATGTTTAGTATCAGAGGGGTAGCCGTGTTAGTCTGGTTCTGTAGAAGCAGCAAAGAATCCTGTGGCACCTTATAGACTAACAGATGTTTTGCAGCATGAGCTTTCGTGGGTGAATACCCACTTCTTCGGAGAACTGCTTGCATCCGAAGAAGTGGGTATTCACCCACGAAAGCTCATGCTGCAAAACATCTGTTAGTCTATAAGGTGCCACAGGATTCTTTGCTGCTATATGTTTAAATTTCTCATGACATGATCGCCATAATTTTACTCAAAAAGTTATTCACAGCGCATCTTCTTAGATAATCCATATAAAATTAGTTCCAAAGCTGTTGGACTGCTTGGCATGTACTCTATACAATGGATATTTTTCCTGGAAATGAAAGCAAAGTTTGACACTTAGACAAGAAGTTTTCAAGTACCTGTCAGAGCTGGCAGGTGGGTGGCCTGTGTGCACCAATCAGTTACCACATCACCAGGAGGTGAGTAGTGGGGTCAGGATCAAATCAAGCTGGGTCAGGATACCTGGAAGTCAGAGCCAGGTACCAGATTACAGACAGCAGGCAAGTAGCAGAGTCAGGTTCGAGCCAAGTCAGGAGCCAGAGTCAAGGTTCAATCAAGGTAAGGTTTAGAGGAGATGCAAGCAGTGTGCCAGAATTGGAGCCATGGTAAAGGCAGTCTTGAGCTGATTGAAAGCAAGCTGGGCTCCAAGTGAACTGAATGCTTTTATGAAGGGGGAAGTCAAGGGGGATATTTTTTCAGAGAAGTTGGCGAAAAATTGCGTATAAAAATTGGCAAAGCCCAGGAAGTGCTAAAGTTCTCTGAGGGTCAGGGATGCTGTCCAGTTGCGGATGGCTTCCACCTTGTGCTGGTCCATCTGAATGCTCCCCAGGGAGATTAAGTAACCTAAAAATTCAGTAGTGGTCTGGTCAAAGGTGCAAAGGTCTCTAAATCTGATGTACAAATCATGCTTCTGTAGTTTCTCCAGGATGGACTGGACATCATGACAGTGCTGCTCAGGACACTCAGAAAACACCAGCATATCATAAAGGTAGATGATCATGTACTGGTCCAAGATGTCCCTGAGCACATGGTTTATGAAATATTGAAACACTGTGGGTGTGCTTGTGAAGCCAAATGACATTACTCAATATTCAAAGTGCCCATCTTGAGTGTGAAAAGCAGTCTTCCATTCATTCCCAGCCTTATGCACACTAGATTGTATGCTCCCCAAAGATCTAGCTTAGTGAAGATCTTGGAAGTCCTCAGGTGGTCCAACAATTCTGGGATGAGGGACAGGGAGTACTGTTACAAGTAAAAGCAGCAAAGAATCCTGTGGCACCTTATAGACTAACAGACGTTTTGCAGCATGAGCTTTCGTGGGTGAATGCCCACTTCGTCAGATGGCATCCGACGAAGTGGGCATTCACCCATGAAAGCTCATGCTGCAAAACGTCTGTTAGTCTATAAGGTGCCACAGGATTCTTTGCTGCTTTTACGGAACCAGACTAACACGGCTACCTCTCTGATACTTGTTACAAGTAATCACCCGATTCAATGTGCGAGAGTCTATACAGAGGTGTAGTGACCCATCCTTTTTTTGCACAAATAGGAATGGTGCTCCTGCTAGAGAGGTGGACCCCCAAATTAAGTCCTTTGTGAGATTTTCCTGGATATACATGCATAGTGTATCTAGTTCTGGTTCAGACATGGTTTATATCCATCCATAAGGCACCTTTGCCATGGGTTGTTGTTCTATTGGATAGTCATAGTCCCTGTGTGGGGGTAGTGAATCCATGTTTTTCCTTTCAGACACATCCAGGTAGTCCCAGTACTTGTCAGGGAGACTGGGATTCTGGTCTACAGCTACTCCCTTCTGGTTAGCCCCCACCATCTGGGGTCTCACTCCTGAGAGTCTAATGCAACCCTAAGACCCCAAGTGCAGGTCACTTGCGGGCTGATCAATTTTGTTGGAGACAAGCTTTCAGGCCATATTCGGAGGAAAAGCTAATACACCTCCACCACCAGGAGATACATGGGTCATACTGCTCCAACCAAGAACTACCAGGAAAAATGGAGAATGGATCACACCAAAGCATATTATTACCCAGTGGCATTTCACTACAGCCTCTATGGTGATGGTCTCTTGAGTCACTGGTCCTTATGATAGGAGCAACCCGTCAATCAACTCCACCAGGTTGAGTGTGGTTTTTGGTCAGAGAGGGATCTGGAGGGTTTGGGCATCCATAAAGTTGGCAGCAGCCCTGGAGTCTATCATCACCAGTTGCCAGTGGGACGAGGGGAATCAGCTTTGTCTGCCTCAAAACCTGCAAGTGCAGCGGCAAATGGAAATGCAGGGAGACCCTATGGTTCCAGGATCAGGTTCTACTTAAGGGCTGGCTCCAGAGCGTGGAGCTCTGATGATGCCCATGCTGTATCCCCCTTACTGGGCCTGGGCTGGTCTGTATCCAGAGCTCTTTTGAGCTAGAAAGGAGGCGAGGGCATATCCTTATGCCCCAGAGTAAAAACAGATTCAGCGGCTATTGAAATTCTTTCTTCTTTGAGGTCAGGCATCAGCAACCCAGGTCACCCAGCATGGATTCAAGATTCAATTCTACAGGCTTTGGTGTAGTGGGTGAACGTGGAGGGCATCAGGCTGCCCTTTCTTTCCTCTTGTGCAGCTGAAAGCAGATTAGTAGGGCAAGATCAATAAAGGCCTCTGGCAATTTCAATGTGGGCTAGCTCCAATAGAGGGGAAGCCCAGTCGAGTGCTTTGCCAGTGAGAAGCTGACTGCTAGCTCTACCTTTGTCTGGTCTGTGGGGTATGTTCTGGGGCAAAGCAGGAAGAGCAGTCTGCATTGTTTCAAGAACCCCCCCAAAATTTTGACAGCCCCATCAAACCGTTTGGGCAGCAATACCACATGAACTTGTCTGAAATTATTTGTAAAATACACAGTAACAATAATAATGATTAACCCCTTTGCCCCTAACCTCTGCACGGTGCCCCCTTCACCCCTAATTCCTGCACCCACATCTGCGCCCACATGGGGAAACACCTGGATACATTGCTGCTCACTCCCACCCTCGAATGCTCCTTCACGCACCCCTAGGGGGCTGTGAGAGGGGGAGGGAGAAGCAACATCAGGTGATCCCTGCATCAAGGTTGTTTTCCCCACCTGGGCTGTGTAAGGGGAGGGCAGGAGAATAGCAGCTCCTGATACTTGCCTCACAACACAAACCAGGTGGGGAAAGTGACCTGGATGTAGGGAGTGCCTGACATTGCTCCTCACTCCCCATGTCACAACTCCCTAGTGGGGTGCGGAGGAACGTTGGGGGGGAGCAGTATCTGTGTGTAACCACTTGTCCCGCACCATTCCTCTTCTGGGAGGAAGCAGGAAGAAATCTGTTTCTCCGCCCCCTCCTCCCCGCAACATACACGCACACACATATCGCCTCTGCGAGACTGCAGAGTTCCCCTGCCATCTGGCAGAGCACACCTCTGTGCTACCACACGGTGCCCTCCTGACCACAGCACCTTGGGCGGTCACCCATTTGGCCCATCCCGAAGGCCGTTCCTGCTGACTCTTACTTATCACTTTATTATCTTCTAGGTGTTTGCAAATTGATTACTTGATTATTTTCTCCATTATCTTTCCGGGTATCGAAGTTAAGCTGATTAGTCTGTAATTCCTCGGGTTGTCCTTATTTCCCTTTTTATAGATTGGCACTATATTTGCCCTTTTCCTGTCCTCTGGAATCTCACCCATCTTCCATGACTGTTCGAAGATAATTACTAATGGTTCTGCTCCTTGAGCTCCTTGGGTATTCTAGGATGTATTTCATCAGGCCCTGGTGACTTGAAGACATTTAATTTGTCCAAGTAATTTTTAACTTGTTTTTTCCCTATTTTTGTCTCAGATTCAACCTCATTTTCTACCTCAAGATAGTCAATGAAAGCCCATTAGGCCAATTTCTAGATTTAACCAGAGTAAAGTTAGAGTAGCTTCCTTGACTTTAATGGGGTTGCACAAATATGAATGGAAGTAGAAGGCCCTGGGAATCTGTTTTGTTTACAATATAAGTAAGAAATGAGGTACTGGCAGGTAAAAATTAAAATTATTGCTAATTATTGAAAAAATGTGTGAATATTTGTAAATAACAATTTATTCAGGAAATAGTGGTCCATCCCATAAAAATATCCACCTTTTCATTGGTAAAAGAAAATATCTGATAAAGTTATTAAACATTAAAAAGGTTGTAGAGCAGTTTTTAAACTAGGAGATGGGAGAAAGCCGACTGCTGCAGAGGAGCGTGTGGATCGGACACAGACTTCTCTTAGGGGAGAGTCTGATGATAGAGAATCTCCAGGTTATAGTCAGGAGCAGAGGAATGAGAAGTATAATGTAAGGGCCGGATCAGATGATAAACAGTCACATAAAAAAGAATCTGGCACATCAGAAAAAGGCAGGCTAATAAACAGGGACAAGTTTTTAAAGTGCTTGTACACAAATGCCAGAAGTCTAAATAATAAGATGGGTGAACTAGAGTGCCTTGTGATAAAGGAGGATATAGATATAATAGGCATCACAGAAACCTGGTGGACTGAGAGCAATCAATGGGACACAATCATTCCAGGGTACAAAATATATCGGAAGGACAGAACAGGCCATGCAGGGGGAGGAGTGGCACTATATGCAGGGGCGGCTCTAGACCCCAGCGCGCCAAGCAGGCGCTTGGGGCGGCTGTTTCCCGGGGGGGGCGGCATTTGGCTCCGGTTGAGCTCCCGCCGGCATGCCTGCGGCAGGTCCACCGGAGCCCGGAACAAGCGGACCTGCCGCAGGCATGATTGCGGCGGGTCCCGTCTTCCCGCGGCTCCGGTTGAGCTCCCGCAGGCATGACTGCGGCAGGTCCGCTGGTCCCGGGCTCCGGTGGATCTGCCGCTGGCATGCCGGCAGGAGCTCAACCGGAGCCGCGGGAAGAGGGGACCCGCCACGGGACCGGGGAAGGGCGGCGCAGCGCTCCGCGCTGCTTGGGGCAGCCTAGTTTCTAGAGCCGCCCCTGACTATATGTTAAAGAAAGTGTAGATTCAAATGAAGTAAAAATCTTAAGCAAATCCACAGGTTCCATAGAGTCTCTATGGATAGAAATTTCATGCTCTAGTAAAAATATAACAGTAGGGATCTATTATCGACCACCTGACCAGGACAGTAATAGTGATGATGAAATGCTAAGGGAAATTAGAGAGGCTATCAAAATTAAGAACCCAATAATAGTGGGGGATTTCAATTATCCCCATATTGACTGGGAACATTTCACTTCAGGACGAAATGCAGAGATAAAATTTCTTGATACTTTAAATGACTGCTTCATGGAGCAGCTGGTACGGGAACCCACAAGGGGAGAGGCGACTCTAGATTTAATCCTGAGTGGAGCGCAGGAGCTGGTCCAAGAGGTAACTATAGCAGGACCGCTTGGAAATAGTGACCATAATACAATAGCATTCAACATCCCTGTGGTGGGAAGAACATCTCAACTGCCTAACACTGTGGCCTTTAATTTCAAAAGGGGGAACTATACAAAAATTAGGGGGTTAGTTAGACAAAAGTTACAAGGTACAGTGACTAAAGTGAAATCCCTGCAAGTTGCGTGGGCCCTTTTTAAAGACACCATAATAGAGGCCCAACTTCAATGTATACCCCAAATTAAGAAAAACAGTAAAAGAACTAAAAAAGAGCCACCGTGGCTTAACAACCATGTAAAAGAAGCAGTGAGAGATAAAAAAACTTCCTTTAAAAAGTGGAAGTCAAATCCTAGTGAGGCAAATAGAAAGGAGCACAAACACTGCCAACTTAAGTGCAAGAGTGTAATAAGAAAAGCCAAAGAGGAGTTTGAAGAACAGCTAGCCAAAAACTCCAAAGGTAATAACAAAATGTTTTTTAAGTACATCAGAAGCAGGAAGCCTGCTAAACAACCAGTGGGGCCCCTTGACGATGAAAATACAAAAGGAGCGCTTAAAGATGATAAAGTCATTGCGGAGAAACTAAATGGATTCTTTGCTTCAGTCTTCACGGCTGAGGATGTTAGGGAGATTCCCAAACCTGATCTGGCTTTTGTAGGTGACAAATCTGAGGAACTGTCACAGATTGAAGTATCACTAGAGGAGGTTCTGGAATTAATTGATAAACTCAACATTAACAAGTCACCGGGACCAGATGGCATTCACCCAAGAGTTCTGAAAGAACTCAAATGTGAAGTTATGAACTATTAACTAAGGTTTGTAACCTGTCCTTTAAATCGGCTTCGGTACCCAATGACTGGAAGTTAGCTAATGTAACGCCAATATTTAAAAAGGGCTCTAGGGGTGATCCCGGCAATTACAGACCGGTAAGTCTAACGTCGGTACCGGGCAAATTAGTTGAAACAATAGTAAAGAATAAAATTGTCAGACACATAGAAAAACATAAACTCTTGAGCAATAGTCAACATGGCTTCTGTAAAGGGAAATCGTGTCTTACTAATCTATTAGAGTTCTTTGAAGGGGTCAACAAACATGTGGACAAGGGGGATCCGGTGGACATAGTGTACTTAGATTTCCAGAAAGCCTTTGACAAGGTCCCTCACCAAAGGCTCTTATGTAAATTAAGCTGTCATGGGATAAAAGGAAAGGTCCTTTCATGGATTGAGAACTGGTTAAAGGACAGGGAACAAAGGGTAGGAATGAATGGTAAATTCTCAGAATGGAGAGGGGTAACTAGTGGTGTTCCCCAAGGGTCAGTCCTAGGACCAATCCTATTAAATTTATTCATAAATGATCTGGAGAAAGGGGTAAACAGTGAGGTGGCCAAGTTTGCAGATGATACTAAACTACTCAAGATAGTTAAGACCAAAGCAGATTGTGAAGAACTTCAAAAAGATCTCACAAAACTAAGTGATTGGGCAACAAAATGGCAAATGAAATTTAATGTGAATAAATGTAAAGTAATGCACATTGGAAAAAATAACCCCAACTATACATACAACATGATGGGGGCTAATTTAGCTACAACGAGTCAGGAAAAAGATCTTGGCATCATCGTGGATAGTTCTCTGAAGATGTCCACGCAGTGTGCAGAGGCGGTCAAAAAAGCAAACAGGATGTTAGGAATCATTAGAAAGGGGATAGAGAATAAGACTGTGAATATATTATTGCCCTTATATAAATCCATGGTACGCCCACATCTCGAATACTGTGTACAGATGTGGTCTCCTCACCTCAAAAAAGATATTCTAGCACTAGAAAAGGTTCAGAAAAGAGCAACTAAAATGATTAGGGGTTTAGAGAGGGTCCCATATGAGGAAAGATTAAAGAGGCTAGGACTCTTCAGTTTGGAAAAGAGAAGACTAAGGGGGGACATGACAGAGGTATATAAAATCATGAGTGATGTTGAGAAAGTGGATAAGGAAAAGTTATTTACTTATTCCCATAATACAAGAACTAGGGGTCACCAAATGAAATTAATAGGCAGCAGGTTTAAAACAAATAAAAGGAAGTTCTTCTTCACGCAGCGCACAGTCAACTTGTGGAACTCCTTACCTGAGGAGGTTGTGAAGGCTAGGACTATAACAATGTTTAAAAGGGGACTGGATAAATTCATGGTGGCTAAGTCCATAAATGGCTATTAGCCAGGATGGGTAAGAATGGTGTCCCTAGCCTCTGTTCATCAGAGGATGGAGATGGATGGCAGGAGAGAGATCACTTGATCATTGCCTGTTAGGTTCACTCCCTCAGGGGCACCTGGCATTGGCCACTGTCGGTAGACAGATACTGGGCTAGATGGACCTTTGGTCTGACCAGGTATGGCCTTTCTTATGTTCTTATGTTCTTATGTTAGTTACTGGCTTTGTGTAACCAATTTTTATGTATTGAGAAAAGCAGAGATCCTATTGCATACTGTAACCTGCTTCCCAAACCTTAAGGATTACGAAATACAGAATTTATCATAGGAAATATTTACTGACTAGTTTCTAAATAACATTGTGCAACTGGAATTCAATAACATCAATTCCTAATGCTTGTTGTGAAATGGGAATTCAGCTATGAATGACGCATAACTGATCTTAAAAGTCAGAGACTAACAGGCCCACATCCTAAACCCAAAATACAGCCCAAGCAAATGGACTGCGTGTTGGGGAAAACCACAGGAATACAGAAATTGAATCCTCCTTCAGCTAGCTCTGCAGCTGCAATTGAAATTCAGGGCTCTATAGTTGAACCTACACGCGATTTTAATCCTACATGGGATTTTAACTAGTGGATCTGCATAGTTATAGATCCACTGTGTCCCTCAGCCCTTTCCCTGACCCACAAACCTATCTCTGTGTGAGGACCCAGGGCATGGATCCTGCAAAACCACAGCATAATTCTATTGTCATACATTCTTTTTCCCTTCTATGAAGGATTAGCTCCTCAGTGGAGGGATTATATGGAGAAAAAAGAAATCAGATCTGTGATACACTTCTTTTTGGCAAGTCTATTATAGAAATAAAAGAAAGAACGTAGTCTATTTTATCATCTTCTTTAATAAGAACTGTTTAAGACTAAACAACCTCATTTTCTATTTTGTTTCTTTATTTCTCATACTGGAAAGATTTAATTAACACAATTCACTGCTGAATATGTTCCAGCTGTCTGATTTAATTTGAGTACAATGTATGACTGAACAACAAAGTATTAGTGTAACAATAACCGGTTGCCAAAGCTATAGTGATTATTGGTGTATGAACAAGCTGTGTGACAGAAATTTCAGTTATGCAACAATGACAACAGGACATAGGCTGTCTTTTAAAGCAAGATACTAGCAAGAATTAAATTTATTAAATTGGCCTACTTCCAAGTTAAACTATTTATCCTTTATTAAAAAAAAAACATGCTTATAAAATCCTAAAGAGATAGAGAACAAAGATTTTCTTCAGGTGAGGCACACTATATACTTCTGAACTTAATGATTTCTGAACTTTCTTGATTGAAATAGAGAATTCAGGGCAATATACGTAATTAAATTACAATTGTTATTGAAAAATATAATACTATTATCAAGAAACTAACTTTGAATGTGAATGTGTACATTACTGGGTAAAATTCAACCTTGCTAGTACAGGCAAAGGCAAATGGCATCTTCTTGAGACAGTGAAGGATTCTCTCATCTGGAAAGATCCTACAGAAATTTAATAGGAATGGATAACTTTGGGACATCTTATAGAATTTAACAGAGAGTTTTATGTGTGCTATAAAATCTGCAGAGTGTTTTAACAAAACATGTAGAAATAATCTCATTCTCTATTACTTTCAGTGGGTGAAATCTTGACACCGTTGAAGTCAATGGCAAAACTCCTACTGATTTTGGTGGCGCAGGATTTCACTCTACAGGATTTTAGAGTAATTTTTATAGAACCCTACACATTTCTGTAGAACCTTACTAGTTTAAACCCGATTAAACCCTATAGGGTTTTTCCTGTAAGAGGTGTGTCCCTGGGAAGAGTCACCTCAAGAGAAGGAAGGCTGTGTTGATCTGTTTTCTTTGAAGTAACTAAGGCCCCAAAATTATGTTGTTATTACTATTTAAGAATTGCCCAGATATCAAGACCTTTTAATAAAGATATAACAGAAGTCTGACAGCATAAAAACCCACGGTCTAACAGCTAGATTTCTTCAACAGTCTGAGGAAATTCAGAGTTGCTGAGCCTTTCTGAAGAGTGTACCACTGGTGCAGCTAAAGAGACTTCCCTTTTTCGCTGTCAGGGAATGAATTAAAAATCATACTACATTGATATCGAACACTGATGATATTAGATGATGTGCCAGACAGTAGTAAAACAGGAAGCTTGATGGAATCTAATATTATAATTAAAATGTATATAAAACAGAAAAATTCAGTAGCTTCTATTGTTGTTGTAGACATTTTGAATCCAAGATATGAGAGAGCCAAGGTGGGTGAGGACCAACTTCTGTTGGTGAAAGAGACAAGCTTTCAAGCTGCACAGCTGAACAGCAAGTTTCACCAACAGAAGTTGGTCTAATAAAAGATATTACCTCTCCCACCTTGTATTTCTTATAAAAGAGAAGTAAACAATAAGTAATAGAACTTTGGCCAAAATATGGTAAACTTTCATTACAAGGTTTACTTCATGAGCAATCCTATTAGGAAATAAAAAGGTGGCATTCATATTGATTTATTTTAATTTTGTCATAAAGTGAAGAAGTAATGCACTCATTTTCAATCAAGCACGCTTATTCTGTCATGTTAGTGAAATACAACTGTGCTGAAAGAGGCAATCCACAGGATTAGCCTGAATCTAGGAACTTCACTACACAATACTTGGTGGGTAACCTGACACCATAGACTGTGGTCACTCTGGCTGTTGCAATGGTCCTCAGAAGACTATGCATGTGTGATATGATCAAAGAAGCAGTAGATAAATTGTGACTGTGTTTATAAGAGCAACAAGGAGTCCGGTGGCACCTTAAAGACTAACAGATTTATTTGGGCATAAGTTTTCTGCCTTATCATCTGAAGAAGTGGGTTTTTTACCCACGAAAGCTTATGCCCAAATAGTTTTTAAGGTGCCACCGGACTCCTTGTTTTTGTGGATACAGACTAACATCGCTATCCCCTGATACTTGTGTTTATAAGGACACTTGACTAGTGTGGAATAATCAGACATGTAACTATCTGGTTAATAATGCACAAACTCAGCTCAGCCATACTTGTACATACTATAGTCTTTCTCTTGTTAAAACAAGGGGAATAGAAATTGAAAATGTATATAACTGTTCCGCCCTGCTGGAGAACAACAGTTCTTGAAGTGACTTTGCATTGTGTAATGGACTGTTAAAACAAGCTTAAAGAGTGTCAAAGAATATGGAGGATTTTGTATAAATTATATGAACTTTAAACTGGACATTTCAGCCGCTGGCAGATTGTTTATGGAGACACTACAACTTGAATAAGCATAATGTAGGGAGCAGGACATGAGCGGTCATGGCTAATGGCTAAAATCAGGAACCTTGAACTGAAGTTGTGGTCAGAGTCAGGAGTCAAGCTGAAGGTCAGAGCCAGAGTCAGAGTCAGGTACCAAGCCAGGGGTCAAAGCTGGAATCAACATTGGGGTAGTGCATAGGAGCAGACCTGGAGTGAGGCAGGAGAGGAGGAACAGGGAACAGATGGGCATCTGGAATAAGAATGACAGTAACAGGCTGGGAGGCAGGAACCAGGATGGGAAGGCAGGGCTCAGGAGTCAGGCAAGTAGGCAGGGTCCATTGTAATAGCCAACCCGAGATTCACCTAGTTGTTAAGAACTTCCTGTGCCTCTTTCTGGTTTAAGTACTCCATGCCAGCCAATCAGTGAGTCTGGACATCTCCCCCAGTCAAGAGTTTCATGGGCAGGGCCCTAAGTGAGCTAGAGTTTCACTGGGTCCCTTCTCTAGTGGTTCAGGTAAGCTGCTGGGTGGATGCCTGGGGACTTACAGGCTTGGGTACAAGGCCCATAATCATTCTTTTTACCCCATTTCCTAAGGATGCCCTCCAGATGTTAGTAGGCCAGGTTTTCCATGGTGGGGTTTTGTGGAAGCCATTTACCAGGACAGGAGGAGTACATTCTCTGATGATTCCAAGAGGTGCTTTTCAAAACTGTTGCCTTCCCAATCCATGAGATATCAGAATCTATCCCACCTGATTCTGGCAGCAAGGATCTTGTGGACAACATACTCATTCAGGTCTTGAATATATGCTGACAGGGTGGTTGGGAGTGGTGAGGGAATGGTTCTGAATGTGGATCTTCACACGTGGGGTTAATTTGCCTGTGAACTCGGTAGGGGCCAGGTAATTGGTAGTTCAATTTACGAGATGGTCTATTTGTGTGTTGTTTTTCATCAAGAGCCATAGCTTCTGGCCTACAAAATGGCAGGCCGCTCCTGTCGTTGATGGTCTGTATATTGTTTGCATCTCTTCTTTGCACCATCCAGGTGAACTTTTTGGTCATCTTGGGTTTGACATGTCTGTTGTATCCAGTCAAAGGCTTCTGCATTGTGGGAAGTTGCAGGTAGCTCTGAGTAGAGCCAAGGATGGAACCCATTGTGATGGGGATCCTGGGGTGTAACCTGAACTGTGGGACCACTGAGCCCTCTGTCCCACTCACCTGTGGTACTGTGACAAGCTACAAACCTCTGGCAGATACTGCACTTACACAGACATCCACGGGTAAGGATACGAGCAACTGAGTTACATGAATACTTCTACCAGTCACTCATGAACCAACAATAGAGAGGCTCCAGCCAATTCCCCCGAGCTCCCCAGCCTTGCACCTGTGGAATATACCATCTTGCCCTCCCTCGATGTGGAGAGAACACATACTAGCCTTTGTAACATGACCTGAGATTTCCCGAAGACTTCAACCAAAACACACTATTTTAGGTAAAATATAAAACAGATTTATTAACTACACAAAGATTTTAAGTGATTATAAGTAGTAAGTGTAAAGATCAAAGTTGGTTACCTAACAAATAAAAGTAAATTCACAATCAGAGTTCTATAAACTAAACAGGATTTGAATCAAGAAGTGTCGCACTCTGATGGTATAAACAGGTCACAGATCTTCAATACCCAGCCTGGAACTCTGTTCCAGCCCATGACTACCCTCCCCAGTTCAAAATCTTTGTCCTTCAGTGTGTTTCCAGGTGTTGAGTTGTGGGCGGTGTAAGACCAAGTCATGATGTCACTTCCCCTTCTTTTATAGTTTCTTTCAGCTTGATGGAAAGATCTATGCTTGTGATGTGGGGGTTCACCCCCATTAGTCAAGCAGCCTCCATTGTCTACATGCTCTCTCTGAGAAGTCTTCATTGTATAGTTCCTGGGATAGTGGATTTTCTTTAATGGGTCATCAGCACATCTGGCTACTCCATTGTTATACCTAAAAGACTGGTTGTGGGTGTTCCCAACCTCACAACATATTTCAGTAACACACATATAGCTAAATTTCATAACTTCACATACATGATAGCACATACAATCCAACAGGATATTAATGTTCAACAGATCAAGACTTTTAAAATGATACCCCACAAGGCATATTTTGTATAAAACATAATCATATCACCATGGTGAATATGGGAGTGCCAGGGTGCTACTCTGAGGTACAGAATGACACATCCATGTTTAATAAAAAAGGCTTTGCCCCACAGAAGCATGTTCTGCATTATTGCATACAAACTCTGTAGGAGGTAGTAGCAAGGATTAGTCATTCTGGTGGAAGCTTATGTAGCATCGAAGATACTGCTTCAGAATCTGCTTGGTTCTCTTTGCATGATTGTTTGTCTGAGGGTAATAGACAGAGGAGAAGCAGGAGCAGATGCCCAAAATACAAATAGAGTGTCATCAGAAGTGGATGGAGGTTGAAGACCACAGTCTGAGATGATGCATTCTAGGAGGCCATGAAGATGGACAACTTAGTCCACCCCCAGTTGGGCAGTTTCCTGAGAGGAGAGTAGGCCAGTACAGAGGATGAAATATGCCATCTTTGTGAGGTGGTCCACTACTGTCAGAATGGTCATAGATTCAGGTAGATCAACTACAAAATCTAAGATGGTGACTCTTCAGGGGCCAAGTGGAGTCTTGAGGGGTTACAGGAATCTGAGATCTTTGTTGTGCATCTTGGAGTGGACACATATTGCAAGAGGCCAGACAGGTACTCTAGCCCACACACATGCAAGGCCACCAGAAGACATGAGAGACTAGGTCCTCAGTTTTAAAACAGCCAAAATGTCCTGCCAAGGGGGATAATCCTGAGTCCTGGGAGGGACACATATATGTCTTTTTAGATAGGCTACCCCATCTTGGATGTTGTGGGGTTCCTTTCTTATGACTTCCTGCTCATCAGGAAGGATCTAATGGTCTGAGGCTAATCGTAAGAAGGTGAGCAGATCTTGGTAGTGAGCTGTGTCCAGAAAATTATGAGGCTTGAGGATGCAGAAGATTTTAAGGTTTGAGTCATTTTGGTCAGTGTCATATTTGCTTTTCTGGGACAATGCGTCAGCCTAGCTATTTTTGGGTCCTGGATGAAAAGAGATTACAAAATCAAACCACAAAAAAGAATAAGGCCCACCAATGTTGCTGGTTGAGATCTTTGGCCCTACACAGATATTCAAGTTTCTTATGATTGGTGTACACCTGGTGAGGTACTGGACCCCTTCTAGATAGCAGTGCCATTCTTTGAAGGCTGTCTTATTTGCCAAGAGTTCTTTGTCCAAAATTTTGAATTTTGCTCCATGGGTGTGAGTTTCCTAGACTAAAAGGCTAATGAATGTGGCAACTGTTGAGGACTGTGCTTTTGGGGCAGCACTAATTCGATTGCCAAGTTGGAAGCATCTGCTTCAGTGATAGAAGGCTTGCATGATGTCAGGGTGGACCAATATAGAAATGGTGGTAAGTGCAAGTTTTAGTTGCTCAAAGGCCTGCTGGGCCTTGGGAAACAAGAGGAACCTGGTGTTTTTGCTGAGCAGGGCAGTGAGAGGAGGAATCAACTCTGAGAACTTCAGAATGAACCACCAATAGAAATGGTGTAGTTCATGAACATGACATGGTGCTCCTAACTTAAGGACTGCCTTTACCTTGCACAGGTCTATTTCAATACCAGCAGGAGATGGGATGAACCCTATGAATTCTACAGAGGACTCATCAAAGGCACATTTTTCTAGCTTAGCATAGGGTCCATGTTAGTTTAGACTCTTCAGGACAGAATGGACATGTATGGTGTGTTGTTCAGCATTGTCTGAAAAAATAACTATGTCATCCAGACATGCTACCACATATTGGTCCAGAAAGTCCCAGAGTACATAATTTATAAAATGTTAGAATGTTAGAGGCATGTTTGTCAAACCACAGGGAATCATGAGATATTCAAAGTGATAGTAATGCATTTGAAAGGCAGTCTTCCATTCATCCTCCGTCTAACATATGCCAAGTTGTATGCCCTACCCCAGAGGTATAGTTTTGTGCATACCCAGGCAGTGCTCACATGGTCCATTAGCTTGGGGATTAGTGGTAGCAGATATCATTTTTTAACAGTAACCTAACTCAGAGCTCAATAGTCCACACATAATCAGAGGCTTCCATCCTTCTTTTTAACAAAGAGGACTGGCACCCTGGCAGATGAAGTGGATTTACGAATAAAGCCCTTGCCTAGGTTCACCCAAAGGAAGATGCATAGTGTGGCTAGTTCAGGCTTGGACATGGCATATATATGCCTGAACTGAATGTTTGCCCTTGATTGTAGCTCAACTGTGCATTTGTAATCCTGCTGAGGGGGCAAGGTTTGATTTTGGTTTTGGTTGGTTTGTTTTAAGACATCCTTGTAGTCTCTGTATTTTGATGGAAATTGAGGACAAAAATAGTGGGTAGCTCTGCTTAGTCAGCTACCCTGGCATGTGACTTCTGGGGAACGACTGCACACTACCCATTTCCTGGGGTCAAGCAGTGCTGCTGGCAGAATTCTCAGAAAAATTCAACTTTTAGTTCATGCTAGTTGATAAGGTGGTGTGTGGATGGCCAGCCATGAGATCCCTGCATGTTCCTCGGATCTTGGGTAATGGATGGCACTGAACTGTAGGGCTCAGTGCCCTTGGATAGCAATCTTAAGGGGAACAGGTTGCATGGCCACTGGTCTGGAGGATAAGAGGGACCTGTCAATCATCTCTAACAGATCTGGAATGGACTTGGGCCACATGGAAATCTACAGTGTCCTGGCTGTTTCTGCATCAGTGAAGTTATCTGTTGCACCCAAGTCAATGAGGCCTGCTGTGGATGGAGTAGTTGGGAATAGGGTGACCAGATGTCCCGATAAAATTGGGACATTCCCGATATTTGGGTGGTTGTCCCACGTCCCGACTAATCTTTGGTTGGGACACAATTTGTTCCGATATTTCGCTCTGCCAGCAGCACTGTTTGTTTTTTTTCCCTCTGTCGGCAGCACTCGGCTCTTTTTTTTTTTGCTCCGCCAGCAGACCCCTCCATATGTGTCCTGATATTTTCTTCATCTCATCTGGTCACCCGAGTTGGGAATGCCTTGGGATTCATAATGCAACTGGTACTTGTAGGTGCAGTGCACATGAACAGAAGCTGGTGTGCGTTCCTTCAGGACCTTAGTTCAGGTGTTGGGGGATGCCCAGTCTAGCCCCCTTTATCAAGCCTGGGCTGGTTCATTTCCTGGATACCTTTGGACTGGATTCCTCGTGGAGCAACTGAAAATGGCATGGCCCAGCTTGCCACAGTAGTAACACAGATTAAGACATGAGAGGTGCTCTTTTCGGGGGTGAGTTACCAGAGGTTTAGGTTTATCTGAATCATCTCAGCTGGTGGGGCAGAATCTGATAGTGCAGTGGTTCTCAAACTTTTGTATTGGTGATCCCTTTCACACAGCATGTCTATGAGTGTGTCCCTCCCCCCCCCCCCAATATATTAAAAACACTTTTTTTATATTTAACACTATTATAAATGCTGGTGGTGAAGCGGGGCCTGGGGGTGGAGGCCAACAGCTCGTGACCCCCCCTCCCCCCCGTAATAACCTCACAACCCTCTGAGGGGTCACGGCCTCCAGTTTGAGAACCCCTGCGATAGCAGGTCTTGACTCAGGCCAACTAATCCTTAACCTCATCCCACAAGCCCCATCTAAACTGAAATAACTGGGCTCCCTCATTACATTATGTGTCCAATATGGGATGATGGCAGTGAGCTTTGTAGGAAGTGACTCTGCCCAAACCCGGTGGGCGTTTCTGCAGGGTGGCCTCAGCAGAGTAGGCATGGTTGGGGTAATCAAAGACCATTAATGTTGCCTACTAGAAGGCATTCCAGTTGGATAGTATTGGACTGTTAGTTTCCAACAGGACAGAGTCTCAGTCCAACTATCAGCAAGCTGACTACCAGGCTACCTTGGTAGGATTGGAAGCATATGTCAGTGGTCAAAGCAAGAAGAACAGGAGGCACTGATCCCAAGAGGAAGCCTGGGAATTTGGAGCAACTCCCATCAAAGCATTTAGGCAGAGGAATAGCTCAGGTAACAGTGTAGCTAGACAGGCCCAGAGCATAGCATTCACTGTGTGGAGTTGCAGGACTTGTTCCTGAAACACCTGATTGTCAGTGGTCAGCTGCACATTCTGCACTTGCAAACCTGTAGGGACCAGGGTGGTTGGTCAGATTAAGAAGTCTGGAACCAGAGCTGGTGACAGAGTCAGAAGTCAAGTCCAGGGTCAGAGCTGGAATCAGAGTCAGGTGCCAAGCTGAAGGTTGGGGCTGGAGACAAAGTCCAGTGCCATGCTGAAGATCAGAGCCGGGGGCAGCAACAGGCTAGGGCACAGGAGCAAAGACCTGGAGTGACACAGGAAAGCAGGAACCGGGAACAGACAAGGGGATCTGAGATAGGAAGGACAAGAACCAAGAACAGGCAAGAAGTCAGGGCTCAGGGGTCAGGCAAGTAGGCAGGATTCATAGTAACAGCCAGCCAGGGATTAAATTAGACAACTCCCTGTGCCTCTTTTTGGTTTTAAGTAGTGCATCCCAACCAATGGGTGGTGCTGGATGTCTTCCCCAAACAGGAACTTCATGGACAAGGCCCTCTGTGAATTAGAGGTTCACTGGCACCTTTCTCCAATGGTCCAGGTGAGCTGCTGGGTGATGGCCATGGTCTGAACACTTTCTGCGTTTGAAGCCCATGATCCCTAACACATGACTACAAAATTGGTCAAGGGATGGACCACAAAGGGGCGCATGGAAAGCAACTTGTGGAGGTAAGTTGCTGACTATAGCAAATCAACCAGTGTTCAAAGTATGTCCCAAGATGGTTTACCAACAGTTATGGCCTAACTTGTCTTACACTCTGGTATGACACAAAGAAACTGGAAAATTCTAAACCCAGTTGCAAGAACTCAAAAGCTGATGTCTTGTTCCCTGCTTGGATGCAGAGAGAGGACGACTTTCATTTTGGCTGGACATTTCAAATCTTCAGAAGTATGGGTCACCATTGGATCGGTCCATGCCAGCATCTCCAAGAAGAGGAACTAAGTTGGACACCCCACCCCAAATAGAAACAGGATTAAAATGGCCTGTCTCCTGCAGCCCATCACTTCTTGAAAGTCAAAAACACTTGGACGTAGGTCCTGAGCTGGCCATCTGGGAGTCCTGGTGACATCAAATATCTAGCTTGGATAGGCACATTTAACTGTCTGTATTTTCCAGCAATTCACTAACACTACATAAACTTTATGGGTGCACTTTAAGAGATTGAATTGAAAATTTGGTCCTTGAACTCAGACTGACTTACTTGAACTAAAAGGTGAGCTAGTACAATTAATCCTTTTAGTATTTGCTTGTCTCACAAGCACAATTTTCCTTTTATTGGGTCAAGACAAAGGAATTCAGGATTTTTTGTAAACTGCACAGACCAACCCATCCCTTTGTTGTATTTTTGTTGACATACAACATTCCTACCTTTTTTCCTTGTTAAAACTCATAAAAGTCCAGTCAGTTGTAACTCAGACAGCATTTCAGCCATCTTCTTGCTGGTGGACCTACTGCATTACTATTAAAAACAGGAGATATACAAAATCCTAAACTTTAATAAAAGCAGCAAGAGCCTCTTATCAGGGATGAAGTGTCCTTAGTGCATTTGTTTAGGTACTAATGTGAGGGCTGACAGATATGGGAAGTGCCTCATTTGGATTGGGAAGGAGTAGGAGGAGTCATGCTAACTCCCGCAGCTCCTTTCCTTTGCAAGGAACAGTCAGAACTAAAAATAGTGGGAAAGCACGAGTTACTGTAGACATTTAATTCTCCTCTCCCTAACACTAGTATAAAACAGGTGGAACTCCATTGACTTCAGTGGAATTACATTTTATTTACACTGCAGTGGAAAGATAATCAGGACCTTAGGCTGTAGAACACACATAGAATGAAGTAGCTCTTGATTAGTTTTTAATACAGATTCAGAGTTAATGAAACAGTGGAGAGAATCAAGAGGTAGACTTGAGTACCTTGTGAAAAGATATATAAAAATAATTACATGAATGACAAAAGAGGAAAATGAATATTAAACTCAATTGAGTATCCATTTAGAGAAATGTATTATATTTGAGAATTTTAATCTGAAAAATATTTCAATTTAGTTACTCTTTTTGGGTGGAATTCAGTACACAAAATGGTGTTTAAATAAAAGGGAAGTTGATTGTAGCAGCAAGGAAAATCCAAGTGTAATAGTGTCAGACTCATTGCAAAGCATCTGTGTTTAGCCATCATTTTATGAGGCATGAACCTTGAAAATTATATTTACTCCCCCTTTAAGGCCTCTTTCAATAACCAGAGGGACTTAGTGTTAATGAGAATAAGATCTTCTATTTTTAGGCTCATAAATAATTTCAATGCATATATAAGAAAACAGCTCCTCCCATCTTCTGAATTTTGTATCAATAACAGTTTCTGCAAGTTTTAATTGTAATCTGCAAATCAACATGAGAGCACTCTTATTTAATAGAACAGAAAGTAAAAGAATTTTTTTGCCTACAAAATTCTAAGGTTAGCATTGGAAGCTTTTACAAGTATTTTATGAAACAGAGGCATCTCTGATCTAGTTTTAAATTTTAAACAAGCTGTTTGTCTTCAGTTTTTGACAAGATAACATATTTGGACTAAAAATATATTGTTGCTTTAGTAATAGTTGATGTGGTGGAACTTCAACTGATTATGTGAGTATTATATTGTTTGATGCTCAGAGTATTAACACTACAAAACATTTTTTTCCTGATGTCAGCAGGTCAGTAAAGGACTGGATGAGGCATCAGCAATGTTCTGAATATAAACATTCCTTCCAAATGCAATCCTAAATGACCAAAACAGGATGGCTTATTTAATTACCATTTTAAGTTCATACAGAAGTGTGGCTGGAATTACCAACAAGATAACCCTGTTGAGATCATGCTGAAAATGGTGATAGGTCTATAGATGCTGGAGAAAAAGCCTAGAAGGGCCATGGGATTTCAGAGAGGCATAGAGAAAGTACCAAGTAAAAATGTTGTGAAACCATAATAATAAAAACAACTCTATGGTGGAGTGACAGAATGTGCCATCAGCATTCCACAGTGCATCCCAAAACACAGATACCGTAAGATGAACAGAATATTGAGAAATGAGTTGATTGGCTAGTGTATAATGCATTAATCATCTAGAAAAGTCTATTCATAGGGCTTCATCACCAAAAAAGATAGGAAAATAAGAAGCTATATATTTTTAGCTTCTAATAGTAATGACAAACTTCATGTAGGGCAATTCTTTGGAGGTTGGACCTTGAGCTATCAAATCCTCCCACTCTGACACTAATCTCAAACAATGCCTGACATGTCAGCTGTTATTGCGTAAATAAAACAACTGATACGAGACGCTTTTCCCACAGATTTATGTTGGCACCAATGCTTTAAACCATTGTAATGCTACTGCAGTACTATGTTTTAGTCCATGAAAATGAAATAATGAAGAGTGGTTCTAGAATAGTTGAGTTAATATGATAATTTGAGTTGAATATACTTTAGCTAGCAAATAAAAACAAAAGAAAAATTCTCCCTTTTCACTATCTCTTTTATTTTACTTTTACTGTAGTAAAAAGAATGTATTTCTGAAACTACATAGAACTTTTGACAGAATGTCGCTCTTTGCATTACCTTTGTCTACCACTTACCTTTGTCTACCCTTATTTTCAGGGATTTATAACCTGCCAATAAAACTGTGCTCCTGAATTGGACATACTGGGCCAGAACCTCAGAACTGGCTCTTCGTCACCCAGTACAGCTCAGGAGAGTTGTGCGTAAGCCACCTTCACGCTTTCACTGACTCTGGAACTACTGGATCCCGATCCAGTCCTGAAGCACAATTTAGGATATGTCTGCACTTGCGCTCGTCCCCAGGTACTCGTTCATGTACTGATTACACATGGAACCTTGTACCTACAAGGAGCATCCACATATGCCCTGCTGTCTAGGTGCCCAAGCCCTCTGACAGGGTGGGGCACTAAACAGAGGGCTCTGACCTGCGGTCAGGGCAGAGTGTCAATGTCTATAAGCCCAGGCCCTCAGGCAGGGCGAGGCACCAAATGGTAGGGGGTTCTGGCTCTAGCGAACCACCAACAAATGCAGGCCTCTTGGTTTAGAGTGGGGATCCTGCCACCCCTGGGTGAGGGGGCAGGGCATAAGGGACCCCAGCCCACCCAACTTCACTGGGTCCCAGCCCAGGCCCCTAACATTGGCAGAACTGTCTGTCACTGGGTCAGCAGGGAATCTGACCGCAACACACTGGCCGTCTATCAGCAACACAGCAGAACTGTATTCAGCTTCCCTGGGCCACTTCCTACATTCTCGTTCCAGGGAGGTACCTGGGGGTCATCGTTCATCTCGCCGAGGTGAATGGCTAAAGGCAGCTCCAACAGCTGCTTGGCATCTCCAGCAACTGGCAGTCCCTTCAGGTCTCAGGCGCTGTAGCAGCTGCCATTGGGTCCAAACTCCAGCAGTGGGTGGGAGATGTCCTTCTCCTCTGGCATGTCTTCTCCAACTGAGCTGGAGGGTTTGCCTTTTATATTTCCAATTCATGTCCCACCCCTCTGCTTCTGGTAGGGTGGGTATGGTGTCCTGGCTCTGCCCAGCGTCAGGTGGTATTGGCTGTCCCTCTGGGAGGGAGGCTATGCCACCTCGCTACACTCACACATAATGGAACAGCAGGGAGCTAGGAGGTGCCTTTGGACTGTGCCAAAGGACACTATGTGATGCAATAGGTCATTGCCACACCATTGTGTTGTGACATCCCTCAGTGGGTTTCAATCCCCAGCAGCCAATGTTAATGTATCAACTGAAAATAGACAATTATGTGAGGGCCCCTTGTGGCAGGGTGACAACTCACCAGCACAGCACCTCCTGCTGGTCATCTCAGGAATTAGCTCTTTCCAGCCCAGAGCACCCTCTTCAAGCCAGTGGCTCACCTGCCACTGGCCCCCCATGTCCCTCCAAGACCCCGGTGCCCCTCTCCTTCAGGGTTCTGCCCCCAGCTGCAACCCACTGTCTCTGGGTCTCCCCTCCCAGGGGAACCCCCAACCCTCTATCCCCACCTTGCCTCAGTGGCTACTGCCAGTCATCATCTAGCCCCCACTCCCTGGGGTGGACTGCAGTCTGTAAACCACTCATCATCGGCAAGGGGGTTAGGACCTGCTGCCTTTGCCTATCTCTGGGCTGCCTCTCTGCAGCCCCAGTACGCTTTTGTAGGCCTTTAACTAGGCCTGGGGCTTTGCTAGGCTGGCACACTCCAGCTCCCTCTGCCCTTCCCCAGCATTGTTCCATCCTAGGTACCTGTCTCAGCTTCCCAGGCAGCCAGGTCTTTCTCTCTCTATGGAGTTACAGAGAGTGTGTTTTTCAGTCTCTGCCCCTCATCCCTCTTATAGGGCCAGCTGTAGCCTGACTGGGGCATGGCCCCATCTGTGGCTGCTTCCCCCAATCAGCCTAGCATTTCTCCACCACAGCCCTCTCCCAGGGCTGCTTTAACCCCTCAGGGCAGGAGAGGGGTGACCACCCTGCTACACCCCTCTACAAGGTTAATATCTTTGGTAATGGTTTTGTACTACAAAGACTGTACATGCAATTTAATGACAGTACTGAGCAATATTTTTGTTATATGTTAACAGCTCTGTTTAAGGGTGCTTTATAGGGAGCACTTAATCATTGTTAAAGAACTTGACACACAGTTCAGTAAGGTTTTATCTTCACAGTTTTCTCTGACACCAGTGCTTACAGCACTTATCAGCTGCTGTGCATGAGTACTCCCAAGGTTGCAAATGGTGAATGTTTGTTGGGGGTAGAGGTAAGGGGCCATTAAAACATAGCTCAGGGTCAGATATCTGCACTGTTCATTTTGTAGTTTTGTTTCATTTCTCTGTATTGCCACTTGCATTATTTACAAAGGCATAAAGACATCTATGTACGTGTTTCTTCTGTTCCGTGTTCCAGTGCTGTGGACAGCAACAGTTATTTCATAGCTTAGTGTTATGAACACTAGATTAAAATTTTTTTTTGAAGATTAGGAAACTGATGGCTGGAGGAGAGGGAGGGACAAATAATTCATTGCATTTCCATAGCACCAGACAGTTGCAGACATCAGTCTTGTGCTGTAAATCTTGCTGACCTATTCCAAATGTGTGGGAAAGATCCTATTGATCATAGTCAGAAAGCAAGGTGCACACAAAATTTAAGTGAACAGTAACTTTTATTTAAAGAGAATAATGGAACACAGAACTAAATGTTTTTAACAAATACTGGAAATGAACAAATAAAGGATCAAATTCCCTGAAAAATATACATTAATGTCTGTGACTCTGTCTCCTTGCCCTTCCCCTGCTGCAGAACATTGTGCAGGGGATAAATGGGGATGTCTCCTGCATGCAGTTTGGGAACCAAACAGACTGGGCTAAGGGACTGCCTTGGGCTCATTGTTTCCCTCCTGCATGCTCTGGAGTGTTCCCCTGCAAGGGTTTTCAGATGCCAGTGGAGGATGCTGTGCCAGGCATCCAATGTGCTCCTCCCTGTCATGGGGTGGGGGTGGTTCCAGAGAAGAGTAGGAGGCAGCTAGAGGAGGAGGTTGAAGAGGTGGTGGTGGTGCCAGGTCCCAGAGAGTAGTATATGCCATGGTGACAGTCAGGTCTCAAAAGCATTCACTCACCAGTTACATAAGTGACTGAAAGAGTACCTGGTCCTGTTCCCTCTGGGCATACTCCCATTCCCTCTGCTGTGACTCCATTCGAAGGAACCAGTGCATGAGTGCATCATCCTGCCAAGGAGCCTTGTCCTTCCTTCTTCTAAGGAACTC
The DNA here is from genome assembly GCF_016161935.1 of Mauremys reevesii. Lineage (NCBI taxonomy): Eukaryota > Metazoa > Chordata > Testudines > Geoemydidae > Mauremys > Mauremys reevesii. The sequence continues at coordinate 227,394,663 of NC_052624.1, read as the reverse complement.
AAACTGTTCCTGACTCTTTCTGTCAGAGCCAATGAGCAGGTCCTCCAGGGTCCTTCTCCATCCCCTCTGCTGTCTCTAGGTGCCGCTCCTGCCCTTATGACAGAACAATTTCACTGTCAGCATCAGAAGGTCCTGCCAAGTCAAAGACTAGGTGACACAGGGTTTGAGAGTTCAGTCCAGACCAGTGAGGGGTTGAGTCACTGGCTGCCATGTAACCCTGTGTACCACAAATACTTTGCCACTGTAACTTCCTGCCTGTCATGTTCACAGTCATAACAACCACATATGTTACACCCCGAGCATCTATGTATAACTTCAAACTTAGTCCAGCAACTCTGACCTCATCAGCCTGCCAGCAACACACCAGTAACACTTCCTGGTCTCTATCAGCCTTGGATACTGCATGCAGGATGACCTCAACACACTCCCAGTCCTGAATCCAAAATTTGTGCTCTATAATACCCTGTCCTCTTCTGGACAGTTCAGAGAAATAATAAGATTTTCTTGTTCCTCTAAAGATACATAAGCGCATCACAGCTTATTAATTTAACTTCCTTGCAAACACTGCACAGAGTTGGTAACAAATGTATTAACAACAGGACAAAGGTTAAGTGATACCAAGTAAAAGGAATAAAGTGAAAAAGGGTTACATGCAAATAAAAGTGAAAACATGAATCCTATAGTCTAAAACTTAATCTAGCAAGGTACAGGCTTTGTTCAAGATGGTTTCTCTCACCAGTCTTCCTTCTTCCCAGCCATGGCTGACTCTCCCTCAGTTAAGACCTTCCACAGAAGTACAAGATGCTGACTTCCCTTGTTTTCCTAGTTGAAAGATCCTTGCCTAAGAAGGTTTCTCACCTATATTCAGTTGCCAGACTTGAATCTCTCCCTGGTTGAGGGACTCCTCTTTCTCAGCTTGCAAGAGTTCTGTTCCCTTGTGTTTTTCTAGTGATGGGTACCAAAGATGGCTTCTGTCTTTGCTTATATCTTCCAAAACTTCAGTAACTTTGTGTCAAGAGGAAGGATGCCCTCATGCTGTTCTTCCCTTCCTGTGGATTTCCCATCCTCTTGCTGATTTCTATGTAAATAAGGTTTCCATTGTTTTTGGTCACACCTTGCTTAATCTAATTGGAAACAAGTAAATATCTGTTTTCCCTCCTGTATGGGAGAGAACTGTTTCTCCCTGTTTGGCTGCAGACTTTAAAGCATAATATCATTAAGTATCTATATTTCCTTCTATAGTGGTAGTACATACATTTCACAATTATATTAATCACCAGAATTTTAAATGTCATTAGCTTTCAGAAAATACCTCATTCTATACACTTTTATAACACATAAATATTGTACACTCAGCTGCGAGCAGCGGCACAGGAGGCAGCAAACAGGGCTGCCAACAGGGGAGTTAGCGTGGGAGTTGCCATTGGAGGAGCAGTGTTTGTATCTCGCTGTAGAGGCCCAGAGGGGCAGGCTGCTGAAGGGGCAGCTGAGCCAGGATTGGCTGAGCCCTGAGTAGGGGGAGGAGCCAGGCTAGGAGGGGCCTATAAAAGCGGCCGCCCAGCCAGGCAGCGGCACAGCTGCGAGCAGCGGCACAGGAGGCAGCAAACAGGGCTGCCAACAGGGGAGTTAGCGTGGGAGTTGCCATTGGAGGAGGTGGAAGGGGAGGCCCTGCGCCCCCCAGGTAAGAACACCAAGCGGAGCCAAGACAGCAGCAGCCAGCAGCCATGAGCCAAGCAGCAGAGGACACACCGAGGATGAGAGCATGCAGCAGCTGTGGTATGTACCTGGTCCTAGCAGGGGACCCAGAACAGTACTATATATGCATGAAGTGTCGCCTAATAGAGCTGCTGGAGGAAAAGATCCAGGGCCTAGAGCTGCAGGTAGAAACCCTGATAGAGAATAGAAGGGGGTTTGAGAGGCTGATGGAGCAATGGCAAGCAGTAACTGAGGGGGAACGCCCAGGGGCACAGGGGGGAGCAGGGGCTGAGGCCAAGGAAGGGGGACCACCAGAGGAGGAAGATGGGCGGTGGAAGCATGTGACCGTGAGAAGCAGGCCAAGGAAAAGGAGAGCCAGTGAGGGGGAAATTGAGCTAAGGAACAGGTTTGAAGGTTTGGAGAATGAGGAAGGGGTACAGCAAGTGGTAACTGACAGTGGGAGGCCAAAGAAAAAGAGGCGAGCGGCCAGTCCCATAGAAAAAGGGGAGGAGTTGATGGAAGTAGCACCAAGTTTGGGCCCAGGGAGGATACAGGATGGCTTAAGGGGAACCACAAGGGATGATAGGAATGGAAGGAGCTTGCAACCAGGGGGAACGGGGGATAGGTTAGAGGACCGTGCTGTCCCCAGGCGAAGGCAGGTCTACGTGATTGGGGATTCCATACTGCGAAGGTTGGACAGGCCTGTGACCAGGGCCGATCCGGAGAACAGAAGAGTGTGCTGTCTACCGGGTGCTAAAATACGGGATGTGGACCTGAGGTTGAAAAGGATCCTAAGAGGAGCGGGTAAGAACCCTTTGATCATCCTTCATGTAGGAACGAATGACACGGCTAGATTCTCGCTAGAGAGGATCAAGGGAGACTATGCCAGGTTGGGTAAGACGCTCAAGGAAATTGAGGCCCAGGTGATCTTCAGTGGGATTCTACCTGTCCCTAGGGAAGGGCGCCAAAGGGGTGAGAGGATCGTGACGATTAATAGTTGGCTGAGGGAGTGGTGTTACAAGGAGGGCTTTGGGATGTATGGGCACTGGGAGGCTTTTGGGGACAGACAACTGTTCTCAAGGGATGTGCTCCACCTAAGTAGGGAAGGAAGTAGACTTCTAGGAGGGAGGCTGGCTCATCTGATTAAAAGAGCTTTAAACTAGACACTGGGGGGAGACGGTCAGGAGAGGTCCTAGTGCTCTCCACGCCAAATTTTCACATTGGGAGTGAGGACAACAAGATAACAACAGATATAGCCAGAGGGGGGCGGTTACGTGTAAGGAAGAGGGGGGGGACAGATTCTAGATCTACAAGTCATACTGGAAGTACTGTGTCCCTACCGAGTTGGGTGAAAAGAGTGAGAGGAGCCCAACAGGAAAAATTAGGATGTTTGTTCACCAATGAGAAGCTTAGGTAACAAAATGGAGGAACTGGAGCTCCTGGTCCGGGATTTGAAACCGGATATCGTAGGAATAACAGAAACATGGTGGAACGGTAGCCATGACTGGAGTACAGGTATGGAAGGGTATGTGCTGTTTAGGAAAGACCGATGCAAAGGTAAAGGTGGGGGAGTAGCACTGTATATCAATAATGAGGTAAAATGTAATGAGATAACTAGCACTGCAATGGACAATACGGAGTCTGTTTGGGCAATGGTCACATTGGGGAAGAAAACTACCAGAGCCTCACCCGGGATAGTGATTGGGGTGTGCTATAGACCGCCAGGATCTAGCTTAGAGATGGATAGAGAGCTCTTTAATGTTTTTAAGGAGGTAAACACTAATAGGAACTGCTTGATCATGGGGGACTTTAACTTCCCGGATATAGATTGGGAAACAAATGCTAGTAATAATAATAGGGCTCAGCTTTTCCTAGACGTGATAGCTAATGAATTCCTTCATCAAGTGGTTGCTGAACCGACGAGGGGGGATGCCATTTTAGATTTGATTTTGGTGAGTAACGAGGACCTTGTTGAGGACATTGTTGTAGGGGACAACCTTGGCTCGAGTGATCATGAGCTAATTCGTTTCCAAATAAATGGGAGGATAATCAATAGTGCATCTGAGACTAGGGTGTATGATTTCAAAAGGGCTAATTTTACTAAATTAAGGCGACTAGTTAGGGAAGTGGACTGGGCTAACATATTTAGGGATCTAAGGGCAGATGACGCCTGGGGTTACTTCAGGTTGAAGTTGCAGGAGTTGTCAGAGGCATGTATCCCGAGAAGGGGGAAACGGCTCGTAGGTAGCAGTTTTAGACCGAGCTGGATGAGCAAGCGTCTTAGAGGGGTCATTAAGAAAAAACAGAAAGCGTACCAGGAGTGGAAAATGGGAGGGATCAGCAAGGAAACCTACCTTATTGAGGTCAGAGGGTGCAGGGAAGCTGTGAGAAAGGCAAAGCGACGAGTGGAGATGGACCTAGCGAAGGGGATTAAAACCAATAGCAAACGGTTTTTTAGCCATATAAATAGGAAGAAAACCAAGAAAGAAGAAGTGGGACCGCTTAAAACTTTAAACGGAGTGGAGATTAGGGATAATCTTGGAATGGCACAATATCTGAACGAATACTTTGCCTCGGTCTTTAATGAGGCTAATGAAGGGCTAAGGAATAGTGATAGAGGGACCGATGGGAATGAAGATATGGGGGTAGACATTACGGTATCTGAGGTGGAAGGCAAACTTGAACAGCTTAACGGAAGTAAATCGGGGGGCCCGGATAATCTTCATCCTAGAATATTAAGGGAATTGGCGAGGGATATTGCTAGCCCGTTAGCGATAATCTTTAATAAATCCCTAAATTCGGGGATTGTACCGACTGACTGGAGATTAGCTAATGTAGTTCCTATATTCAAGAAGGGGAAAAAAAGTGACCCGGGAAATTATAGGCCTGTTAGTCTAACATCTGTAGTATGCAAAGTCATGGAAAAAATCTTAAAAGAGAGAGTGGTTCCGGAGCATGAGGCCGATGGCAACTGGGATAGATTACAGCATGGATTTACGAAAGGTGCCAAACCAACTTGATCTCCTTCTTTGAGAGAGTAACAGATTTTTTAGACAAGGGAAATGCGGTGGATCTCATATATCTGGATTTCAGTAAGGCGTTTGATACGGTACCGCATGAAGAATTACTGGTTAAATTGGAAAAGATGGGGATCGAAATGAAAATCCAGAGGTGGATAAGGAGCTGGTTAAAGGGGAGACTGCAGAGGGTAGTATTGAAGGGGAACTGTCTGGTTGGAGGGTTACCAGTGGAGTTCCTAAAGGCTCGGTTTTGGGTCCGATTTTATTCAATCTATTTATTGCTGACCTGGGAACCAAGAGTAGGAGTGGGCTGATAAAGTTTGCGGATGACACCAAGTTGGGGGGTATTGTCAATTCGAAGAGGATCGGGATATTCTCCAGGGAGATTTAGATGACCTTGTAAACTGGAGTATTAGTAACAGGATGAAATTCAATAGTGAGAAGTGTAAGGTTATGCATTTAGGGATGTCTAACAAGAACTTTAGTTATAAGCTGGGGACGCACCAGTTGGAAGTAACGGAGGAGGAGAAGGACCTAGGAGTCCTGGTTGATCGCAGGATGACTATGAGTAGGCAATGTGAGGGGGCCGTTACAAAAGCTCCTGCGGTCTTGGGTTGCATTAGGCGAGGTATTTCTAGTAGGGATAAGGAGGTGCTAGTCCCGTTATATAAGGCGATGGTGAGACCTCATTTGGAGTATTGTGTGCAGTTTTGGTCTCCCATGTTTAAGAAGGATGAATTCAAACTAGAACAGGTACAAAGAAGGGCCACTAGAATGATCCGAGGAATGGAAGGCCTTTCGTATGAAAGGAGACTTGAGGAGCTCGGTTTGTTTTCCTTAACCAAAAGAAGGATAAGAGGAGATATGATTACACTCTTTAAATATATCAGAGGGATAAATACCAGGGAAGGAGAGGAATTATTTCAGCTCAGTGCTAATGTGGACACGAGGACAAACGGATATAAACTGTCAGTCAGGAAATTCAGGCTTGAAATTAGACGAAGGTTTTTAACCATCAGGGGAGTGCAATACTGGAACAGCCTACCGAGGGAAACAGTGGGGGCGAAGGACCTCCATGACTTTAAGATTAAGCTAGATAAGTTTATGGAGGGGATGGTATGATAGGATAACGGGCTTAGTCAATAGGTCAATTAAGTGCCACACTGGTAAATAGTACAATGGGTCAATGGTATGATATAACCTTTTCCAGAGGGTTTGGCTGGAGAGTCTTGCCCGCATGCTCGGGGTTCAGCTGACCGCCATATTTGGGGTCGGGAAGGAATTGTCCTCCAGGGAAGATTGGCAATGGCCCTGGAGGTTTTTCGCCTTCCTCCGAAGCATGGGGCAGGGGTCGCTTGCTAAGGAGTGGGTGGATCGGCTTATGTGGCCTGCATCTTGCAGGAGGTCAGACTAGATGATCATAATGGTCCCTTCTGATCTTGAATTCTATGATTCTATGATTCTATACACAATCAGTTGATTTCATTGCTTATCATTTCAGGTTCAGCCCCTATCTTTATAGATCAGAAAACCTTTGCAATGTATTCTTCTGAAGGTTACCCCTCAAAGTAATGTTTATTCAAGCTATGAGGAATGTGACATGGAGTCTGGTGGTGAAGGAAGCTCAATGCTGCCCACCCCTGCCTGCTGGTGTTTGCTAAAATGCAAATTATTCTGTTTCCTGCAATCTCCTCCCTCACTGTGTTGATGGTCTTGCTTACTGCTTATATGTAAATTGTGGCAAACCCACATTCCTTTGTTTAGAACAAATATTTTTAATGTCTTTAATATGTTTGAGAAACATCATACAGGGAAAATTAATAATTTTGCATATAATGTTGCTACCTAGATTCCACCAGTGTATTATTGACCAGTGAGTTGTTAGTTTTTAAATGATACCTCACGAGGCATATTTTGTACGAAGATTACCACAGTAGTATGTAGGATGTGAATATTAAATGAGATTAAACTAGCTAGAGACATAAAAGATAACAAGAAAACATTCTACAAATACATTAGAAGCAAGAGAACACCAAGGACAGGGCAGGCCTGCTACTCAATGCGGGGCGGGAGGGACAATAAGAGAAAATATGAAAATGGTATAAGTGCTAAATGACTTCTTTGTTTCAGTTTTCACCAAAAAAATTAGTAGCAATTGGACATCTAACATAGTGAATGCCAGTGAAAATGAGGTAGGATCACAGGCTAAAATAGGAAAAGAACATGTTAAAAATTATTTAGACCAGTTAGATGTTTTCAAGTCACCAAGGTCTGATGAAATACATCCTAGAATAATCCTGAGCCATTAGCGATTATCTTCGAAAAGTCATGGAAGATGGGTGAGATTCCAGAGGACTGGAAGAGGGCAAATATAGTACCAATATATAAAAAGGGGAATAAAGACAACCTGGGGAATTACAGACCAGTGAGCTTAACTTCAGTACCCGGAAAGAAAATAGAGCAAATAATTAAGGAATCAATTTGCAGACACCTAGAAGATAATAAGGTGATAAGTAATGATCAGCATGGATTTGTCAAGAACAAATCATGTCAAACCAACCTAATGGCGGAGTAACAAGTAACTTGGTAACTTTCTTTGGCAGGGTAACAAGACTTATGAATAGGGGGGAAGAGATAGATGTGGTATATCTTGACTATCTCATAAACAAACTAGGAAAATATAACCTAGATGGAGTTATTATAAGGTGGATGCATAACTAGTAGGAAAACCATTCCCAGAGAGCAGTTATCAGTGGTTCACAATCAAGCTGGAAGGGTATATCAAGTGGGGTCCCACAGGGATCAGTTTTAGGTCCGGTTCTGTTCAATATCTTCATCAATGGCATAGAGAGTACATTTATAAAGTTTATAAATGTTTATAAAGTTTGTGGACAATACCAAGCTGGGAGGGTTGCAAGTGCTTTGGAAGATAGGATTAAAATTCAAAATGATCTAGACAAACTGGAGAAATGGTCTAAAGCAGGGGTCAGCAACCTATGTCACGTGTGCCAAAGGCGGCACATTAGATGATTTTGAGTGGCACTCATAGTGCCCGGGTCCCAGCCACCGGTCCTGGGGGCTCTGCTGCCATCCTGGGGTCCCGGACGCCAGCTCCCTGCCACCTGGGGTCCCGGACACCGGCCCAGCTCAGCCTGCTGCCGGCCCTGGGTCCCAGCCACCGGTCCTGGGGGCTCTGCTGCCATCCTGGGGTCCCGGACGCCAGCCCCCTGCCACCTGGGGTCCCGGACGCCGGCCCAGCTCAGCCTGCTGCCGGCCCTGGGTCCCAGTTACCAGTCCCGGGGGCTCTGCTGATGGCCTGGCGTCCTACCACCAGCCTAGGGCTCTGCTCCTGGCCTCGGACCGGGGCTCTGAAGCTGCCCCCAGCTGTGGCCCACTGGCCCCAGCCTGGGGTAGTGAAGGATGCAGACAGGGGCAAGAGGACACCTCAGCACCCCCACTTTAAAAATTGTTCCAGAGCCACTATACTGGGATATTTTGAAGTCCTGATTAGCTGCTTACATCACTATCATGTCACGTGGAACAGTGCATTGTGTTTGACATAAGAACATAAGAAAGGCCGTACCGGGTCAGACCAAAGGTCCATCTAGCCCAGTATCCTGTCTACTGACAGTGGCCAATGCCGGGTGCCCCAGAGGGAGTGAACCTAACAGGCAATGATCAAGCGATCTCTCTCCTGCCATCCATCTCCATCCATAGGCGGCAGGTTTGTATAATTTTTGGTGGGGCCCAAAATGGTGGTGCCCCCCCGCTCCTGCCCTGTAAGCCGATATAAAATGAAGCTACAACGCGTCAATGCCACAAGATTACAAGGGTCAATTAAAAGTGGAAAGTCAGAAGCAGCACTTGCCTACTTCAATATACAGTATTATATTTTGTTGCATCTGTTGTGATGAAGTGGGAATGTTCTTAATATTTTCTCTGAATACTGTGTGGGTGCCTCAGTTTCCCCTGCAAGATGCCAACTGAAGGTGTTGGGGACAAAGAGATCAGGTGGCCTCCTTGTCCAGAAGAGACACAGAGGCCAGAGGAGGGAGTGTCAGTTTGGAGCTGGCTGGGGAAATTGGGAGAGACCCAGAACTTGGTTCTGGGCTCCCCACCCCCCAAGATGGACCTGACAGAGGGGTTCTGTTTTCTGTACCAACAAGCTCTGTTTAAACTGTGTTCCCGTCATCTAATAAACCTTCTGTTTTACTGTCTGGCTGAGAGTCACATCTGACTGCAGAGTTGGGGTGCAGCGACCTCTGGTTGCCCCAGGACCAGCCTGGGCAGACTCACTTTGGAAAGTGCATGACGTGGAAGGGCATGCTGAATGCTCCGAGGTCAGACCCAGGAAGGTGTAAGCTTCTTGCCCTGGAGACAGTATGCTCCGAGAGAGGAGGCTCCCCCAGAGTCCTGACTGGCTTTGTATGGAGATGTTCCAAAGCATCACAGCATTCCCTTCTACACCGTGCACTTCCCAGAAGTCCGCACAGGCACTGACACTCCCTCCTCCGGCCTTTGTCTCTTTTCCAGGCATTAGGAGGCCACCTGATCTCTCTGTTCTCCAACACTTTCAGTTGGCACCTTGCAGGGGAAACTGATTTGGGAGAAATGAAGTAAAAGCTGCCCAAACCGAGCTTGAGCACTCCTGAATTTTGAGGTGTTCAAATCTGGAAGGCAGGTGCTGGGGGTGGGAGAGGGCTGTGGGCTCCATGGGGGAGCATGGTAGCAACTGTCTGGAGCTGCATGGAGCCAGATACGCTGGTCTGAGTGGCACAGTAAGCGGTTTGGGGGTTGGAGAAGAGGTAGGGAGTTCCGGGGGGCAGTCAAGGGACAAGGAGCAGGGGGAGTTGGATGGGGCAGAGGTTCGAAGGGGCAGTCAGGGGACAGGCAGCAGTAGGATAGGCATGGAGTCTAAGAGGTTTATCAGGGGACAGGTAGGGGGTGCGGTCCTGGGGGGGGAAGTTGGGTGGGGTCTCAGGAGGGGGCAGTTGGGGACAAGGAGAAGGGAGGCTTAGATGGGGCTGAGGTCCCAAGGGGCAGTTAGGGGCAGGGGTCTCGGGAGGGGGTAATCGGGGAACAAGGACCAGTGGGGCTTAGATAGGGGGTGGAGGTTCTGGGGGGCAGTTGGGGCAGGGGTCTGGGGAGGGGGCAATCAGCAGACAGAGGCTGGGATTCAAAGGGCTCTGGGCTGCTGGCAGCCACGGGGATCCCAGAGCCCTTTAAATCCCAGCCCCGGCTGGGAGTCAGAGGACTCTGGGCTGCCTGCAACCGCGGGGAGCCCAGAGCCTTTTAAATCCCAGCCGGGGCCGGGAATCAGAGAGCTCTGGGCTGCCCTCCACCCTCTCCCCCCAGCTACTGTGAGTGAAATTAACAAGGATGCCAGAAACCTAGCCCTGGGGGCTGAACCATCAGGGAACAGCTGAGTTTAAACTATTCTTATGCAGGGAGCAGGTTTCTCTCTTCCTCCCTCAGTCAGTTTCCTTTTCTTACTGGTCCTCCGTACCAGCATGTACCAGCTTACTTTCACCTCTGAATAAAGCACAAATTTATATAAGCAAGTTTACATCACAGTTAAAGCATTTAATTGCCTGTGGTTAATTAACAGCACCTGGTGAAGCATTTGATTACAAAATTCATGGCCTTGAGCAGTTCCTGGCC